>NW_026912098.1:1502991-1803590 GCF_963662255.1 Cinclus cinclus | reverse complement strand
GCTGTGCCATCACTGATCTGTCCCCAGCTCTGCACACAGACATTGCTGCTTCTGCTCCAGAAAAAGGAATACAAGGAGCATCTGCCATGAAAAGACTTTTTGCATATCCTTTATTTCATTTAAAATGATCAAGAGCACAGCTCTGCATTGACACAATCTGTGTGTCACAGTAAATGTGGAGAGGAAAAAAGGAGAGATGGCAGAAACAATGGGCTTGGTTTATAGACAATATTAAAAACTGAAAACAGAGATAAAAAACAGGGAAAAAAAATCCAAAGAGAACTAGCAAAGATTACTTTTATAACATGAGCTATGCAGACATTTGCTACAACTTTAATGCTTCTTAAATTGTCCAGTCATCAGTGTCCACAGTGCAGCCTTGAGCTCCTGGTTCCTCAGGCTGTAGATGAGGGGGTTCAGGGCTGGAGGCATCACTGAGTACAGAACTGACAGGGCCAGATCCAGGGATGGGGAGGAGATGGAGGGGGGCTTCAGGTAGCTAAATGTGCCAGTGGTGATAAACAGAGACACCAAAGCCAGGTGAGGGAGACAGGTGGAAAAGGCTTTGTGCCTTCCATGCTCAGAGGGGATCCTCAGCACAGCCCTGAAGATCTGCACATAGGAGAAAACAATGAACACAAAACAACCAAAAGCTAAACAGGCACTGAGACCAAGAAGCCCAAGTTCCCTGAGGTAGGAGTGTGAGCAGGAGAGTTTGAGGATCTGGGGGATTTCACAGAAGAACTGGCCCAGGGCATTGCCATGGCACAGGGGCAGGGAAAATGTATTGGCTGTGTGCAGCAGGGAATAGAGAAAGGCACTGGCCCAGGCAGCTGCTGCCATGTGGGCACAAGCTCTGCTGCCCAGGAGGGTCCCGTAGTGCAGGGGTTTGCAGATGGACACGTAGCGGTCGTAGCACATGATGGTCAGGAGGGAAATCTCTGCTGACATGAAGAACGCATAGAAAAACACCTGAGCAGCACATGCAGAGTAGGAGATGTTGTTGGTGTGCCAGAGGGAATTGTGCATGGCTTTGGGGACAGTGGTGCAGATGGAGCCCAGGTCAGTGAGGGCCAGGTTGAGCAGGAAGAAGAACATGGGGGTGTGCAGGTGGTGGCCGCAGGCTACGGCGCTGATGATGAGGCCGTTGGCCAGGAGGGCAGCCAGGGAGATGCCCAGGAAGAGGCAGAAGTGCAGGAGCTGCAGCTGCCGCGTGTCTGCCAATGCCAGCAGGAGGAAGTGCCTGATGGAGCTGCTGTTGGACATTTGCTGTGTCTTGGCATGGGGATCTGTAAGAACAGTAATCATGGAATAGTTTGGTTTGGAGATGACTTGAAATATCCCAGCCCAGCTTGGTGTCACTTTCCCCCCACTGCCTGCCCAGGGCTCTGCTGCCTGGAGCTCTCCCTGCCAGCTGCTGCTTCCCTGTGCCCAGGGCTGGGCCCTGCCAGTGCTGCCAGAGCCCAGCCCAGCCCTGGGGGCTCAGCTCTGCCCTGCAGACCCCTCCCAGCACAGGGCACTGCCAGGGCCAGCTCTGCCTCTGCAGGCTCTGATGGCAAAGTCAGAGTAACCCTGAGGAGGCTGGAAAAGTCACACTGATGATGCCTGTAAGGGGCCCTGTGCTGATTTCTTTCTTTGCCTTGTTTATTCAGACCTGAGAGAAACTGTTTTTATTGTTCTCAACCTGAATAGAGATATGAATATCAAAGTTCAATTTTTTATCTAGGTGAACCTGAGCAGTAGATTATAAAATCAGGATTTTCCCTTTTATGCAGCCCCTGACTTGCTGTGCTCCCTGTACAATCTATTTGGAAATGTTCTGTAGATAAATGTCATGCTGGGATCAGTCCTGATCAATGCACCATCCTCACCACTCAAGGAGAACACTTCCAAGTCTCACCAGCTGTCTCCCTCCACCCAGACCTTGTCCCCCAGTGCTGTCAGCAGCTCCCAGGGCTGGCTGAGAGCTGTCCCTGGCAGGCAGCAGAGTCCCTGCCCAGCACAGCACCCTGGGCTGCAGGACCCTGCTCTGCAGGACAGCCCTGGGCACCCCTGGCTGCTCTACAGGAGAGAGAATCAGAGAATGTACTCACAGAGTCTGCGGGCATTGGGATGTTCCAGATTTCGGAGATCACTGCAGGAGCTGCAGCTGCATTGTCCTTGCAGCCAGAGGCTTCCTGTGTCCAGGGCTGGGAGTGATTCTGCCCCAGGCACTTCTGAGCATCTTCCCAGCCCTGACTGATTGAAGATCTCTGTGCTGTGCCTGGGCTGGCTGCAGGCCATGCCCTCAGCCCTGCTGGGCTGGGAGAAGAGCTGCAAATCAGCAGAAAGGTCTTTTTGAAGCTTTTCATGGTTGCCAAGAGCTGCCTCTGTGTCCTTGGAGCCCAGCCCAGCTCTCTAGCAGAGACACAGCACAAGGACTTTAATGACCCTCTTGAGGCTTGGATGCTGTTTACATCAGACACGGTCCCCCATACTGTGCTTAAAATCTTCACAAAAACTCAAAGTCATATTCAAACTGCAAAGTTTCTTCAAGTTTTAATAGATTCCAGTAAGGAACACAACTGAGTAAGTGTCCCAGGTTCCAGGTAGAGCAGAACACTGGTGGCAGTGATGACAGGTGGGGACAAACAAGGGAAAGGTGTCCCTGATGCCGAGCAAACCTGGATGTGTTTCTGGAATGCCAAGGGCCAAGGGCTGAGCCCCAGCCCCTGGCAAGGCAGATCCTGTCCCTCCCTCCTTGCTCAGGGCTCTTCCCGGGGCACTGGGCTCTGGGGATGTGCAATGCCAAGGGCAGCACCATGGGGCGGCCCCTGCCAGGCTGCTGAGCAGGGACAAGGAGGCAATGAGGCCCCAGCACAGCAAGGCTCACTTGTCCCCTGCTGGCCAAGGGCCCAGGGCCAGCAGCCATGGCCAAAGTGCTGCAGCACTTGGCTCTGGCAGGGCCTTTCAGCTGCTGCCCATCCCTGTGCCCTCTGCAGCCCAGGCTGTCCTACGGTGTCCATGCCCTGCCCCTCTGTCCCTGCAGGCTGTCCTCATCCCCTGGCTGCCCCACCTGGCTGGCCCCTTCCTTTGCTGACAGCTCTGCGTCCTGCCTGCCTCTGCCTGCACACACAAAGCCTTGGGCTGCTCCAGACTCCTTCTGGATGCCAGGTTTCACTACAGCCCTGCCCTGCGAGTGAAATTTCTTTAACCTTGGGTCCAGTCTGGAGCATCCCATCTGCTCTTGGCATCAATTCTTTCTTTTTTTCTCAGGCTGTTTTCAACTATGTCCAAAGGATCCCCTATCTATGAAACCTCCCTTCAATCCCTCCCTGGGCTCTCTTCTGTCCCCAATCTCCACTCCACTGAACACAGAGCTCCTTTGTCCTTATACATTGGCTTCCTCCAAACCCAAACTTCTGAGATTCACAGAATTCACAGAATTCAGCGATTTCACAGATTGACTAGTTTGGAAGAGACCTTCAAGAACATCAAGTCCAACCCATGCCCTAACACCTCAACTTAACTATGGCTCAAATTGCCACATCCAGTCTTTGTTTTAACACATCCATGGATGGTGACTCCACCACCTCACTGGGCAGATCATTCCAGTACTTTTATCACTCTTTCCTTGAAAAACTTTTTTCCTCATATCCAACCCAATTGTTCCCTTTAAACAATTTGACACTGTGTCCTTTCATTCCATTTAGTGCTGCCTACTGATCTCTGGACCATCTCCAAGGTGTTGGCAAATGAAAACATTCTGCTCAAAGTCTGAGGAAATCACCAGAGAACAAGGCAGTCAGACCTGTCTGTCCTGGCTACTTTTGTCTGGGCCCAGTTCTTGGACAAATGCAATTTTGGAGGTGGAATCCCAGATTTGGGCATTGGCAGCTTGGTAAGGAGGGCAGTTCTTTCTCACTGGAAGGAAAGCACTGAGTCCCAGTGTGTGATGGTAGATGGGAGACAGCCCTCAGGAGGCCAAGGCCAGCCTGAGCTGTCTGTCCTGGCAGATTTTGGCTGGGAGCAACCCTTGTATATGGAGAACTTTTTACAATGAGGTCCAATTCCAGCCTTGCGCACCTGCAAAGGTGGATGGCTCTTTTGCTTAGGAAGGAAAGCCCAGAGCCCCAGTGCTCCAGGGACTGATGAGAGGCAGCCCATGACATGCCAGGATCAGCCAGACCTGCCAGGTGGCCCCCAGGAGGCCAAGGCCAGCCAGAGATCTTCCATGTCCCCTTGGTTCCATGGGACCCCACAGTGTCACAGTGGTCTCCACGATTCCATGGGGCCTTGCAATGCCACAATGTTCTCCATGGATCCACGGTGCCCTGCAGGATCACAGTTCCCCTTTGGCTGCACGAGGCCCTGTAATGCAACAATGGCCTCTTGGTTCCACAGAGCCCTGCTGCTTCACACCGGCCCCTTGGCACCATGCAGCCCAGCAGTGCCACAGTGATGAACTTGGTGCCACGGGGTCCCAAAGGTGTCACCACCATCTCCATAGGAAGGAAACAGCTGACCCCCCGTGTTGCAGGGGCAGATGTGGGGCAGTCACCAGAGGCCAAGCACAGCCAGACCTGTTGCTATTTGCAGATTCTGTCTGGGAGTAATCCCCAGATATACGGAATTTTAGAGGTGGAATACCAATTTCAGACATGGAAATCTGGAGGACAAGGACAGTTCTTTTCTGTAGGAAGAAAAGCACAGAACAGCAGTGTTTCAGGAGCACATGAAAGGCAGCCACCAGAGACCAAGGGCAGCCAGACTTCTCTGTTCTGGCAGCTTTCACTTGGGAGCAATCCTTGAATGTATGGAGTTTTGGAGCTGGAATCCCAATTTTGGCCATGGGCGAGTGGTCGAGATGGATGTTTTCTTCCATAGGAAAGAAAAGTGCAAAGGCCAAGTGCTTTGGAAGAAGATGAGAGGTGGCCACCCTTAGGCCAAGCCAGCCAGACCTGTCTCTCCTGGCACCTTTCATCTGGGGGAAATCCTTGGACACAGGGATTTTTGGCGATAGAATCTCAATTTTGGTTGTGCCTGAATGGAAGAAGAGTTCTTTTCATTAGGAAAGAAAAAATGGAGGCCCAGTGTTTCAAAAGGCAGATGAGAGCCAGCCCTCAGGAACCCAAGGCCAGCCAGACCTTTCAGTCCTGGCAGCTTTTGTCTGGGAGCTGTTCTTGGATATAGGGAATTCTGGAGGTAGATTCCCAAATTTTGGCCATGGGTGCCTGGAGGTGAAAGTTGCTTTTTTCCTGTGGGAAAGGAAGACACATGTAGCTACAAGGTCTTTCAGAGCTAAAGAGTCCAATAGAGAATTAACACCTGTATCATTGATGCTTTTAACCCAATATCTAAATTCCCATGTCCCTTAGTGTGACACTGCCTGACCAACCAGAAACTGCTACCTGAAACCCATGAAGAAGGAGGAAGAAGAAGGAAGGTAAAAACTGAAAGAGACAACACCAAAGATCCTCCATTTTGTCTCATACCTATTGCTGTATTATAAAACCCTCCAATTTAAAACCCATCACCATGGGAAAGCACACACTTCTATTTCACTACACGCTCGTCATTTGAACTTCATCACTCCTATCTAGAAGCCGTCTCCAAGGAAGGCCTCAGGTCAAAAGCAGTGCTCTCCAGTGGGTCAGTGCCTGCCAGCACAGAAACCTCAAAAACCCCAGGTTTCTGGGATCCAACAGTGCCTCTCTTTTTATTCTCTACAAACCAGGACTACACAATTCACCTAATACATGTTCATTTCCTAACCCTGCTTGTCCCAGCTTTGTATTAAAATTAGCTCCACACCTCTTTGTGACTGAGCACTGCTCCTTGTTGGTCACTCTGGTGGTCGTCTGGGGGTCCTTGGGATGAAGTAAACAGTCTTCCTCTCCGTTGAACTTTTCACCTTGTCTCCTTGTGCATGTTCTTTTTAGTCAATTGGTCATCTTCTGGACTTTGATACCAGTTTTCCTGCTTCAGGGCTCTGAAAAACCCCTTTGTCCTGTGGTCCTTGCATCCTGTTTGTGCATTCTAGCTCTTTATCTCATCTTGTAACTTTGCTCTCCTCCTGTTCTTGTAAGCACAGTAAATGTTTAGGAATTCCATTTGCTTTTGTCAGCCCCCTTTTATTCAAAGCATTTCTTGATGCTCGATTCTTAATTCTCAATTCCTCGGACTCAGACCCCATATTCTAGAAAATTAATAAATTCTTTTACTTAATAATATTGATACCTTTTCCATTTTCCAGTTTACCTCCACAGCTCGCTCTTCTCAGCGTGTATCCCTCATTGCACCTCCATGTATTGCCTCTAAGGAAGTCAGTGCTGCTCTCCACATTAACATCCTCCAAATCCAAACAAGTATTCCAATAGACAGCACCAGACTCACATCTGCTAATGTCAGTATGACAATGAGAGGGTGGTGAAGTGTGTTCAAAATCCCAGCTGTAGTTGGTGACCATCCAAAAGAGCGCATTGCACTGTGATGATTTGGGCCCTGGTTTACTCTTTGTAACACTTTGCTTATCTCTTTTATATCATTCTAGACTGTAGCCAGAATCCTTTGCCCATTTTCTGAATCTCGTTCAGGATTTTTGTCGAGTTCTGGCGTTTCATTACTAATGAAATGAACCTTCCTAACGCAATGTTCATTCCAATGGGTCTAGGTGGTAATTTATGATATATTGTGTAGTTAGATCTCATCAGCTGGTGGGATGTGACTGGTGCCAAGTATCAAAAGGCATACCTGACATTCCTGATAAAATTTCAAATATAAATATTAGAATGGTTCTTAGTAGGTAAGATTCCATTGTTATCATCAATTTCTACAGAAGCACAAGCGGTTCTTAAACATGCACAGCCTAGACCAATATATACAAGTACAGTCTTTTGACTAGATTTCTGCAAGTTAAATTACTGAATGTTCTCAACTGCAATGTACTCATTTTGCTCCAGAGTTCTCTCTGTAAGAGAATTAACATACACATCATCTCCAGGCTGTGTGTCCTGCACTGCTCTGTCTGTCCCTCTGCTCTGAGTTCCAGCCACATGTTTCTCAATTTCTCTGAGTTTCTTACTTAAGGCTACCATACAGGCAATCATCCTTTCTTCCCCCACTTCAGTGGACAATCCCTTTTGCACTCCATATGGTCTCCCATAAAGCATTTCAAAGGAACTTAGTTTTTCTTTGTCTCCTGGCTTGGTTCAGATCCCCATCAATGCCAGTGGGAAAGCTTGACGCCAGGGTAAATTAGCTTCTTGTCCTAGCCTCACAATTTGCTGCTTAATTTAATGATTCATTTTCTCTACTTGGCCACTTGACTGGGGACCATATGGGGTATGGATCTCCCAGTCTATGCCCAGGTGACGACTGATTAGGTGCATTATTTTTGAAATCAAATGTGGCCCTCTATCTGAAGATACCGTGGCTGGAACTCTGAAGTGTGTTATTATGTCTTGTAACAATACCCTGGTTACCTCCCAGGCTTTGGCAGTTCTGGTGGGTAAAGCCTCTGGGCACCCTGAAAAGGAATCTGTAAACACCAGCAAATATCCCTACCCCCCTTTTCTGGTGAGTTCTGGAAAGTCAATTTGCCACTGTTGTCCAGGCCCATGGCTGTGGAGACACTGAGAGGCATTCCCACTTAGGGAGACATCAAAAGCTTTTGTCACAGCAAATTCCAATGTACCCTTGTTCTGTTCCCTTGTTCTCCCCGTGTCCCTTCCCTGTCCCTCAGTCTTTCAGTCACTCCCACCCTGTTTCCCCGTTGGCTCCCATGCCCTAACCCCACCTTTGTGCCCCCCTCCCCATGTCCCCTGGTAATTGGTCTCTGATGCTCCCCCCACCCCAAACACCCATGGACTTGAACCTGGACCCTCACCACAAGCTTTGCCTCTGCCTTTGCCTCTGACCCTGGACTATCCACGTGTGTGGCTGAAATAAACATCTCTGTGGAACCCATACAAAGGCCCTTCCTGCTTTTTCACCTGCAGTCATCGTAACAGCTCTCCAGGACACTCCAACACATGGCTTTTTCCAATTTGGCCAAGTTCTGGTTTGGGTGTATTCCTGGGTTAGGTCTGGAGGCAAATGCCACACTGCCAGGTTACCTGAATGACAGTGGAGTATAAATTTCTGGGAGTACTTTTTTCAATCAGATAGTTATACAGGGCATCTACTCCCCAGTGAGTTTTCTGGTGTTCCTCCCTTAATAATGACCAGAACAGATGAGAAGGGATGACCATTGTCCCTTCTGCAATAACAGTGCATCCCTCTTGGTTACATGTTCCTCCTTGATCCCTAATTAGTTTTCTATGCTTTCTGATAGATACTGGCTTACCTTCAAGGGAGACCTGTCCATCTGGAATTAAAACTCCCTCAATGCTCATCTCACTTTTGCTGCTTCTTTTGCCTCTCTGTCCAGCAGCTCATTTCCTTCCTCCAGTTCTGAGCTCACCTTCTGGTGTGCCTTAATGTACATCATTGCTACCTGCTCAGGTAGCTGAACTGCTTCCAGTAGCAGAAAGAATTTCCTGCACATGTTAGATGTTTTTCCCTCGTGAATTCAACAGTCCCCTTTCTTTCCAGATGGCTCCATGTGCATGTACAACTCCAAATGCATACTCTGTGTCTGTATAAATGTTTGTTTTCTTTCCATTCATGATCTCCTGGGTGCGTGTTGGAATGATTATCTCAGCTTTTTGTGCAGAGGTATCTATTGGCAAGGGTCCACATTCTGTTACCTCTTTACAGGTGGTAAGTGCATACCCAGCAGCTGCTCCCATCAGTGAACCAGGTTTCTGCATCATCCCAAGGGGTGTCCTTCAGATCTGGGCAGCTGGAGGAGGAGGCTTCGATAGTCTCCAGGCAGTCGTGGTGTACTGGCTCCCCTTGATTTCCACTAAGGAAAGAAGCTGGGTTGGTAATGTTAGTCACAATTATCTCTGCATCATCTTGTTCTACCATGGTGACTTGGTGTTTCAGGAACCTTTGTGGGGAGAGCCAGTGCCTGCCCTTTACTTCCAGCACTGCACACACTGTGTGAGACACCAATGCAGTCATTTTCTGGCACAAGGTGAGTTTGCATGCCTCTTGAATATTCAGCACCACTGCTGCAATGGCTCTGAGCCTTCCCAGCCATCCCTTGGCTGCTGTGTGTAGTTGCTTGGAGAAGTGAGCAGCTGCTCTCCAGTACAGACCCAGGTCCTGGGCCAGTATCCCCAGGGCAATTCCCTGCTTCTCATGGAGAAACTAAAACAATGGTTTACTCACATCTGGGAATCCGAGAGCTGGAGCTGACATGAGAGCATTCTTCAGCTGGTGAAAGGCCAGGGTGGCCTCTTTTGTGCACTGGAGTTCTCTGTCCCCATTTGTAATGAGCGCATACAGAGCTTTCACAAGTACGCCGTAGTCATAAATCCATAATCAGCACCACCCTGTCATTCCTAACAATGTCCACACTTCCTTTACTGTCTGAGGTTTCAGGGTTTGGCAGATTGCTCCCTTGTGATCTTGCCCTAGAGTCCATTGTCCCACACTAATTTCATAACCCAGGTAAATTACCTTTTGCTTCCCTACCTGGGCCTTTTTCTTTGATACCCTGTATCCCTCAACTCCTAGAAAGTTTAGGACGCTCACCATCCAGGGAATACAAGCCTCTTTCATCCTTGTGGCTATGAGGAGTTCATCCATTTACTGCAGTGGTTTTCCTTTTACTGGGGGAGCCTCCCAGGATTCCAGATCTTTGGCAATTTTTTTCTCCAAACAATGGAGGAGAATTTTTAAATCCCTGAGTCAACACCATCCATGTTATCTGGGATTTGCACTCGCTTTTAGGGTTTTCCCATTCTAATACAAATATTTCTGTCTGTGCTCATGGAGAGGGAGGCAAAGGAAGGCATCTTTAAAGTCTAAAATGGTAAAACAAAATCAGCTCTGGTGTTAAGCACATTAGGAAAGCCTATGGGTTTGCTCCCACAGGATAGAGATCTGCAGATATTTTGTTCACAGCTCTTAGATGCTGTACTGTCTGATATGGCCCATCAGGTTTTCGGACTGGTAAGATGGGAGTGTTGAACTCAGAGGGACGTTCTTTTGTAACAACCTTAATTGCAAAAAGTTTTCAACTATCGGGGTAATTCCTTACCTGTCCTCTCTTTTCAAGGGGTACTCCTTAATTCTTGCTGGTTGTTTTCCTTCCTTAAGTTAAATTCCTATAGGAGTTGCATTTTTCACCCTCCCTGTTACCTTAGAAGCCCACACATCAGGGAACACTTGATTTATCATTTCTTCACTAATTTCTCCCTCCATTTGAATGGCTACTAAGATTAAACTTATTGCCTCTATGTACTGTTCATCATTTACCTCCAAAACAATCTCCTAATTTTTAAATTTAATGGTCACGTGTAATTGTTCTAGCAAGTCTCTCCCCAGAAGATGTCCCAGGGAATTGGGCAGATATAGAAATTTATGAATGCCCCATTGCTTTCCTAGCCTATACTTTAATGATTTGCCAAAATATGCTTTTTCAGGTTGGCCAGTTGCTCCTATTACTGTAACATAATCCTTTCCCCACAGGTTCCAGAGTTTTATTCAGACCCTAATACGCTGCCTCCGTGTCAACCAGAAATTACACCTCTTTCCCCTTTCCCCCCAGCTTCAATTTTATAACCAGTGGATCTCCTGGGTTTAGATCTACTGGTCCTCCTCAGTCTTCTTTCACATGTGCAATCACTTTTCCCTTTTCCTGGTTCTCCCTTTTCCTGAAAGCCACCCCAACTTCATTCTGGACATTGATTTTTCCAGTGACCATATTTCTTGCAGATCACACACTGGTCTCTGCCCAGCCAGGACAGGCCTTGTCTAGGTGGTCCCTGTCTGCCTCTTCCTCTCTCCCTCTCACTTAGAGCAGCTACAAACTTGCTCATTGCTTCTTTATATCCTTCTGCCCACTTTCTAAAGACTCTCCACACCTCATCCACAGAGTCTCTAAGTTCCTCCCATCTCCTCCCCCAAAGCTTTTCAAGTTTATGTCTTATGTCACCCGTAGACTGCACCAGGAATAAATTGACCAGCTGCTGTATCCCTGTGTCAGACCCAGGGTCCAGTGATGTGTGGTGGCACATTCCATCCCTTAATCGATCGAGGAATTTGGATGGTGACTCAGAGGCCCTCTCCTTAATTTCATAGAACTCTGACCAATTTATAGGTTTGGGAATGCCATTTCCATACCCTTTGGGATCCATTTCTGATAGCTTTCCAACTTTCTCAATTCTGCTGATTGGTTTGGGTCCCACTGTGGATTTTGGAGGGAGAAATAATCTTTCATATCTAATTGTTGTGTTTTATAATAATCTTCTGCCAAATCCCCTGCCATTTTTATAAATTATTGACTTTCAGTCTTGGTCAGTGCGTCCAATAATAAGTGCATATCACTCCAGTATGCATTGTGTTCTTTTATTATATATCACAGACATTTAGACATCTTAACTGGATGGCTGCAGTAAGTTTTAGCAACCTTTTCTCATGCCTTCAGGTCGATGGTGGAGAAGGGAACTTTAAGCAATACCGTTCCTCCCTCTGGTCCCACTGCCTCTCACAGAGGTGCCTGTCATATGTGTGTCTGTTGTCTACTCTGGTGAGCGATTCGAGGGGATGAAAGGGCTGGGGCTGATGGTACTTCTGAATCTGCATCCTCATCCTCATCCCTTTCCTGTCTTATGAGGGGAGTCATGAGAAAATCAACTGCCAGATCTTGTTCCTGGGCCACAGTCTGGAAAACCTCATCCAATTTTGTACATCTTTGCCCTGGACTGCAGGCTGAACAACACTGCTTTCCTCTCTTAGTCTTATTCTCCTTCTCTAGGACCAATACCAGAGGCTCAGATGGAGCCCGGAGCCCACACATCCCTCTGCCATTTGGGGTGACTTTGAAGGGACAAAAAATATCAGCACATGACACCTCTGTCCACTTCCCTTCCCTCCTAAGAAATAGCATGAGCTGTAATAGTGTGTTATAGTCCAAAGTTCCACTGGGTGGCCACTTCTCTCCATCATCTAATTTTTATCAAGGACACCAGTCCTTGCAGAATCTAATAAGGTCTCTCTTGTTTTCTGAGCCCCAATGTCCAGCAATGTCTTTCTAGTGTGCAATAATACACCCTGTGCAATAAGTCCACCCAGTGGACTGGCTTTAGGAATGTCTTTATTTTGTCCAGTTCCCATTATCTCCTCCTTCTTGTCCTGTCCAGTTTCCACCTAAATCTCTCTTCAGAATTTCTCACAGACCTTTCTCAATCTTCGTCCCATACCCATGCCCAAGTTGCAGGTATTAAATGTGATTTTCCAAAAATCAACATGAGAATCTTAGGTTCAAAACTAGCTCAGTTACGATGCCTTGATTTACACTGAGGGCATAGAGCTTGCTGTTTATCAGAGGAACAATACCAACATTTTTCCCAAGTCCTACACTGTAACAGTAACCACGCACTGTGCCAACCTCTAGAAGCCCAAAAGCTGCTTAACACCTGCCAGAACAATCTATTGCACTTCTTCTCTCTTCAATGTCCAGTTCCTAATGCAGACTGTTCCCAATACAAAGGTACCACTCTTCCTGCTCAAGTTCTACATACTCCTTACAGATAAACTTGATTGTTTCCCCTTTCTATCCAATAATTCACGGGATTTATGAACTCCCACGGATCCAGCCCAAACCACTGAGGGAGAGGGATTCCTTCTGTTTGTCTAGGTCTAGCCATGGTTAAAACAGACACCAGCCACTCCACATCCAAGCACAACGCTCCTCCATCCACACTTGCACTCACCCCACACTGACCCCGGTCTCTTCCCTTTCCTTTGGCCGCCTCAGTCACCTGAGGTGGAAAACGCGGATAGAGCTGCACGCTCGCTCTGTACCAGAGGTACATCTCACCCACTCATTCACTCACTGACACACTCAACAACTCAACGTGTCCAGACTGAGCAGTCACACAAAACAGCAGCAAAAATCAAGGGTTCACTCGACTCACCCCAGAGTCACTAGTGGGCTGCTCTATCAGCTCAGTGAGACCCCTCTGTTGGCCGCGCTATCAGCTGGGGATAAACTCCTCTCCCTCTGTCTCTGGTCCCATTGTTTGGCTGCTAGAAACCCACCGTGACAGTGTTGTACTTCAGATGTCTCTGTACAACTTACCAGCAGCCCTGTTATTGATATTTAATACATGTCATTTTATCTGCAATGCCAGCAGATCATTGTCTGTCCCCACAGTGAGCGAGACAAGGTTCAGGTTCCCTCCAGGGAAGATCCTGGGATGCACCAGAGAATCTGTTCCTTCACTGGTCCTGGAGCCAGACACAGATCTCCTGGCTGGCTCGCCAATATGAAGCATGGAGAAACTCTCTATAACCCACAAAAAATAAGTTATAAGAGCAGGCATGTATTTATTCAGTGCTGACGTGCATGGTGGATAGCTCCTCCAAAAACACTCACACCTTCAGTGACCTGTACCTCTCTTTTTATTCTCCTGAAACTGTGATTGCACAATGCACCTAATACATATTCGTTTCCTAACCCCACTTGTCCCTGCTTAGTATTAAAATTAGCTCCATGTCTCTTTGTGACTGCACACTGCTCGTTGCTGGTTGTTCTGGTGGTTGTCTGAGGGTCTTTGGGATGAAGTAAATAGTCTCCCTCTCAGTGAACTTTTCTCCTTGACTCTATGTGCATGCTCGTTTTAGTCCTTTGGTCATCTTCCAAATTTTGATACCAGTTTTCCTTGTTCAGTGGTCTGAAGAATCCCCTCATAGAAGGCTGTCACATCACAGAACAGTCTATGACAACCCAGCAGGGCTGTGTGAGGTCACTGGGTTGGTCACTCTGCCACGGCCCCCACTCAAATTATCCCCCCCAGGGAAGTCTTCCCTGCTGCTCATGCAGAGCAGGGTCCTCTGTCCCCCTGGGTCCCCCCTGCCCCAGCGCTGCTGCCTCCCCAAGGATGTTCCACAAATCAACCCCAGAGCCTGACACGGGGACAAGGGGCCAGGGCTGTGGGACCAGGACATCAAGGACGTGGATTATCCAGGGCACTGGGGCCTGGTTTGGGTTCCCCAGGGCAGGAAAGATGTCTGGCAGCTGGAGCAGGGTGAGGGAAGGGCCTCCAAGGTGGGGCTGGAGCCCTTTGGCTGTGAGCAGAGGCTGAGGGAGCTGGGCTTGTCCAGCCCGGAGCAGGGAAGGCTGAGGGGCTCCTCATCCCAGCCTGGCAGTGCCAGCCAGGAGCTGATGGAGAACACAGAGCCAGGATCTTCACCGGGGGGCCTGGGGGGAGACAAAAGACAATGGGTGGAAGGGGGGAAAGAGGGGAGATCAGACAGGACATGTGGAAAACCTTTGTTCCCATGGGCTCAGACAGGTTCTGAAATGATGCTCTGTCACTGTCTTTTGAGATTTCCTGATTCAAACCAAATCTGACCTCAAACCACTTGACCTGACCCAATTTCTGACAGCTTGGGAGTCAGAATTACTGAGATCTCACCCAAACTCAGTTCCCTGATGCTCCCAGGACAATGCTGCTCCTGATTTTGGAATGGGCCAGAGCAGATGTTTATGGGACAGGAACCCTCTGGGGCTGTAGGGAACCTGACGCTTGTAAGGTGCACGAGCACATCTCACTAGCTGGGGCATTTGAGTACTTTAAGAAACACCCAAGATTTCCCACCAGGTGAGAAATTTTCTGGATGTGTACTGATGGCAGGAGAATAAATCCTGTTCTTCCCCTCTACCTGTGTTACCACTATGCTGTCTATTATTTCATGTCCCTCTCCATTTGGGTGTTTCCACATCTCTTGTTTAAATGGTCATGTCTAAGGACACCTCTTCACTAGACCAGATGGTTCTATGGCCTTCCCATTGCTCCCAGATTTCCTTCTCCAGTTGTTTCCTGATAATTTCAAATCAGTCTTAGTTCTGTTTCAATAGTCATGGAATCACCCTCTTCTAATGTCTTTGTCTAAAACTGTTCCTCTATGGAAATCCCTTGTGCACGGTGGACACATCAGACACTGCTTTGACATTGCACAGACCAGAGGGAAGAAATTGGATTCTTATTAAACTATATCATTGATACACTTCTTATGTTGGCATATGAAGAGAAGCCTTTCTGTGCCTCTGAGTGTCAGCAGTTCCTGACCCCCAAAGGACACAAACCTGATGAGCTGTGGTGCCCACTGCACTGGTGGCTCTTGCACCTCCCTCCATAGGCACAGCAGAGCTCCCTTGTCCCACAAAGTCCCTGGCAAGGCAGGGATGAAGGAAACAGGACAGGCTGTGGGGATCAGGGGCAGGGCACGGCCAGGGATTTGGGGTGGTTGTGAGCCCAGGGCAGGAGCCGGCCCTTGGCCTTGCTGAAGCTCATCCAATTGTCCTGGGCCCATGGCTCCAGCCTGGCCAGATCCCTGTGCAGAGCTTGCTGCCCTGCAGCACAGCCACACTCCCAGCCAGCTTGGGCTCCCCTGGACACTGACTCAGGGTGCCCTCCATGGCCTGGTCCACATCAGCAAGGAACACATTGAACTGCCCTGGCCCCAGTCCTGAGCCCTGGGGACACCCCTGCATGTGGCTCCATTGCCCAGCACTCCTTGGGCTGCACTTGTGTTTGCCATGGAGCTGGGCCTGCCTTGGCTTCTGTTTGCTGGCCCCAAATGAACATCCCTCTGTGTCTGGGGCAGCTCCTTCTCCAAGGAAAGCAGCTGGGACTTGGTGCCAAGGAGCTGAAAGCTGCAGGCACAGCCTGGACTGGAGGAAGCTCAGATTTGCACTGGGCTGCTCTGAGTGCCAGGGCTTGGATGAGGGAAATGGTGGGGTGGGGGTAGGGACAGAGTGTGATTGATTGTCAGCCATAAAGGGTCTTGATGTTCATATCTGTTCAGAGTGCGTGAGGTGATGCTGGGGATGAATATAAACTGGAGACTGGTCAGATCAATCTATAAACAGGAAAAGAATAAATGGGAAAAAATTTCTTGTCCATTGTTTTAAATGAAATATGTTAAAACTTTAGTGAAAACTTAGACAAGTCCTGCCTTATGCTCAGGTTTCTGGCAGTAGCTCTGTTTCAGGATACCTGAACCCCAAACTCCCTTTGCTCACAAGTTCTTTAGAATGGCAAATTATGTCTAGTATAAAATGAAATATTTATTTTGAATGGACTCAAGAACAACAGACAAGATGCTTTAAGTAACATACGTAGTTCGCAGGATAAACAGAACTACATAGACTGTGCACAATAAAGTTACCTCTATTACAGCCAGTGAAGAAATAGCAGAGATCAGGAGTCAATGTAACTTACCACTGAACTGATGAGGGAGTGCACATGGAGCCCTTTCACTCAGCTTCCAGAAAAGGAACCATGAAGATGCATCCAGATTTGGGAGTGAAGCCCTACCTGTTTCCAGGGACTATGCAATAGAGTTTTGTATGGTGAAATTTTGTGTATATTTTATAGTTTTTTAAACTGAAGTGTGTGTCACTCAGAAATTCAAGGCTTATCTCCCTCCCTTCATTCTGCTCTCAAGGCAGGATGTTCATGGTCAGCTGGGAATTCCACCTCCCTGGCACCAGAGGTAACTCAGCACAGGACAGATGTCCAGCCTGGGTTATCTCAGCAATTGCTGAGAGGGGGAAGATGCCCTGAGTGATGGCCCAGCTGATGGACAGAACAGATGAGCTCTGCTGTGCCACAGGGGAAGTCCTGCTGCAGGAACCTCATGGAACCAGGGGGCCGTTGTGACACTGCAAGGCCTCAGGGAACCAAGGAGTTCAAAGGTCTCAAACATTCTTTACAGGGTTCTGCCATGAGGAAGGGGGAACCTCCTTGGTGGCACCTTGGTCTGGCAGACACCTGAGGAGTTACTCTGTTTTTAATGGTGAAAGTTAGGAATTCTAGATTCTTCTAAAAAATTAAAGGAAAATCCTGTCTCTGTCTCAGTGCAGCCAGTTCTGCAAGCAAAGCAGGTCCCAGATGAGGGAGGACAGACAGGATGGAGTTGGGGAATATGGAGCAAGGTTGTCCACACGGGGTCAGACCTCAAGTCACAGCTCCTCTGAGCAGGCCAGAGCTCCTGAGGAGAGACCCAGGATCAATATCAGTCACAGAGAGCTGCAGTCAACTCTGCTCTAAACAGAGCAGTATTAAAAACCATTCATTCAAAATAGGAATGGATATTTCTTAGAAACTCTTTGAAATATTTCTCCCTAAGTGGATTTGAAAACCTTCCTGATGAACTGCACCAGACCAGAGGGAAATCAAGGCAGAGCCGTGGTTTGTCAGGACTTACTTGATCCCAATGAGCCCCGTGGTGCTTTTGGTGCTGAGCCCTTGAACCTCAGGGCCTGAGAGGAGATTGCAGTTATCTTTCCAAGAGTGAGAGTCAGAAGAAAAACCCAAAGTGTCTCAAAGCATTAATGGGTTCCACTGAGGTCCATCCCCAACAGGATCCTCTTGGACTCCTTGGAGGAGAGAACTGGAGGCCATGATTGCACAAAAACCTCCCAGACTTAAAGAACAAAGGACAAAGGAAAGTACCTCAAAAATTGAAGTACCTTAAAGATCCCATGAGCCCCACTGAGTGTTGTTACTGACAAAGCCTCTCAAGAGACTAATTAAAGCAGATAATGGGAGGCCATGATTGCACAAAGCTCTCAGAGACTCCAAGGCAAAAGGAAAACCCCAAGTCCATGGAAAAACCTGCAGTCCCTGGGAGCATGAAGGAGCCCCCAGGGCCATTCCTGACCAAGGCTCCCCAGGGACTGGTCCCAGCAGATCCCTGAGGCCACTGGCATGTGGGGGGATGCTGAGGGCAGGACAAGGGCTGACAGTGCCCAGCCTTGCTGGGGCTGTGCCAGGAGGCCCCAGGGGCTCAGGACAAGGTGTCTGCTCACAGCCCTTGCTGGCACAGACCCTGCTGTGCCCCAGGCCACCAAGACTTGGCTTCTCTTTGTCCCCTCCTGTCATCTCTGCCTCCAATTTCCTGCTCTGACTGCAACCTGGGCACACTTTCTCAGTTGTGTCCTTCAGTGGGACCCATTAAACTTTTAAGAAACTTTGGAGTTCGATTCTGACTTGGAGTTCTTGAGAGGTTTCCTAACAAACCACAGCTCTGCCTTGATTTCCCTCTGGTCTGCTGCAGTTCATGAAGAAAGTTTCAACTCCACTTATGGAGAAAGATTTCACAGAGCTTCTAAGAAATGCACATTCCTGTTTTAAGTGCTGTCTTTATCTACTGTCCTCTAGAGAGCAGAGGTGATTGCAGCATTCAGTGACCGATACTGATCCAGGGTCACTCCTCAGGAGGTCTGGAAAAGAGGAGTTTTCCCTTTTTTCTTGAAGCAATCTTCTAATTTCCCCCACTGCAATCAGACACACTCCTCAGGTGTGTGCCAGCCCAAGGTGCCACCAAAACCACTGCAGAGCTGCCCTGGGCCAGCTGTGAGGGTGGATCATCATCCCAACCTGCACTGGGCACTGCCAGGGGCTGTGGCCATGGACACTGCACTGACCCCACTGCTGGGTTTGGGTGCCATGGAAACCATGAGAAGTTCAATTTTCTTTGGAAACAGTGGGGAGGACTGGGACACACTGGGGAACACTGGGAATGCTGAGGGGGAAACTGGGTGGACTGGGATGGACTGTTGGCGTACACAGAAACACACTGGGACATACTGGGACATACTGGGACTGACACTGGGCAATACTGGTGCAATTTATGAATACTTTGAGTGATAATGGGGTATACTGGGACAAACTGGAGACACTCTGAACAGTGTGGGGATGACGGGGGACACTGGGGTGTACTATGGATGACACTGGGGAGAACTGGAAGAGAATACAAATGAACTCAGGTGTATTGGGAGGGCCTGGAGAGGCGCTGGGGTTGTATTGAACTGTACTGGAGATGAACTGGGCTGTACTGGGAGGGACTGGAGGGGTTCAATGGGCTGCTCCTGTCCCCGCCCATCACTGCCCGCAGCCAATCAGCGCCGGGAATCGGGGAGTGGGGGCGGGGCCTGTGAAGGCGCCATCTTTTCCTTTTTGCCTCTAACTCCCATCATGCACCGCGGCCCGATAGAGCCCCATTGGAGCTGGGACTACAACGTCCATCATGCCCCGCGCTCCACAGAACTCCGCTATCTGCCCCCCTTCCCCCATGTCCCATAATCGTCCCCCACACTCTCCAGGATCCCGAAGTGCCCCCTCACCATCCTCTCAGAAGTCCCCAAAAGCGGCTCCGGATTCCCTGATTGCTCCCAGCGCCACAGATTCCCGTTACAACCACTTCTGGGAATTAATCTCCTGTCACCTCCCGCGGCCCCATAGCCCCATAAAACGCAGTTGCACGTTTAAAACACTCACCGTGTTCCTGGCCCTAAAGGGCCCCGTTAGACCTCCCCACGCTCCCCCCAAATGCTCCCGAACCGTACACGTTCCCCCCTGAACACCTCAAGTCACAGCTCGGACTCAAAAGTGTCCCCCAGGAGCCTTCCCGGACCCCAAATGCCCCGTCCGAGACACTTCCGGGACTACAGCTCCCATCATGCACCGCGCCCCACAGAGAGACATTGCAGCTGCGCCTTCAACTCCCGTGATGCTCCGCGTCTCCATTGAACAGTATTCTACCCGCGCCTACAACTCCCATCATGGCCCGCGCCCCAGAGAGCCCCGTTCGAGCCCCCCAAGTGCCCGCCCGGACCCCGAAGGGCTCCACATTCCCCTCCCTGACCTCCAAGTTTTCCCCCTGGACCCCCAAGAGCTCCCCCGGACGCCGAGGTGTCCGTCAGAATCCCTCAGTGCCCTGCCCAGTGCCCACCCGGCTCCCTGAAGTGTCCTGCAGACCCTCAAGTTCTCTCTGAATTCCCTCCACAGACCCAAATCATCCCCAACTGTGCCCCAGAAAAGTTTCCATAGATCCCAAACTGTCATAAAAAGGATTACAAAAGGACTGATAAATAGACTAGCATAAAGAAGGAGAAATCAACAGCCAATAATTTAAAGGATTTGTGTTGCTTCGCACCAATGACTAGTAACTTCTCTGGTTTCTAAAAAATTGATAGGTTTTAATATAAAAACTAAAATTAGATAATTAAAAATAATGTTTCTTTTTAGAAATAGAAAAATAAATTTCTTTAGTAAATTTAATTATTTTCCATTTATTAAATGAAAAACTGCTAATATTTCCTTTTATAAGGAAAATATATTTATAATTTTATTGTTTACATTAATTGTAATTATAAGAACACATTTATAGGGATTTTTTTTTATTTTTCAGGATGTCAGTCTCAGGTGGGCAATGTCAGACATGGTGAGGTTGGGGGTGAGGAGCAGGTTGTCCAAACAGGGTCAGCCCTGAAAGGGATCATTCTTCTCTGTGCCCAGATCTCCTAAGGAGACATTCAGCATCAACATCACTTGGGGAATGCTTCTGTCACCTCTTCTCGGAACTGAAAACCAAAAATAATATGCCCTTGAGTAAAACCAAAAATCATGAGGTGCACTTTGAAATCTCCCTCCTTAACAGAACTCCAAAGTGACTGCAAGCAGCTGCACAAGCCCTTGAGACTTGAAGACAATGGAAGGAAGACAAAGAGCTCCCAAGGCCTTTGCGTATTTTAATGATGCCCAGATTTGGGGATTTGGGGCTGATGGCAGGAGCCTGAGGCACTGAGAGAAGGTTGAAGAAGCTGCTGCAGGAGTCAGCAGCAAAACTGCAAGTGCCTTGGAGCATCAGTGGCCGCCATGAGTGAGGGCAGGGAGTGCCCAAGGCTCCCCAGGGCCTGGGGAGAGCAGATCCTTGAGGGCAGGATTGCAGGAGCCAAAGGCTGTGAGCAGGGAACTGCAATGCTGAGCAAGGCCTGGGCTGGCTGGAGGAAGCAGAAAGGCCAAGGCTGAGCCCAGGCCTGGGACAGCAGGGCCTGTCCCTCACGGGTGGCTCGGGGCTGTTGCTGGGGCAGTGGGATGGCAGGGGCAGCAAGGACAAATGGCATCAGCCTGCAAGCCCTGCCAGCCTCCTCAGGGAGGGCCGAGGCAGAAGCAAAGTGCGGCCCCTGCCAGGAAAGTTCCTTCTGTGGGGCCTGCAGAGGCCCTGCCCGAGCCCAGGGGACAAAGGCCTGGGTGCCTCTGGCCCTGCCAGCCCTGCCCAGCCCTCGGCCATCTCTCCTGCACCCTGTGCCCCCTCTGTGTGCTGCATAACGAGGAGGTTGTGGAGCTGAAGCCTTGGGGCTCCCTGGCAGTGAACAGCACTGGGGTTCCTTTTTCTCCCCAGCTCTGCCTTGAGGCACCGACCCTGTAGCTCCAGAGAAGTCATGGAGGAAAGATGTCACGGCAAACATGGCAATACAGAGTACTTTATTTTGTGTAACCGCGTATATAATACAGCTCTGGGACTATATAGTCTGAAATTTGCACTACAAATGCAAATACTGAGATGAAAGTGTTAGAGACAAAGGTTTTCCTGTTAACAAATACACAAAAATATATTACATGTGCCAGAAGAAAAAAAATACACAGGACACAGAGTGGGCATTAATGAGTAACATTGTAAGAGCTAGAAAGGAGAATGAGAGTTTCTTGCTTCTGAAAGCATGAACAATGATTTTTCTCAGACCATCCTTGAGCTCCTGTTTCCTCGGGCTGTAGATGAGGGGGTTCAGAGCTGGAGGCACCACCGAGTACAGATCTGACAGGAACAGATCCAGGGATGAGAATGAGATTGAAGGGGTCTTTAGGTGAGCAAATGTCCCAGTGCTGAGGAACAGGGAGAGCACAGCCAGGTGAGGGAGGCATGTGGAAAAGGCTTTGTGCCGTCCCTGCTCAGAGGGGATCCTCAGCATGAAACCTGAAGATCCGCACATAGGAGAAAACACCACAGAAAACACCCAGATGCTAAACAGACAACAACAGCAAGAAGAACAAGTTCCCTGAGGTAGGAGTGTGAGCAGGAGAGTTTGAGGATCTGTGGGATTTCACAGAAGAACTGGCCCAGGGCATTGCCATGGCACAGGGGCAGGGAAAATGTATTGGCTGTGTGCAGCAGAGCATTGAGAAAGGCACTGGCCCAGGCAGCTGCTGCCATGCGGGCACAAGCTCTGCTGCCCAGGAGGGTCCCGTAGTGCAGGGGTTTGCAGATGGACACGTAGCGGTCGTAGCTCATGATGGTCAGGAGGGAATACTCTGCTGAGATGAAGAAGGCAAAGAAAAACAGCTGAGCAGCACATGCAGAGTAGGAGATGTTGTTGGTGTGCCAGAGGGAATTGTGCATGGCTTTGGGGACAGTGGTGCAGATGGAGCCCAGGTCAGTGAGAGCCAGGTTGAGCAGGAAGAAGAACATGGGGGTGTGCAGGTGGTGGCCGCAGGCTACGGCGCTGATGATGAGGCCGTTGGCCAGGAGGGCAGCCAGGGAGATGCCCAGGAAGAGGCAGAAGTGCAGGAGCTGCAGCTGCCGCGTGTCTGCCAATGCCAGCAGGAGGAAGTGCCTGATGGAGCTGCTGTTGGACATTTCTGCACTCTGGGTATTGTGGGCTGTTCAAAGAAGTTATTGACAAGCTTGGAGCAGTATCTCTCATTCAATCCTATGGAATAATTTCTGGAATCCAGTCAAAACTACTTATCTTCCTATGGGGAAACCTCACTACACATTTTTATTTTTAAGTTTAGGTTTTTGCTGCTGAGTTACTGCATCATCTTCAGCATCTCTCTCAGTCTGAACACTAGGGAGCCCAGAGGGAAAACAGAGCTCCCTGTACCCCAGTGCAGTCAGACCTAACTGTCCCACACAGGTGCCATTTCCTGATTACACCTTCCTCTATTTCAGCGTGAACATAAGCATTCTTGAAAAATAAAGTGGACTTTTTGAAGACTCCAGTTCAATAATCATTTTCTCTGAATCATCCTGTCTTTCCTTGTGCATCTGGACATGGAGGGATATCCAGCTTTAGTCTGGCTCTCTGCTGCCTGGAGTTGTTCCTACTGGGAGCTGTTTGTCTCTATCCAAGGCTTGTCCCTGCCAGTGCTGCCAGAGCCCAGCCCAGCCCTGGGGGCTCAGCTCTGCCCTGCAGACCCCTCCCAGCACAGGGCACTGCCCAGGGGCATCTCCCTGGCAGCAGGGCCTGAAGGGCAGCTCAGATAAACTGAGATGCTGCAAGCCAAGGTGCTGCTGCTGCTGTCTGTAGGCAGAGCAGGCTGAGGAGGAGGCACTTTGTGAGGCAGATCTGAGGCACATCTGCTGATGCCCCGTGGGACAGTGCAGGTGTCCCAGGGACACAGACACACCTGACAGCCCCTTTGCCTTGCCTTGAGGAGAGAGCTGAGAGCAGCCCTGGCCATGCAGCAGCATCTCCAGAGCAGGAGGAATCTGCCCTGATGGGGGTGGCTCCTTCCACCTCCAACTTCTGCCCACAGTCCATGGGGAGCTGCCAGGCAGGCTGAGAGCTGTCCCTGGCAGGTGGCACATGCCCTGGGCTGGCCAAGAGCCTTGAGGGCTGCAGAACAGGCACTCCAGCTCTAGGTCATATTCCCCCAAGTGTTTTTCCAGGTGGAGGTTCACATATGCAGCCCCAGGCCCTCTACAAACACAAGCTGCCCGCTGCCTCTTCACCTGCCTGGAGTCCTGCCTGCGTTCATGGCAGCAAAACCAGGCTGTTCCTGGCCACAGACCAGAGCTCTGCTCCTGCAGGATGCTCTTGCCAGCACTTTACAGGATTCTGCTCTGCACGCAGCACTTTTCCTTCCCCCTCTCAACAGGCTTTGGCACACAGAGCACAACCTGGCTGGCTCTGCCATCAGCACACCCCAATCACAGGTGGAGGAAGAAGAAGCAGGGGCTGTTTTGCAGCCATGCCCAAGAGAGACTGGAAGGGTGCCCTCCCTCTGGTCTCACTTGCTTGGCTTTCTGACTGGGTCTGGGGCAGGGGCTGTGATTCCTCATTTGTGGGGACCAGAACCGCACTCAGGATCCCAGCACTGCCTGACAGCGCTCTGGACACTGGCACGGTCACACGTCCGAGTCTCGGGCACTGTGCTGCTGCTTCATTTGTCCTTTGGCACACCCAACGCTCCTTGAGAAGCCCTGATGGTCTCTGGTTCTGCCCTCTTCCTGACCTGGGCAGGGATGGAGCATTGCTGTGCTTTCAGGAAGCTGGTGTTGAAACCTTGCAGCATTCCAGTCTCCTTTGCCCTGTGTGGATGCTTGTCATGGAATCCGTCCCAGTTGGGTTCAGAGCATACTCAGGTGGAGTGGCTCTTCTAAAACCCAGGGCCTCCAAGAGTGCTCAGCAAGACCTTTAACTCCACAGTGTTGTGGAACTGGACCTTTAGCACAGAGATATTTCCAGCCTGATCTGCCCTTGTTCCTCTGCATCTCTGCACAAAACACAGCGTGGAAGAGAACGGCAGGAAGAGCCCATGTGTCCCAGGGCTCCGGATTTGCGGCGCTTGAGCTCCACAGAGATGCAGGCAAAGTGAAGAAGCCAAACTCTTTATTGATGGAGGGGGAAGCAAAGGGAGGAGCTGGAGGGGACAAAAGGGATGGGTACAGTGTGAGGGCTGGAGTGAGGGAGCAGTGAAAAGGGAGAGATAGTGGAGGGACGATGAGAGGATGGGCAGTGTCTGAAGGCTGGAGGGAGAGAGCTATGTACAAGCAGGGAGAGGGCTGAAGCCACATGAACTTCAACAGGCTCAGCTGTGCCTGGAGCTCCAGCTGGTCTCTTCTGGTCTCAAGGTTGCCTCATCTTCCATGGCATCTGGAGAGCTTAAAGGGATGCTGGTTCTTCTGAGCCAGCAGATGAGCATGGTTCTGCAGCTCTTCAATTGAGTGTATCTTGAATTCCTACATTTGTCTGTGAAGGGCTGTCGTCTATCATCAGGGCTTGAAAGACTGGAAGACAGAGGAAAGGAGCCATGGTCAGAGCACGGATCTGTGGGAATCCAAGGAGACCTTCCTGCTAGGGCCATCCCACCTAGCTTATTCCATGGCCAATACAGAGGAGGGGCCAAGGGGATCAGCTGCAAGGTGTTGGCCACGAATACTCCCACCCATGTCCCTGAAATCTCTGTGTGCTCCATCCACGCCACCGTTCATCCACACAGGGAGTGAAACCCTCCACAGCTGGGCCAGGGATTGCAGCTCCCTGCCCAGGGATTGCAGCTCCCCCCACCAGCCCCTCTGACAGCCCGCTGCCCTCACTCACCCTCCCTGAGCACCTGGGGCTCTTCCTTCTGCCCCCTCAAGCTCTGCCCGGCGAGCCCTGTGAACACAGAGCCTGTCACTGCCCCAGCGGCACAGCTCCCTGCCAGCGGCGCTGCCAGCCCTGTGGCCACTGGACCTCCTGGCCCAGCAGGGCTCAGCCCGGGCCCTCGCCACCTCCTGACACCCAAGGAAGGGCACGGCTGGAGAGGGCAGCAGCAGCCCCGAGGGCAGCCGGGGCTCCACGGCGCCGGGCCCGGATGGCGCCGCCGGGGCAGCAGCCGGGGCCGGGGCCGAGCCGTGGTGGGTGGGGAGGGACCCCAGGCTCACCGATGAACCTGATGGCCGCCTCTCGCAGGGGCTCCTGGGGGCTCTGCAGGTACGGCAGGGCCAGGCGCAGGTGCTGGGCCGCTCGGCTCCTGTCCTCTGCCAGCTGGGGAGAGCGGCGGCAGGCAGGGAAGGGTCGGGGCGGGCTCTGCCCCTTTGGCAGGCGCTGCCCTGAGGCGCCCGGCCCCGGCCTCCCCTGCCCGCCCAGCCCTGAGGCGCGGCCGGCAGCCGCTGGCGCCGGGCTCTGCAGGGGCAGAGGGCCGGGTGCTGCCCGGGGAGCCGCGGAGCCCACCCGCCCCGCGGCCCCGCTGGGCCGGGGCTCCGTCGGCACCCGGCTCGGGGCCACGGGAGCCTGGAGCAGAGCCCGTGCGGCCCCTGGGTGCAGCACTGGGCACGGCCACAGCTGCCAGCCCCACACAGCGAGCACCGCGCTCAGGGGGCTTCTCCAGCCTGAGCCTGGGGCTTCCAGGCCGTCCTTACCAGGCACTCGGCCAACTTCCACAGCTGCTCCTTCTTCAGCAGCTGCTCCAGATTCCTCTTCTTCAGGAATTCGGTCGCACAATGCAGCGTTGCCCGAGAGGCCTGGAGAGCAGCAGAGATGTGGAGATGGCAGCGCAGTTCAGGGCACAGGACCCGTGTCCCTGTGCCAAGGCCTGGAGGAGGCTGCAGCCCGGGAGGTGCCAGGGCAGGAGGCAGCCGAGCCCCCTCCCAGGGATGCACCAGCAGCCCACGAGTCCTCACCTCTGCCACACGCCGATTTTCATCATGACAGTGGAATAAAAGTGGGAGTAGGCTCTGGCACACAGTTGACTTAAGGGGCTTTTTTCCCTCGTCTACTACCAATTCCATCACCTTGCAGAAGAGGTCAAGGGAGAGCAGTTTCACGTGGCTGTTGTCCTGGAGGAAAGGAAAAAACCTCAGCACCAACTACTGCAGCCCCTGAACAACAGCCCAAATAATCCACAGGGCACCCAGTTTTTGGGCAGCAGCCAGTGCCCGTGGCTGAGGACACTGAGCCTTACGTTGTCACACAGGGCCAGGAGTGCCTGGGCCAGCTTCAGGGCGGTGGTGCTGGATATCAGGATGTCTTTGTCCTGGAGCACATTGGTGAACACGTGGAGGCTCATGCCAACCACCTCTCCATCTGCATCACCCAGCAGCTCCAAAAGGCTTTGAGACAGGCTACACATTTTTAGGGTCTGTGTGGAACACAAGGTTGTGCTGTGAAGCCAAAAACGACAGCACCACCAACACTGCCCTGGCACTGCAACCCCAACTGCAGGGCCCAGAGGCCAAAGGCCTGTCCCAAAGAACTCAGGGAGGTGAGGCAGGAGAGCTGGGAGCATCTGCCTCAGCTCCTGAAGCCCAGCCAGCCCAAGGGGCTGCTTTCCCCAGCGCAGCTTCAGCCGCTGTCCCCTTCTCACCATCGAGGGATCCTTGCTGAGCACCACAAGGCCTCGGAGCGCCAGGCGACGCCTCTCCCTGCACTTGCTCTGCACATGCCTTGACATGATCTCAAGGATGCTGTCAGCACAGTGAGTCAAATCCAAGCAGTCCAGGACCTGGAAGGCACAGGGCAGTGACAGGGGACCCAGCCAGCAGGAGCCCAGATCCGCACAGGGCTGGGGCCAGACAGCAGCACAGGGCACGGGCACCGTCCCAGGCAGCTGTGGCGATGACCACAGAGAGCTGGGAGGCAGCTCAGAGAGGCAGCGCTGGCCATCGGGCTCACCTCCACAAGGAATGCCAGGAAAGACAGATCCCAGCGTGGCTCTTCTCTGCTGAGCCAGCCAAGCAGGCGGCGTGCAATCCCAGAACACACGGAGAGGGAGGCACGGCGCATCTGCCTGATGGGGGAAAAGGCACCAAGACACTGAGGTGGGCAGGCAAACCTCTCTCAGGACTGAGTCACAGAGATCCAGTCTTTGCCCAGCATCCCTGGAGCGGATGTGGGCATTTTGGGAGGCTGCTCCTTCTGGTCACCTCCTCTCCCAGCCTTTTCCCGTCTGCTTGGCTGTCCCTTGATGACAAATCCCTCTGGCCCATGAGCACAGGGACTGTGTGGGGCACCCCGGGCACAGAGCACAAATGTCGGGGACAGAGGGGAAATGGGGGTCTCACCTGGCCAGCAGACCCACGGCATAGTGCTGGGTGTCAGCACAGAGCAGCGTGTCCCAGCCACGCTTGCGCTCCATGGCCATCACCTCAGGGTCATAGTGCAGACAGAAGAGCAGAGCCTTCATGGCCTGCACCGCAAACCTGTGTGCAGAGCAAAGTCCAGGTCACACTGGGAGCACTGGTGCTGGCCACAAGGGCATGGGAAGGACAGGGGGACTGGGACCTGTTGGGCTGGCTGGGAAGGCGATGTTCCTCCCGGCACGCTGTCCAGAAGTTATCAACTTCCTCTGGCATCTGCTGTGTGGTGATGACAACGTGGAAGAGCAGAGCCACAAACAGGCGGGAGGAATAAAGGATCATTGCCTTCTGGCACTGAGGCACAATTAGCCAGATCACCAGAGTAGCCTGCAAAAGAAGCAGCCCGAGACAGCGCTCAGGGCTGAGCTGTCCATGGGGCAGGGCCCGAGGGGAGATGCAGGGGGAGCAGTGGGCCCAGTGCCCCCTGAGCCTGTCCCTAGCCCAAGTTTCAGCCCAGTGCCTGAGGCACGGAGAGGATGGAGAGCTGCTGGAGAGGCGAGTGGAGAGCGATCAGAGGCCAGTTCCAGAAACTCACAGCCAGGGCAAACACGTCTTTGTTGTCTCCATCAGAGGTGCTCATGCTGTGCAGAGGCCAATCCTCCATCACACAGAGCAGTGTGGGCAGCACCTTCTCCACTGTTGGTCCTGACGAGCCTATGGCTCTCCACATCCTTGCAGCAGCTCTGTGGGATCACAGCTCTGTGTCAGGGGGTCTCAGTCACAGGACCATGCCCTGTACAGCTGTGGGGCCCAGGTGACAGAGCCCCAATGCCCTGAGGGGGAGGGAGGGAGCATGGCAGCAGGCTGAGGAAACAGAGGGGCCTGAGGCTCCTGGAGCTCTGTGCCTGTCTGGCAGACCCCACTGGACAGGCTGTACAGGGCCATGGGCCCTAAAGGCTGTTGAGCCCTGAGCTCTCAAGGCACGTGGACCCTGTACCTGTCACACGTTGGGGCACAGCGCAGGAGGGTCAGCACCACGTCAGCAGGGTGTTCTCCAGCCAGCCTCCAAATGTCAGTGCGCAGCCTGACACCCACAGTGGCATGGGACACGAGACTCTGGTGGATGCTTTTCACCATGGCTGGCACCTGGAGGGGGTGGGGAAGACTTGGAGCACTGTCCATGGGAGACACTCCCCAGCTTCCCCTAAGAAGTGCTTCCCTCCCCGCCACACTGTGCTGGCCTCAAAGACTGAGGGGGCCCAGTGACCATGGCGTGAGTGGGCATGCACTCCTGTGAGGCCTCAAGCCCTGGCCTCAGGCTGCTTACGTTTGGCTGGGAAGAAACACAGGGCTCCTTGAAATAGTCCCCAATGAGTTCCTGACTCAGAGTGGCAGTGGTGTCAGTATTTGTGATGCCCTCAGTCTCTGCAGTGCCAGCCATGTCCTCAGTCTCTGCCATGTCAGCCTTTGCCCTGCCATCATTCATTGCAGTGTCAGAGCCCTCTGAGCACTCAGGTGAATTTGGGCTGACATCTGGCTCTGCCTGGAGCTCGGTCAGCCTGGAGTCAGGCTCAGCTGTGCCCTCTGTAGCTGTGGTTCTGGTCTTCCTACGTCGAATGCATAGGAACTTCTGGAACCTCTGCAGGAGAACAAAGGACAGGGAAGAGAGGCAAGTTCAATGCAATGCTCCAAGCGCTGTGCTGGGCTGAGCAGTGACAGCAGGCCCAGCCCAGGTGGGGATGGCTGCAGGTACCTTCAGTGTTGTGCGGAAGCGGCCACGGGTGGGTTCCTGCTCTTGTATCTTGTCCATGGCTGCACCTGGGTAAGAGCGAGTGCAGTCAGAGCTGAGGGGCTGCGGGAGAGGCCAGAGAACACAGCCCAGCCCTGCGCTCCCCAGGCAGGGACAGCCCCGGGATGCCCCAGGGGATGGAGCACGGCTGCTGCGGGGTGTCTGCCCAGCCCCTCTTCTGTCCTGTCCCTGGCCATGTCCACAGTGGGTGGGATGGGATGGGATGGGATGGGATGGGATGGGATGGGATGGGATGGGATGGGATGGGATGGGATGGGATGGGATGGGATGGGATGGGATGGGATGGGATGGGGCCCAGCTGGCAGCAGCCATTAGCCCTGTGGCCCAGCTGTGCCACTCACCATCCTGCATTGGCTGGAACTGCTCCAGCTCCTCAGGTGGTTGTTCTGGGGATACTCCAGGGCCTTTCTCTTTTTTCCCTCTGCAAACATTGAACAGGCTGAGAAATCTGCCCGCCATGTCAGAGTCTGGCCTCAAGGGCACCTTCTAGAGAGATGCCTTGGGAAAGCTGTGAGGCAACAAGTCGTGCAGTTGTGCCTTGAAGACACCCACGACAGAGTTGCCTCAGGAAGGCTGCAGGACAGCAAGTCCTGCACTCTGCTCTTGAGGGCTCCTGACACAAGGACAGGAGACTCCTCGTAAGCAATTCTGGTCACCAAGTCCCGCGGTCCGGCCGCGAGTGCACCTGCAAAAGAGAAGCCTCGGGAAGGCCACGGGCCACCAAGTCCCACGGCCTTGCCACGAGGTCACCTGCAGGAATAACGCCTCAGAAAAGCTCCGGGTCAGACACGAACGAGTGCGCTGTGTGGGGGCTCCTCACAGCACCGCTCCGGCGCGTCCTGTCCCGTCGCCTGCTCCGAGCACTGTGGTGTGGCTGTGTCACTGCCAGCTCCTATGTCAGCACAGGTCACAAAGGGTCCTTTGACACCGTGTCCCATTCCATGCCATGGTGACCGTGCTGCTCTGTGTCACAAAGGCCCTTGCACACACTGCCACCTGCCCTGGGGACACCCTCAGCCCACCCAAAGTTGCCCAGGTTGGAAGAAATCCCTCGCCCCAAGTGTTTAAGGCAGCCTGACAGGATGTTTATGAGCAGCTCTAACCACCAGCAAACACTGCCCTGCTCTGCGGGCTCAGGGCAGCAGAAGGAGCCCCCAGGGCTGCTGACACAGCCGTAGCTGGAAGGGCACGGGGCCTTCCAGAGAAGCTGGCACAGCCTCCTTGGGGCACATCCCAACTGCTGGCCATCCTAAACCTGGGGGTCCAAAAGGTCCCTCTTGTTCAGCTCTTGTGGCCTAAAGCTTCAGCTGCTTTAGCTCCTGGGGCTAAGCTGCTCATGCTGAATGTGACAACTCAGAGAGAAGAATACAGTTCATCCAAATCCTTCTGGGACACTGAGAGGGGAGGCTGTGCAAACAGGAGCATGGTTTGCTGTCACCTCTTTGCCCTTCATGCCCTTCAGCACTTTGAAAGCTCAGCCAAGAGCTTTGTCCAAGGGTGCAATGAAGCAGCTGTTCCTGCTCCCAGCTCTGGCTCTTTCCTGTCTCTGACCTTGACTGGTTTTGTCCCTCTTGCTGTGCCCTCTGTTCCCCCTGTGCTCAGTGGCTGCTCCCCAGGACTGTGGAACTGGCACAGATCAAGGGCTCCAGCCCCTCCTTTCTCTGCCCTTGCAGCTGCCTGGTCACAGCAGCCTTTTCCATCTGGAAGCTCCCCATGGAGAGGCAGTCCCCACCTCTGTTCCCTGCACAACCTCCAGGAGCCCAGGGCTGCCATCTCCAGTCCCTGCTGGCACTGAGGGCTCCCAGGTGCCCCAGGCTGCTGTGACACCACTGCACACGGGAGGGAACAGTGCCGGGGCTGTGCTCAAAGTCAGGTCCATGTGCTGCTGCTGCTGCTGCTGCTGCTGCTGCTGCTGTGGGTGTCGTTTGTCCAGCCGTGCCCCAGAGTCAGGGATCAGATGCAGGCACTGCTGCTGCTCCCTCGGGATCAGCCACAGTTTGGGTGTTGCTGTCAGTGCCAGCAGAAGCGGTGGCTGGAGCAGAGGGTGCTGACAGTGCCCCAAGCCCCGGGGCCAGAGGGGTCCCTGGGCTGGGGCTGGGAGCTGGGAGGGAGCTGCCCCTTGTTCTCCCTCTGCCCCACACAGAGCTGGGCCGGGCACAAGGGGGGCAGCCCAGCAAACAGGGAGCCTGCGAGTCCCTTCCAGCCCTGTCTGCTCAGAGCTTGGGCCTTGGAGCTGCAGGTGGACAAAGGCAGCTGCTCCTGGTCCCTCGCTGTGTCCCCGTGCTCAGCAGTGCTGCTCCATCAGTCTGTGCCCAGCAAGGGGGAAAAGCCTCAGCCCTGCAGGGCCAGGAGCTGCCGGGCTCTGCCTGAGCAGCTCAGCCAGCGGGAAGGAGCTGCTCCACACGGGAACCAGGAGCAAAGGACTGCAGCACCTCGTTCTTGGGCAGAGCCCCGATTCTCTGGGGGAATAGCAGAGCTGTTCTCATGCACTGCTGTGCCAGAGCTGCAGGTGCTGTGCCTGCAAACACAGGGCTTGAGATCTGCACAAGAATTCTGCAACTCGTGACTGGATCAGGATGTCACCAGTGCTAAACTGTAGTTTAGTCCAAAGCAACCACTTTACACCTCTGCTGCTCTCTGCTACATTTTTTCTTCAGAGTATCCAGACAAAAGTAAACAGAGGAGGAGCCTACATTTTCATTGTTTATCAGAAATGCATCTCATTTTGCTGTACATTCCTTTCTTAGGATGTGTTCTCTGTTTAAAAAAAGAATAAAGGGAAAAAATGAACAAACAAATAGTGAAGAAGAGGAGAAAAAACCACAATGTGTAGTAAAAAAATCTTCTGTAACTTTGGATTAATTGGTAACTGATCATTTTAAAAGACAACTAAATTATTTGCTTTGTGAAAGTTCTGATGACATGGATCCATCTTACTGACCTCACATAATTTTTAAATGATTTTGGGATTTGATTGTAATATTAAGACATCTTAAATTGTGGTTGAAGAAAGAGGAAATTGAAAAATGGATTGTGTATGATTGTGTCTTGAGGGTAAAAAAACCTTGCAGTTTGAAACTTCACCCTAAAGTATTGAAAATTAAAGTTGTAACTCCAAATGGATTGGGTGACAGCAGCTTTTCCTATAGGATGTGCAGCATCAGAAAGACTTCATCAGTGAGGTTGTGGGTGCTTTTATCTTTGTCCTGTGCCACTCTGGGATGTCATGAAATGGGACTTCACCTGTGACCAGCCACACTCTCCCTCTGACACTGCAGATCCTTGGACCTTGTGTCCCCAAAGCAGAGCTGGGAAAAAAATCCCCTGGCCACTGATTTACAAGGTGAGCTGTGCCAAAGTAAGAGCTCTGTGGGAAATCTCTGCCCATCCCTATCCTTTAAATATATCCATACAAGGGGGTGTGCATGGATGTGTCTGGTATCGAAAGGAAGGGGTGTGCAAGCAACGTGACTGACTTTTTCCCTCTCCGTGTTTATTCCATACCCATGGGTAAAAAGGCATTATGGAAACCCTGCAACAGTCAGACCCTTCTGTCCATGGGTACAGAGACATCCCAGAGCCCCTGGCACAGACAGACCCTTCTGTCCATGGATACAGAGACATCCCAGAGCCCCTGGCACAGACAGACCCTTCTGTCCATGGATACAGAGACATCCCAGAGCCCCTGGCACAGTCAGACCCTTCTGTCCAGGGATACAGAGACATCCCAGAGCCCATGGCACAGTCAGACCCTTCTGTCCCTGGGAGCACAATGGGGGTGGGTGGGCAGTGAGTCCTGGACAGGAGCCAGACCTGTGTCCAGCCCTGCCAGGCCCTGCCAAGGCTCAGTGCTGGCACCTCTGGAATGGGAAAGCCCTTCAGCCTTGTCCCTGCCCAGAGGGGCAGTGCTGGCCTGGCAGCACAGGCTGTTTTCCCCACAGGCTGCACGAGATGAGAACACAACACTTGCAAACACTGAGTGCAAGCCACAGCTCTGGGTGCTCCCCATGCACCTCAGCCCTGGTTCCACTGTCTGCCCCAAGCTTCAGGGGATGCAGTGGGAGCCCGGCTGGGCTCTGCCCTGGGGCCATCCTGCAGTGACAGCTCCAAACAGGGAGCATTCAGGTGCCACAGACAGCCAAGGCAGGGGTGGAGGGGAGCTGGTCCAGCCCAGACTGCACTGCTGTGTGCTGTGCTCTGGGGCTGGGGCTCCCTGCACAGGGGACTGCACTGCTGTGCCAGAGGACACAAGCTTCAGCTTCAGCCTAACAGAGCTGGGTGGGTGGGCTGGGAAGAGTGGGGAGGCTCAAGGGGATGCACAGAGTTCATCCTGCGGGAAGGACGAGGAGAAGGGAGTGGCAACTCAGCAGTGAGGAGAGCTGAGAGCAGGAGAGCAGCTCTGAAGGACACTAAAATCTCACTGGACCTCTGAGACATTGCTGCTCTTCAGCCAGTGAAAGAATGAGTCCCTAATCCTGGAACTCAGTCTTCCTCGTGCTGAGGGGCGTCAAGGAAGGCAACAATGTGATGGAGACTGTGATGGGCTGGGAATTCACTGGGGGAAAGGAGGGAGCACTTGTGAATTAAAAGGCAGGTGGGGGAGAGAACTGTTCAGAGAAGGACTGAGCTACAGCTTGAGCAGGCTGAAAAATATAATTTGGGGTCATCCCAGATTGATTTCATTTCAGAAGTTATTGAACAAATTTACTTTTTGGAGGATGTCATGTTTTCCCTTGGAGGTGTACACTCTGCAAACTTGAGCTGCGTTGCTGAAATGCTCAAGCAAGTCTCTGCTGCAGGTCGCTCCATTTCTCCTTTGGCTGATGCCAGCCTGGTGCTGAGCTGCAGCAGAGACCTGGCAGAGCCCAGAGCAGCCTCAGCATCCACAGGGCCCGGCTGCAAGGAGAGAAACCAGAAATTGCCCATCAGCTGAAGGCTCCTGTGCCCCTTCTCCCAGCTGTCACGGTGCCCAGGCCATGCTGGCCGTGCCCAGAGCAGTGCCCATCACTGCTGCCTTGGGCAGCAGAGCAGGAGGGCAGGACATGTGCCCAGCCTGCAGCCAGCCATGGCACATCCACCTCCTCAGCAGCTGCCACAGCAGGATGCTCCTGTGCTCGCTGCCATCTCCCAAAAGCTGTCATCCCACCGTGCCAAGAAGATGGGGACCCACCTCATGCCATCGCTGCTGGAAGAAAAGCTGGTCCCAAGGGATGTCCTCAGCCTTCTCCAAGGGCACGGCCCATCCGTGTCACAGCTGGTCCCGAGCACTTCCTGATCCACACTGGAGCCCACCTGGAACACTTCCTTTAGAGAAAGAATCAACAAATTAATGAAAATAGATTACTGTCCAGAAGGGGAGAAAAGAAAAATGGTAAAATATCTAATCTCTGTCAGGGGCTTGAGGAAGGCCCAACCCTAGATGCCAGGGAAAAACCCACCCACGGGTGAGAGAAGCCCATGCTTTCTCCCTTTTCCCCTGCACTGGCCCCAAAAGTCATGGTGATCCCAAAGCAAGCAAGGGCAGTGGAGCAGCCCAAGCCCTTCCTTGCCTGCCAAGGAAAGCAGCCATGCCCAGTTCTGGAGTCCCACCTCACTCCCACCATGGGGCTTTGTTTGTGTCGTGCTGGCTGCCCCAGCCCGGGGCACGGTGGGTGCTGGGGGCTGTTGGCAGGGCCAGGAGCTGACTCCCATTTCGTACCCACCCCAGCCCATCCCCCCAGCTGTGCCAAAAAGCAGCTTGGCAGATGACAGAAGAATCAGTTTTATCCTCCCCAGCAAAGGGGGAACCTTTGCTTCTTGGCCAGGCTGTGCAATGCCCAAATCTGGGAGCATCCCCCTGGGTCTGGACTCATCTGTAAATTCACCGTGGAGCCTGGCTTTGAAGAAGGTGCCAGAATCCAAGTCCATCTTCAGCTTGCCAGTGGCCAGGTGGAGGAAGAGGTTGCCATCCTTGATGTCATCCTCACTGTCTCCAGCAGCAGCAGCCCCACCTGCTACAGCTTCTCCAGGGGCTCCTTCTCCTTCCCTGGGGTGAGACCAGGCTCTCAGTGTTCTGCCCAGGGCCCAGCTGTCAGTGAACCAGGACAAGCCAAAGCAGCTCAGATGGTGGCCACCAGTGCTGGGCAGAGCAGCTCAAGGGCTGTGTGTTCCCACCTGATGACCCCTGTGCAGTGACACAGGCAGGACAAAAAAGTCTGGGCTTCTTTGCTTCTGATTGCCAAGGCCTGTGTGGAGCTGGAACTTACCAGAGCCCTGCATCCAAGTGTGCCTGTGGCTCTCTCCCTTCTTCTATGGCAGGTGAATTTGCTGCATCCAAGGGTCACAAAACAGGTCTTCTGATGAGGGCCTTTCCATGTGGAGCATGGATAAGCACCATCTGATCAGATCTTGGCCCTCTGGACAGAGAAAGCAGAAACCACCGGTCAGTTGGAGGAGGCTCCAGTCTGCTTTGCCCCACTGTTCTCATGCTCAGGCTGTGCTGCATGTGCTCAGAGCTGGGCCTAAACCTTCCCATCAGTTCTTTGTTTTGGAGGAGAGCAGGAGAGCAGGACATGTGCCACCTCCTCAGCAGCAGCCAGAGCGGGATGCTGACGAGCCCACTGCTGTCTCCCAGCACTGGTATTCCCCCCGTGCCCAGAGATGAGGATTCACCTTGAGAGACCTGTTGTGGCAGCGAGAGCTGATGGTTCCAGCTGATGTTCTGGCCTCTCCTGAAAGGGTGCTCCCCACAGACCATCTGGTGCAGCAGGATGCCCAGGGACCAGGGGGTAGCTGGCTTGCCATAGTACCAGCCAAAGTGGGTCCATTCTGGGGGGCTGTAGGACGGTGTTCCTATGGAATACAGATGGAGTTCATCAGGGGGATGCTGCTGCTCCCAGAGCCTGGCCCCAGAATCCTTGGGCATGCTAGGGCTGCACCAGTGGCACATGGTGTGACCTCTGGCCTCTGGCCAGCACCTGGGACTTGTGTACAAACTTGGGGTTGGAAAAGGAGCCACTGGTGCTGGAAGAGTGCAGCAGAAGCCCTGGCAAGGCCTGACCATGACAAGGAAAAACCCACTCCGTGGTGGGGAAAATCCATGTCTTCATCCTCCCTGCCTGCATTGCCCCAAAAGACATTATGAGGACAAGGCAAGCAATGTGAGCACAGTAGTGCAAGCCCTTTCTCACCTGCCCACCAAAACAGCTGCTGCACAGGTTTGGACCCCCCACAACCCACTACCCCCACCCACGGGTGTTTTTGTCAGGCTGGCTGCCCCAGCCCCAGTCCTGGACACAGTGGCTGGCAAAAGCTGCCAGCAGGGCTGGAAGCTGGCCCCCCACCCACCCCCAGTCAAAAGCAACTCAGATGAAGACTCAGTGCCATGACTGGCAGCAAAAAGGAGAGTCCCTGCTGCCACAGCCAGGCTGGGCCCTGAGATGTTGGGCCAGGAGATGCCGGGACCGGGAACACAGCCCTGTGTGGGCTCACCTGCAAAGTGAGTGTAGGCTGTGTCCTGCAGGTAGGTGCCACAGCCAAAGTCAATCAATTTTGCCTGCCCGGTGGCCAGGTCAAGCAGGATGTTCTCCAGTTTGATGTCCCTGTGCAGGACCCCACAGCTGGTGCAGTGCTGCACGGCCTCCAGCACCTGGCGGAACAGCTCCTGTGCCACCTCCTCTGACAGGAACCCCTGTGACCAAATGAAATGACAGAGGTCCTGACACCACTCCAGGTGCTCCAGCACCATCAGGATGTCATTGGGGAACTCAAGCCACTCCAGCAGCTGGAGAACTCCAGGGAAGCCAGTGGACACCTTGTCCAGCAGCACGATCTCCAGTGGTGCGCTGGTGCCATCGGGCTGCAGGAGGACCACGATGCCGTCAGCGGGGCTGATGCTGTGCCAGGACTCGGGAAGCTCTCCCTCAGCACGGGATGCTCTGCTGGCCCCACACCCACTCTCCCTCCAGGCTCCTGGTGGCTTCCACCCTTCCGGGTCTCGACTCATCCCATCCCAGCATGCCCCAGCTTCTCCCGCTGGTCCCCGCTCACTCACCAGCTTGCCCCAGTGCTGAACATGGTTTCATGGCACCCTTTTGATGGCCACCTGCATGCCAAGGGCAGCAGCAGGCTGAGCTCCTCCTCGTCCTCCCTCCTCCTCCTCTTCTGCCTGCCACTGATCCCACCACTTACTGGGGCACTGTCCGAGAGCCGAGTCACCACCCAAACGCTGCCAAAGCCGCCACACCCCAGCAGCAAACCGAGCTGGTACCGCTCCTTCGTGCCGTGCTGCGCCTCCCCTGCCAGCGAGACGCGGCTGTCAGCGCTCGGCCCGGGGCCAGACATGAGCCCTGAGCACCCCTCAGCCGCCCCGGGCCGGGCAGCCCCAGGTGTTCGCTCTTTGGAACGGGACAGCAGAGGCTCAGGGCCAGCGACCGCGCTGCCGAGCGGTGGAGCTCGGGCCTGGGAAACCGCAACACAGGCAGCAGGAGCAGCCGTGCCGTGTGTTTGCTCCACGGGCCCGGGAGGAGCCAGGACCAAGACCAGGACTGTGGCCAGGGCACACCTTGGGGCCAGGGCCAGGGGCCGGGGTTGGGGTCGGGGCCCATGTTGGGGCCGGGGCCGGGTCCGGGGCCGGTGTCGGGACAGGCGGAGCCAAAGGGAGGCGATGCCGCTCCACGCACTGATGTCCATCCAGCAGCACCACCGCCAGTACAGCCAGAGCCGGGTGGAGGTGAGACCATGGCGGGATGGATGGGGATGGGGAAAGGGATGGGAAAGCCCCGCCTGGGGCCAGGGCAGCCCGAGTGTATGGCCGAGCTAGGAACTGGGAGATGGAGACTGGGAGAGGAGGGGGACCCAGGGAAAGAGAGACCGAGAGAGGCTGTGGGACTGCGGGAGAGGGAGAGGAGAGCCAGAGGGTCGACAAAGTCGCTTCTGTCACTGCTGCTGCTGCTGCTGCTGCAACTGAAGCCCTGGGGCCGTTTGTCCCCATGTCTGTTTTTCCGTTGCCTTCTCGGCCTGTGCCAAGCCCTGCATACCCCGGTAGCAGTCCCTGAACATTTTCTTCCCATGATAAAAACATCTTTCAAGCACAGGCATTCATGGCCAAGACTGGGATTCTGCCTCCAAAGTTCTGTATATATGCAAGGGTAGCTCCCAGACAAAAGCTGCCAGGACTATGTAGGTTACTTTGGCTTCCTGAGGGCCAGCTCTTATCTGCCTTTGAAACACTGGGGCTCCCTACTTTTCTTCCTCCAGAAAAGAACTTCTCGTCCTGATGGCCATGGACAAAATTGGCATTTGGCCTCCCAAATCCGGTCTATCCAAGGATATCTCCCAGACAAATGCTGCCAAGACAAACAGGTCTGGCTTGCCTTGGCCTCTGGTGACTGTCTCTCATCTTCCTTCAAAACCTTGGGTTCTGAGGTTTCTCTCCTATAGAAAGGAACCGTCCTTCTTGTCCAGGGGCCCATGGCCTCAAGCACGTGACCATTTGATAGTGGGCAAAGGAGTGGACAAAGGAGTTCAGTGCTCAGTGGGCTGGAGACTGAGGACAGCAGAGGAGAGCCCTGGGAGGGATTGACGGGCAGTTTCAGAGGTGATGGATCTTTTGACAGAGAATATCCAGAGAAAGAAACAATTAATGCCAAGGGCAGTTGTGGAGGCCCAGACTGGAAACAAGGAGAAAGGAATTTCTCTCCTAGAGCACGGCTGAGGTGCAACACATCCCACAGGAGGAGTCTGGGCCAGCCCAAGGCACAGGAATGTGCAGCAGCTGAAAGGTTCTTCTGACTTGGACTCCTGGAAGGGTTTGTGCAATCTCCTCCTAGGCCCTGAGGTTCAAGGGCTCAGCACCAAATGCACCACGGCGCTCATTGGGACCAAGGAACTCCTGACAAACCACAGCTCTGCCTTGATTTCCCTCTGGTCTGGTGCAGTTCATCAGGAAGGTTTTCTGCTGCACTTCAGGAGAAATATCCATTCCGATTTTAAAGGGTATATTTCATTACTGCTCCTTTTAGAGCAGAGGTGACTGCAGCAATCTGTGGTTGATATTGATCCAGGGTCTCTCCTTGTCTTGGTTTGAAAGACAGGTGTTTGCCAAGGAAAGCAGAAGCTTCCCCTTGGACTGAAAAAAAATGTGATCCTTCCGATTATTATAATTTTGGAATTAAGACAGCTCTCAGGCAAAGATATGGGGGTAGGAATAACAGTTCTTTACTGGTATATCTAACAAGACAAACAAGAACAACAACAGCTATGAAATTACCCACAAACAGAACAGTAACTCAGTCCCAGTGTTTTTTGGCTGCAGGCACCTTTTCCCTGAGCTGCAGTTCCCGGTGCTGGGGGTGGGCAGGTCCCGCAGAGCCGCAGGAGGGCTGGGGGTGATGGCAGAGCTGTCCCAGGGGGAGAGAGAGATGGAGAGAGAGCTCTCCGCTCACGGTGTGGGTCCCAGTGCTCAGCAGAGTGCTGGATGGTGGTAGTTCACAGCGAGAAGGCAGCAGGGCAGGGTCTGATATTTGTTTCCCGACGCTGGGATGGGACAGAGAGGCAGGAGGCGGATATCATCCTTCTCGTCTGAACTCCGTGGGGAAAATGGGGACGAGGCCCAGCCTTCCGCTTCCTCTTCTGGCTGTTTGAATCTCGCGGGGCCTCCCCTCTTCCCTCCCCTCCCCTCCCTTCCCCCTTGTCACCAGGGCCCAGTCAACAGGTATCTTAGCATGACAATGGGGAAAATTCCACAGAGGGAAAAAAAAGAAAGAACTAACCCTCAACATTATCCACCCCGAATTTTCCCCTACCATCATGCCAAATCAAATTAAAAATCTTCAAATTATAGACATCCATACAGTTACAGATACAGGCACAGTATTGTAGGTAGTTCACCCTAAAACAAGGTCTCCTTGGGGTATGCATCGGGTCTTTCCATCCCTTTGCATGATCCACCAGGTACACCCTGGCCCTTGAGCAAAAACCACCCCACAAATTGGATTGTCTTTGCTGGAGGCAGGGTTCACCCAAACAGTTTTTCCTAGCATACCTCTCATATGCACCACTGGAACCTTGTCCCCATCTGGTGTTCTCAAGGGCTCAGACTGGGCAGGGCCTGCTCGATTAGTGGAACCTCGGGTGTTCACTAACCATGTGGCCTTTGGTAGATTAATTTCCCAGTTTTTGAAAGTCCCCCCACCCAGTGCCTTCAAGGTGGTTTTAAGCAGCCCATTGCACCGTTCCACTTTCCCAGCCGCTGGTGCGTGATAAGGAATGTGGTACACCCACTCGATGCCATGTTCTCTGGCCCAGGTGTTTATGAGGCTGTTCTTGAAATGAGTCCCATTGTCTGACTCAATTCTCTCAGGGGTACCATGTCTCCAAAGGACTTGTTTTTCCAGGCCCAGGATGGTGTTGCGGGCAGTGGCATGAGGCACAGGGTAGGTCTCCAACCATCCAGTGGTGGCTTCCACCATGGTCAGCACGTAGCGCTTGCCTTGGCGTGTCTGAGGCAGTGTGATGTAGTCAATCTGCCAGGCCTCCCCATACTTCTATTTGGACCACCGCCCCCCATACCAGAGGGGCTTCACTCGCTTGGCTTGCTTGATGGCAGCACACATCTCACAGTCATGGATAACCTGGGAAATACTGTCCATGGTGAGATCCACCCCTCGGTCTCGTGCCCACTTATAGGTAGCATCTCTGCCTTGGTGACCTGAGGCATCGTGGGCCCATCGAGCCAGGAACAACTCTCCCTTGTGTTGCCAGTCTAAGTCTATCTGTGACACCTCTATCCTTGCAGCCTGATCTACTTGCTCATTGTGTTGGTGCTCCTCATTAGCCCGACTCTTGGGGACATGGGCATCTACATGACGGACCTTTACGGGTAGCTTCTCTACCCGACTGGCAATGTCTTTCCACTCATCAGCAGCCCAGATTGGTTTTTCCCTACCTTGCCAGTTAGCTTTTTTCCATCTTTCCAGCCAGCCCCACAGAGCATTGGCTACCATCCATGAATCAGTGTAAAGGTAGAGCTTTGGCCACTTCTCTCTTTCAGCAATGTCCAGGGCCCGCTGAACGGCTTTGAGTTCAGCAAGTTGACTTGATCCACCTTCTCCTTCAGTAGCTTGTGCAACCTGTCGTGTGGGGCTCCATACGGCTGCTTTCCACTTCCGGTTCATCCCCACGATGCGACAGGAACCGTCAGTGAAAAGAGCGTAGCGAGTTTCATCTGCTGGCAGTTGGTTGTATGGCGGGGCTTCATCAGCCCGGGTCACTTGTTCTTGCTCCTCTTCATTGGCAAGACCAAAATTTTCACCTTCTGGCCAGTTTGTAATTATTTCCAAAATCCCAGGGCGATTTGGGTTTCCGATACGGGCGCGCTGCGTGATGAGGGCAATCCACTTGCTCCATGTGGCATCGGTGGCGTGGTGGGTAGAGGGGACCTTCCCTTTAAACATCCACCCCAGCACTGGTAGTCGGGGTGCCAGGAGGAGCTGTGCTTCTGTGCCAATCACCTCTGAGGCAGCTTGAACTCCTTCAGAAGCAGCCAAGATCTCCTTCTCTGTTGGGGTGTAGTTGGCTTCAGACCCTCTGGAACTTCGGCTCTGGAATCCCAGAGGGCGGCCTCGGGTCTCACCAGGTACCTTCTGCCAAAGGCTCCAGGACAAGCCCTTGTTCCCGGCTGCAGAGTAGAGCACATTCTTCACCTCTGGTCCCGTCCTGACTGGGCCGAGGGCTACAGCATGAGCGATCTCCTGCTTGATGTGGGCAAAGGCTTGCTGCTGCTCAGGGCCCCAGTGGAATTCGTTCTTCTTCCGGGTGACCAGGTAGAGAGGGCTGACGATCTGGCTCTACTCAGGAATGTGCATTCTCCAAAAGCCTATGGCACCTAGGAAAGCTTGTGTTTCCTTCTTGTTGGTTGGTGGAGACATCGCGGTGATCTTATTGATGACCTCAGTGGGGATTTGGTGCCGCCCATCTTGCCACTTTACTCCCAGGAACTGGATCTCTCGGGCAGGACCTTTGACTTTGCTCCTCTTGATGGCAAAACTGGCACCCAGCAGAATCTGGATGATCTTCTCTCCTTTCTCAAATACTTCCATTGCCGTGTTCCCCCACACAATGATGTCATTGATGTATTGCAGATGTTCTGGAGCTTCACCCTTTTCCAGTGCAGCCTGGATCAGTCCATGGCAGATGGTGGGGCTGTGTTTCCACCCCTGGGGCAGTCGGTTCCAGGTGTACTGCACGCCCCTCCAGGTGAAAGCAAACTGAGGCCTGCACTCTGCTGCCAGAGGAATGGAGAAAAATGCATTGGCAATGTCAATGGTGGCGTACCACTTTGCTGCCTTGGACTCCAGCTCGTACTGGAGTTCCAGCATGTCCGGCACGGCAGCGCTCAGCAGTGGAGTCACTTCATTCAATGCACGATAGTCCACAGTCAATCTCCATTCTCCGTCAGACTTGCGCACAGGCCAGATGGGGCTGTTGAAGGGTGAGTGGGTTTTACTGACCACCCCTTGGCCCTCCAGCTCACGGATCATCTTGTGGAAGGGGATCATGGCATCTCCATTTGTCCTGTACTGCCTGTGGTGCACTGTGGAGGTGGCAATTGGCACTTGCTGCTCCTTCACCTTCAGGAGTCCCACTGCAGATGGGCTCTCTGACAGTCCAAGCAAGGTGTTCAATTGTTGAATGTTTTCTGCCTCTACAGCAGCTATTCCAAAAGCCCACCTGAGTCCCTTTGGCTCTTTGTAATAGCCATTCCTGAGGAAGTCTATGCCTAGAATACACGGTGCCTCTGGGCCAGTCACAATTGGATGCTTCTGCCACTCCTTCCCAGTCAGGCTCACCTGAGCCACCAGCAAAGTCAATTCCTGTGATCCCCCTGTCACCCCAGCAATAGAAACAGGCTCTTCTCCCACATGTTCTGATGGTATTAGGGTGCACTGTGAACCAGTGTCAACTAATGCCCTATGTTTTTGTGGCTGTGATGTGCCAGGCCATCGGATCCACACCGTCCAAAAGACCCAGTTTTCCCGTGCCTCTCCCTGGCTAGAGGCAGGGCCCCTCTAGCACTGGTTATTATTTCCTTCCTGGGCATACATGTTGGAGGTTCCCTCAAGGGGATCGGACGAATCATCCGCCCTTCTGTAATACCCTGCATCTTGGTTATGGGAAGTTGAGGCTACCTTCACTTTAGTGATGCTCCTTTGGTTAGTGTTTCCCTCCCTGAGTTGACGCACCCGCGCTGCCAGGGCAGAAGTGGGTTTCCCATCCCACCTCCTCATGTCTTCCCCATGGTCACGCAGAAAGAACCACAGGTCAGCTCGTGGGGTGTATCCTCTCTCCCTAGCTGGGGGACATTGGGCTCTAACTCTGGCATCTGTGACTCGCACTGGTGCTGCATTGACCTTCCTCATCTCCCCCCTCACCCCTCTTATCTCCTCCTTGAACTCCTCTCTGAGTCCCCTAATCACGGCAGAGACCTGAGCCTGCATTGGGCCGTTCATTATACTCTCAAAATTTCTGAGCTTATCGGCAACAGAACCCACTGTCTCGTGGTTGGTGTCAGCGTTAATGGCTGCAATGAATGAGGTGTATTGAGATGGCCCCAGGTGTGCCAGATTCCACAACATCTGCCCTGTGCACCTGACCTTGTCGGGGTCATTGTCATGTTGTCCACCCCTCCCAAAGTGTACTTCCAGTATTGCCACTTCTCTCAGCTGTTGGATCCCCTCCTCAGCGGTTTTCCAGCGCATTCTATGGTGGTGCTCCTGCATTCTCTCTCTATGGACAAACCTCTCTCTTACACTCATTAAAAGCCGCTCCCAGAGGGAAAGGGGGCCTCGTTCCCTTCAAATATGTGATCCACACCTGAGTCCTGGGTTAGGGGTCCCAAATTCCTTGCCTCAGTACCATCCAGCTGCACACCTGTACCCATAAGGTCCCAGACCCGCAGGAACCACGTTGTAAAAGCCTCACGGCCCCTTCGTACAACATCTTTACACAGATTACAGAGACTCTCGTATGACAGGGACTCCATGACGATCTCAACCTCTGGCTCCCCTGATGGTTGTGAGGGCCCTGCTTTCTGATCCTTATTATCCAGGTGCTTTGTTTTCACCTTAGACTTTCTATTTTCCACAGGGGCAACTGCTGCTGGCTGTGAGTGCCCTTGCAGTTCAGCTGGAACCTGGTGAGATGTAACATTTGTGGGTTCCACTGCTGCACCATCAGGTTCTCCCTCTTTAAGGCAGAGGGAGAGTTTCTCAAGAGCTGGGGAAAGGTACTCCTTCAGCATTTGGCCCATCTCCTTCACTAGAAACCCCACCCACTCTGGATGGTTCCTTTCTGAGGCGAGCTCTGGGGCAGAGTCAGGCTCAGGGGCAACATCCTTAGTCTCTGGGGCAGGGGCAGGGTCAGGGTCAGGCTCTGGGGTAGAATCCCTATTTCTTGGGGGACGTATCAGGGTTGTCATCCAAGTCAATCTCCCCTCATCTCAGAATGTTAAATAGAACAGGTTTACAAGGCCTATTAGCAATGTCAGCCACTGTATGATATCATTACTGCTTAGAAGAGATTTGAACCCCTCAAAAGCTGGTGGAGCAGACCCAAAAAACTGTGTAAGGGGTTGGGACAAAATTTTCCCTGGTGTCATATCCTCACAGTATGTACCATTATTAAAGTAGCCCCAAAAACATACAATTAGAGTGTGATAGCCCTGAATCCATGTGCCCACCTTCCAGAGGAAGTTAAAAATCCATGAATTTCTCACGTTATCAGCCCACAAAAGGAACTGGATAATAGTTACAGCAGCCTGAGTTATAGGACCCATGTTCAGGTAAGGGATTGCAAATGGGAGAGATAAAGCTGTGGCCACATGAAGCCTAACCACGGTAAGCTGGACAACATGATGCCACCTAACACAAAAATGAGGTAACTCAAGAACTGTTATTCCTTTTTCACCCTTTCCTCTCAATGCCCTCGGGCCCCACATTGCGTGGCCTAAATCTGTCCTGGTTTGAAAGACAGGTGTTTGCCAAGGAAAGCAGAAGCTTCCCTTTGGAATGAAAAAAAAATGTGATCCTTCCTTCCTTCTGAATATTATAATTTAGGAATTAAGAGAGCTCTCAGGCAAAGATATGGGGGTAGGAATAACAGTTCTTTACTAGTATATCTAACAAGACAAACAAGAACAACAACAGCTATGAAATTACCCACAAACAGAACAGTAACTCAGTCCCAGTGTTTTTTGGCTGCAGGCACCTTTTCCCTGAGCTGCAGTTCCCGGTGCTGGGGGTGGGCAGGTCCCGCAGAGCTGCAGGAGGGCTGGGGGTGATGGCAGCGCTGTCCCAGGGGGAGAGAGAGATGGAGAGAGAGCCCTCTGCTCACGGTGTGGGTCCCAGTGCTCAGCAGAGTGCTGGATGGTGGTAGTTCACAGCGAGAAGACAGCAGGACAGGGTCCGATAGTGGTTTCCCGATGCTGGGATGGCAGGGATGGGACACAGGCAGCGATCGTCCTTCTCGTCCGAACTCCGTGGGGAAAATGGGGCTGAGGCCCAGCCTTCTGCTTCCTCTTCTGGCTGTTTGAATCTCACAGGGTTTCCCTCTTCTCTCCCCTCCCCCCTCCCCCTTGTCACCAGGGCCCAGTCAACAGGTATCTTAGCATGACCATGGGGAAAATTCCACAGAGGGAAAAGGGAAAGAACCAACCCCCAACATGTATCTTTTTTCAGCATCTTTAAAGCCAAGGGAATACAAACTAACAGGCCTTGTAGAAACACCAGGGCCTCATTGCCATATGTGCACTGACAGCCCCAAGATGGAGACCCCCCATTCCACCTGAAAAGAATCTGTAGAGTGAATAGGGCCCAGGGCTTGATGAACTGTTACTTCAGATATCAGCAATTGCAGTGCTTCCTCCTGAGAAAGAGCCCAATCCCATTTCACCCCTTCCCTCAGCAAGTCATGAAGAGGCCTGGCAGTTTTTGAAAAATCAGGAATGGGTTTTCTCCAGAACACTAATAATGTCTAAATTTTATGGCTGCTGGCAGGAAAATGTGACTGTGAACCTGGTGTCTGCTGAGAAGGGGTTGTATAGGGAGGAAAGGGAATGGGCCCAGAGTCAGTGGAACTGTGCTGGTCGCTTGGGTTCTCAAGAACTCTGTCTACTGTGTCTACAGGGGTTATAGCTGCAATGGTGTTTTGAAGGAGAATTGCTGTAGATTAATTGATTCTGGAAGACCACAAATCAAGGGGGTCATAATTTCAGGCATTACAGGTAATTGCATAGGTGATTCATAGACAACAGTTAATTTTCTTTCATGTATCATTTGCAAGCAGGCAGCTTTGTGAATGTCTGCTAAAAGTTGGTTGGGAGTTCCAGTTAAAGGACAGGGTTTCCCCTTTCCAAGGGGTTAAATCCCCCTGCCCAACAGGATGCGTGCTGGGTTAGGGACCATGGGTTACGTCTGTCTCCTGTTGTAAAGAAAACCCCACGTCCCCAGTAGCCACCAGCTTCTTGTTCTGATAATTTAATCTGATCTTCCCCAGTGAGTCACGCTCAGAATACATATTAAGTGTCAGATTGATGGGAGAACATATTCAATCAATCACGTTTTCTAAATTATACCAATTATTTTGTTCCCCTTCTTCCTCTCCTTGAGGGGGTCTGGCACTTTATATAGCTAATAAAGAAAAAAAATGCAGCTTTATTTGTTGCACTGGAATTTTCAGTCATTTTTTTCAAGGGGCAAGTAAAAACCATTACAGGGAGGTATATCACTTAAGTTACACTCACACACACACACACAGCTTTTCTCTGTGTTCCCCTTCACTTCCCTCTGTGGGTGAAGAGACCAAAGCTGCTTGGGAGGCACTACCTTCAGTACAAATCTCTGGTTGTCTCTTCACTACACCAAGCAGTCAAAAACACAATAAAAACAACAAAACAGTCCTGTCTTTCCACCAAGAGATCTTCAGTGAAATTCTGCAGACAGAGCCCTCAAACGAGTGTGGGGGTGTTTTTCACCTAGGCGTGTGCAGTTTGTGGGAAATCTGAACTTGCCCCCCTTGCTTTCTAGACAAGCTCACCCCTTTGGAGGTGGCCAGCTAGGTGTGGCTGGAGCAAGACGTCCTTCCCCTATTACAGACTGCACACAACCTGCACCCCTTCTGTCTGTCAGAATCCTGTCCGTGATGCCAATTTAATATCGTGATCTGCCAGTACCGGTGGGGGATCGTGATGGCTCGTTTTGATCTCGAGGTATAAAAGACACAGCGGGGGGACAATAGTATGTTCCAATATAGCATTTTATTTGATGCTAACAATTCAGTTATCTGATAGAGGGGAGAGTTTAAGGAAACAAAGAGATAGAGAAAAGAGGGGAAATGAGAAGAAGGGAAATAGCTACCAACGATGGGACGGCGTCCTCGTGGTTTTCAGCCAATAGATGGGTCTTCCTTCCGTGGGGAGATCTCAAGAGGCTTCTCCAAAGAGTCACCTTTTTATAGTCTTTTCTCAAAGTGAGTGATGTCTGGCCAAGAGGGAGGCAGATTTATGGACCATTGTGTGCTCAGAGAAGCAGGTGCCGACATGTCTGGGCTATTGTCTGCTGGAGAGCGCTGTACCATGATGGATCAGCACAGCATGCACAGCACACCTGCAAACAGTTATTTGGTAAACATCTACCTTGGCCGGGCCAGAAGTCCTGTTCAAAGCCAACCAGGCCAGAAAACTCCTGTGTGGAGCGAGTGGGGTTCACTGGGGTCTTCTTGTGACAGTCGTGAGGCAAATGAGGGAAACTTCAGACTGTCTCTTCCAGGAGTGTGTCTGTTTGCAGTGGGGAAAGTTAGGAGTTTTAGAGTACTTAAAAAAAAGGAAAAGGCAGACTGGAGCCTCCTCCAACTGACCGGTGGTTTCTGCTTTCTCTGTCCAGAGTGCCAAGATCTGATCAGATGGTGCTTATCCATGCTCCACATGGAAAGGCCCTCGTCAGAAGACCTGTTTTGTGACCCTTGGATGCAGCAAATTCACCTGCCATAGAAGAAGGGAGAGAGCCACAGGCACACTTGGATGCAGGGCTCTGGTAAGTTCCAGTTGCACACAGGCCTTGGCAATCAGAAGCAAAGAAGCCCAGACTTTTTTGTCCTGCCTGTGTCACTGCACAGGGGTCATCAGGTGGGAACACACAGCCCTTGAGCTGCTCTGCCCAGCACTGGTGGCCACCATCTGAGCTGCTTTGGCTTGTCCTGGTTCACTGACAGCTGGGGCCTGGGCAGAACACTGAGAGCCTGGTCTCACCCCAGGGAAGGAGAAGGAGCCCCTGGAGAAGCTGTAGCAGGTGGGGCTGCTGCTGCTGGAGACAGTGAGGATGACATCAAGGATGGCAGCCTCTTCCTCCACCTGGCCACTGGCAAGCTGAAGATGGACTTGGATTCTGGCACCTTCTTCAAAGCCAGGCTCCACGGCGAATTTACAGATGAGTCCAGACCCAGGGGGATGCTCCCAGATTTGGGCATTGCACAGCCTGGACAGGAAGCAAAGGTTCCCCCTTTGCTGGGGAGGATAAAACTGATTCTTCTGTCATCTGCCAAGCTGCTTTTTGGCAGGGCCAGGAGGATGGGCTGGGGTGGGTACGAAATGGGAGTCAGCTCCTGGCCCTGCCAACAGCCCCCAGCACCCACCGTGCCCCAGGCTGGGGCAGCCAGCACGACACAAACAAAGCCCCATGGTGGGAGTGAGGTGGGACTCCAGAACTGGGCATGGCTGCTTTCCTTGGCAGGCAAGGAAGGGCTTGGGCTGCTCCACTGCCCTTGCTTGCTTTGGGATCACCATGACTTGTGGGGCCAGTGCAGGGGAAAAGGGAGAAAGCATGGGCTTCTCTCACCCGTGGGTGTGTTTTTCCCTGGCATCTAGGGTTGGGCCTTCCTCAAGCGCCTGACAGAGATGAGATTTTTTACCATTTTTCTTTTCTCCCCTTCTGGACGGTAATCTATTTTCATTAATTTGTTGATTCTTTCTCTAAAGGAAGTGTTCCAGGTGGGCTCCAGTGTGGATCAGGAAGTGCTCGGGACCAGCTGCGGCGTGGATGGGCCGTGCCCTTGGAGAAGGCTGAGGACATCCCTTGGGACCAGCTTTTCTTCCAGCAGCGATGGCATGAGGTGGGTCCCCATCTTCTTGGCACGGTGGGATGACAGCTTTTGGGAGATGGCAGCGAGCACAGGAGCATCCTGCTGTGGCAGCTGCTGAGGAGGTGGATGTGCCATGGCTGGCTGCAGGCTGGGCACATGTCCTGCCCTCCTGCTCTGCTGCCCAAGGCAGCAGTGATGGGCACTGCTCTGGGCACGGCCAGCATGGCCTGGGCACCGTGGCAGCTGGGACAAGGGGCACAGGAGCCTTCAGCTGACGGGCAATTTCTAGTTTCCCTCCTTGCAGCCGGGCCCTGTGGATGCTGAGGCTGCTCTGGGCTCTGCCAGGGCTCTGCTGCAGCTCAGCACCAGGCTGGCATCAGCCAAAGGAGAAATGGAGTGACCTGCAGCAGAGACTTGCTTGAGCATTTCAGCAACGCAGCTCAAGTTTGCAGAGTGTACACCTCCAAGGGAAAACCTGACACCGCCCAAAAAGTAAATTTGTTCAATAACTTCTGAAATGAAATCAATCTGGGATGACCCCAAATGATATTTTTCAGCCTGCTCAAGCTGTAGCTCAGTCATTCTCTGAACAGTTCTCTCCCCCACCTGCCTTTTACTTCACAAGTGCTCCCTCCTTTCCCCCAGTGAATTCCCAGCCCATCACAGTCTCCATCACCTTGTTGCCTTCCTTGACGCCCCTCAGCACGTGGAAGACTGAGTTCCAGGATTAGGGACTCATTCTTTCACTGGCTGAAGAGCAGCAATGTCTCAGAGGTCCAGTGAGATTTTAGTGTCCTTCAGAGCTGCTCTCCTGCTCTCAGCTCTCCTCACTGCTGAGTTGCCACTCCCTTCTCCTCGTCCTTCCCGCAGGATGAACTCTGTGCATCCCCTTGAGCCTCCCCACTCTTCCCAGCCCACCCACCCAGCTCTGTTAGGCTGAAGCTGAAGCTTGTGTCCTCTGGCACAGCAGTGCAGTCCCCTGTGCAGGGAGCCCCAGCCCCAGAGCACAGCACACAGCAGTGCAGTGCTGGGCTGGACCAGCTCCCCTCCATCCCTGGCTTGGCTGTCTGTGGCACCTGAATGCTCCCTGTTTGGAGCTGTCACTGCAGGATGGCCCCAGGGCAGAGCCCAGCCGGGCTCCCACTGCATCCCCTGAAGCTTGGGGCAGACAGTGGAACCAGGGCTGAGGTGCATGGGGAGCACCCAGAGCTGTGGCTTGCACTCAGTGTTTGCAAGTGTTGTGTTCTCATCTCCTGCAGCCTGTGGGGAAAACAGACTGTGCTGCCAGGCCAGCTCTGCCCCTCTGGGCAGGGACAAGGCTGAAGGGCTTTCCCATTCCAGAGGAGCCAGCATGGAGCCTTGGCAGGGCCTGGCAGGGCTGGACACAGGTCTGGCTCCTGTCCAGGACTCACTGCCCACCCACCCCCATTGTGCTCCCAGGGACAGAAGGGTCTGTCTGTGCCAGGGGCTCTGGGATGTCTCTGTATCCCTGGACAGAAGGGTCTGTCTGTGCCAGGGGCTCTGGGATGTCTCTGTATCCATGGACAGAAGGGTCTGTCTGTGCCATGGGCTCTGGGATGTCTCTGTATCCATGGACAGAAAGGTCTGACTGTGCCAGGGGCTCTGGGATGTCTCTGTATCCATGGACAGAAAGGTCTGACTATGCCAGGCTATCCATATTGTGTTTGTACCTGTGGGACCAACATGGAGAGTGAAAGTGTCAGTCATGTTGCTTGCACACCCCTTCCTTTCTATGCCATACACATCCATGCACACCCCCATGTATGGATATATTAAAAGGATAGGGATGGGCAGAGATTTCCCACAGAGCTCTAACTTTGGCATAACTCACCTTGTAAGGCAGTGGACAGGGGATTTGTTCCCCAGCTTTGTGAGTAGGTGTCCATGAGCTGAAGGCAGCAGCATTTGGGAGGAGTTTCAGGATTTCTAGGCAGGAAGTGGAGCTGACAACCATCTGCGTAAATCGCTGGATTCACTGCTGGGATGGGCTGCTATTAATTGAGGAATATGGCACAATGGAGACATGAGACTTGGAAAAATCCCAGTCGTCGTGGATTTGTGCCAAGGGGGTAGCTGCAGAAACACTTTGTGTCTGCTCTGGGGACACAAGGTCCAAGGATCTGCAGTGTCAGAGGGAGAGTGTGGCTGGTGGCAGGTGAATTCCCGTTTCATGACATCCCAGAGTGGCAGAGGACTAAGATAAAAGCACCCACAACCTCACTGATGAAGTCTTTCTGATGCTGCACATCCTATAGGAAAAGCTGCTGTCACCCAATCCATTTGGAGCTATCACATTAATTTTCAATACTTGAGGTTACAGTTTCAAACTGCAGTGTTTTTACCCTCAAAACACAATCATGCACAATCCATATTTCAATTTTCTCTTTCTTCAACCACAATTAAAAATGACTTAATATTACAATCAAACCCCAAAATCTTTTAAAAAAGGATGCTGAGGTCAGTAATATGGATCCATGTCATCAGAACTTTCACAAAGCAAATAATTTAGTTGTCTTTTTAAAAAAGATCAGATACTAATTAATCCAAAGTTACACTAGATTTTTCACTACACATTGGGGTTTTTTTCCTCTATACTTTCACTTTTCTTTTTGTTCTTTTTTTTACTTTTTTTTTTTAAACACAGCGAACACATCCTAAGAAAGGAATGTACAGCAAAATGAGATGCATTTCTGATAAACAATGAAAATGTAGGCTCCTCCTCTGTTTACTTTTGTCTGGATACTCTGAAGAAAAAAATGTAGCAGAGAGCAGCAGAGGTGTAAAGTGGTTGCTTTGGACTAAACTGGAGTTTAGCACTGGTGACATCCTGATCCAGTCACGAGTTGCAGAATCCTTGTGCAGATCTCAAGCCCTGTGTTTGCAGGCACAGCACCTGCAGCTCTGACACAGCAGTGCATGAGAACAGCTCTGCTATTCCCCCAGAGAATCGGGGCTCTGCCCAAGAACGAGGTGCTGCAGTCCTTTGCTCCTGGTTCCCGTGTGGAGCAGCTCCTTCCCGCTGGCTGAGCTGCTCAGGCAGAGCCCGGCAGCTCCTGGCCCTGCAGGGCTGAGGCTTTTCCCCCTTGCTGGGCACAGACTGATGGAGCAGCACTGCTGAGCACGGGGACACAGCGAGGGACCAGGAGCAGCTGCCTTTGTCCACCTGCAGCTCCAAGGCCCAAGCTCTGAGCAGACAGGGCTGGAAGGGACTCGCAGGCTCCCTGTTTGCTGGGCTGCCCCCCTTGTGCCCGGCCCAGCTCTGTGTGGGGCAGAGGGAGAACAAGGGGCAGCTCCCTCCCAGCTCCCAGCCCCAGCCCAGGGACCCCTCTGGCCCCGGGGCTTGGGGCACTGTCAGCACCCTCTGCTCCAGCCACCGCTTCTGCTGGCACTGACAGCAACACCCAAACTGTGGCTGATCCCGAGGGAGCAGCAGCAGTGCCTGCATCTGATCCCTGACTCTGGGGCACGGCTGGACAAACGACACCCACAGCAGCAGCAGCAGCAGCAGCAGCAGCAGCAGCACATGGACCTGACTTTGAGCACAGCCCCTGGCACTGTTCCCTCCCGTGTGCAGTGGTGTCACAGCAGCCTGGGGCACCTGGGAGCCCTCTGTGCCAGCAGGGACTGGAGATGGCAGCCCTGGGCTCCTGGAGGTTGTGCAGGGAACAGAGGTGGGGACTGCCTCTCCATGGGGAGCTTCCAGATGGAAAAGGCTGCTGTGACCAGGCAGCTGCAAGGGCAGAGAAAGGAGGGGCTGGAGCCCTTGATCTGTGCCAGTTCCACAGTCCTGGGGAGCAGCCACTGAGCACAGGGGGAACAGAGGGCACAGCAAGAGGGACAAAACCAGTCAAGGTCAGAGACAGGAAAGAGCCAGAGCTGGGAGCAGGAACAGCTGCTTCATTGCACCCTTGGACAAAGCTCTTGGCTCAGCTTCCAAAGTGCTGAAGGGCATGAAGGGCAGAGAGGTGACAGCAAACCATGCTCCTGTTTGCACAGCCTCCCCTCTCAGTGTCCCAGAAGGATTTGGATGAACTGTATTCTTCTCTCTGAGTTGTCACATTCAGCATGAGCAGCTTAGCACCAGGAGCTAAAGCAGCTGAAGCTTTAGGCCACAAGGGCTGACCAAGAGGGAACTTTTGGACGCCCAGGTTTAGGATGGCCAGCAGTTGGGATGTGCCCCAAGGAGGCTGTGCCAGCTTCTCTGGAAGGCCCCGTGCCCTTCCAGCTACGGCTGTGTCAGCAGCCCTGGGGGCTCCTTCTGCTGCCCTGAGCCCGCAGAGCAGGGCAGTGTTTGCTGGTGGTTAGAGCTGCTCATAAACATCCTGTCAGGCTGCCTTAAACACTTGGGGCGAGGGATTTCTTCCAACCTGGGCCACTTTGGGTGGGCTGAGGGTGTCCCCAGGGCAGGTGGCAGTGTGTGCAAGGGCCTTTGTGACACAAAGCAGCATGGTCACCATGGCATGGAAGGGGACACAGTGTCAAAGGACCCTTTGTGACCTGTGCTGACATAGGAGCTGGCAGTGACACAGCCACACCACAGTGCTCGGAGCAGGCGACGGGACAGGACGCGCCGGAGCGGTGCTGTGAGAAGCCCCCACCCAGCGCACTCGTTCGTGTCTGACCCGGAGCTTTTCTGAGGCGTTATTCCTGCAGGTGACCTCGTGGCAAGGCTGTGGGACTTGGTGGCCCGCGGCCTTCCCGAGGCTTCTCTTTTGCAGGTGCACTCGCGGCCGGACCGCGGGAGTTGGTGACCAGAATTGCTTACGAGGAGTCTCCTGTCCTTGTGGCAGGAGCCCTCAAGAGCAGAGTGCAGGACTTGCTGTCCTGCAGCCTTCCTGAGGCATCTCTGTCGTGGGTGTCTTCAAGGCACAACTGCACGACTTGTTGCCTCACAGCTTTCCCAAGGCATCTCTCTAGAAGGTGCCCTTGAGGCCAGACTCTGACATGGCAGGCAGATTTCTCAGCCTGTTCAATGTTTGCAGAGGGAAAAAAGAGAAAGGCCCTGGAGTATCCCCAGAACAACCACCTGAGGAGCTGGAGCAGTTCCAGCCAATGCAGGATGGTGAGTGGCACAGCTGGGCCACAGGGCTAATGGCTGCTGCCAGCTGGGCCCCATCCCATTCCATTCCATCCCATCCCATCCCATCCCATCCCATCCCATCCCATCCCATCCCATCCCATCCCATCCCATCCCATCCCATCCCATCCCATCCCATCCCATCCCACCCACTGTGGACATGGCCAGGGACAGGACAGAAGAGGGGCTGGGCAGACACCCCGCAGCAGCCGTGCTCCATCCCCTGGGGCATCCCGGGGCTGTCCCTGCCTGGGGAGCGCAGGGCTGGGCTGTGTTCTCTGGCCTCTCCCACATCCCCTCAGCTCTGGCTGCACTCGTTCTTACCCAGGAGCAGCCATGGACCGGACACAAGAGCAGGAACCCACCCGCGGCCGCTTCCGCACAACACTGAAGGTACCTGCAGCCATCCCTACCTGGGCTGGGCCTGCTGTCACTGCTCAGCCCAGCACAGCGCTTGGAGCATTGCATGGAACTTGCCTCTCTTCCCTGCTCTTTGTTCTCCTGCAGAGGTTCCAGAAGTTCCTACGCATTCGACGTAGGAAGACCAGAACCACAGCTACAGAGGGCACAGCTGAGCCTGACTCCAGGCTGACCGAGCTCCAGGCAGAGCCAGATGTCAGCCCAAATTCACCTGAGTGCTCAGAGGGCTCTGACACTGCAAGGAATGATGGCAGGGCAAAGGCTGACATGGCAGAGACTGAGGACATGGCCGGCACTGCAGAGACTGAGGGCATCACAAATACTGACACCACTGCCACTCTGAGTCAGGAACTCATTGGGGACTATTTCCAGGAGCCCTGTGTTTCTTCCCAGCCAAACGTAAGCAGCCTGAGGCCAGGGCTTGAGGCCTCACAGGAGTGCATGCCCACTCACGCCATGGTCACTTGGCCCCCTCAGTCTTTGAGGCCAGCACAGTGTGGCGGGGAGGGAAGCACTTCTTAGGGGAAGCTAGGGAGTGTCTCCCATGGACAGTGCTCCAAGTCTTCCCCACCTCCTCCAGGTGCCAGCCATGGTGAAAAGCATTCACCAGAGTCTCGTGTCCCATGCCACTGTGGGTGTCAGGCTGCGCACTGACATTTGGAGGCTGGCTGGAGAACACCCTGCTGACGTGGTGCTGACCCTCCTGCGCTGTGCCCCAACGTGTGACAGGTACAGGGTCCACGTGCCTTGAGAGCTCAGGGCTCAACAGCCTTTAGGGCCCATGGCCCTGTACAGCCTGTCCAGTGGGGTCTGCCAGACAGGCACAGAGCTCCAGGACCCTCAGGCCCCTCTGTTTCCTCAGCCTGCTGCCATGCTCCCTCCCTCCCCCTCAGGGCATTGGGGCTCTGTCACCTGGGCCCCACAGCTGTACAGGGCATGGTCCTGTGACTGAGACCCCCTGACACAGAGCTGTGATCCCACAGAGCTGCTGCAAGGATGTGGAGAGCCATAGGCTCGTCAGGACCAACAGTGGAGAAGGTGCTGCCCACACTGCTCTGTGTGATGGAGGATTGGCCTCTGCACAGCATGAGCACCTCTGATGGAGACAACAAAGACGTGTTTGCCCTGGCTGTGAGTTTCTGGAACTGGCCTCTGCTCGCTCTCCACTCGCCTCTCCAGCAGCTCTCCATCCTCTCCGTGCCTCAGGCACTGGGCTGAAACCTGGGCTAGGGACAGGCTCAGGGGGCACTGGGCCCGCTGCTCCCCCTGCGTCTCCCCTCGGGCCCTGCCCCATGGACAGCTCAGCCCTGAGCGCTGTCTCGGGCTGCTTCTTTTGCAGGCCACTCTGGTGATCTGGCTAATTGTGCCTCAGTGCCAGAAGGCAATGATCCTTTATTCCTCCCGCCTGTTTGTGGCTCTGCTCTTCCACGTTGTCATCACCACACAGCAGATGCCAGAGGAAGTTGATAACTTCTGGACAGCGTGCCGGGAGGAACATCACCTTCCCAGCCAGCCCAACAGGTCCCAGTCCCCCTGTCCTTCCCATGCCCTTGTGGCCAGCACCAGTGCTCCCAGTGTGACCTGGACTTTGCTCTGCACACAGGTTTGCGGTGCAGGCCATGAAGGCTCTGCTCTTCTGTCTGCACTATGACCCTGAGGTGATGGCCATGGAGCGCAAGCATGGCTGGGACACGCTGCTCTGTGCTGACACCCAGCACTATGCCGTGGGTCTGCTGGCCAGGTGAGACCCCCATTTCCCCTCTGTCCCCGACATTTGTGCTCTGTGCCCGGGGTGCCCCACACAGTCCCTGTGCTCATGGGCCAGAGGGATTTGTCACCAAGGGACAGCCAAGCAGACTGGAAAAGGCTGGGAGAGGAGGTGACCAGAAGGAGCAGCCTCCCAAAATGCCCGCATCAGCTCCAGGGATGCTGGGCAAAAACAGGATCTCTGTGACTCACTCCTGAGAGAGGTTTGCCTGCCCACCTCAGTGTCTTGGTGCCTTTTCCCCCATCAGGCAGATGCGCCGTGCCTCCCTCTCCGTGTGTTCTGGGGTTGCACGCCGCCTGCTTGGCTGGCTCAGCAGGGAAGAGCCACGCTGGGATCTGTCTTTCCTGGCATTCCTTGTGGAGGTGAGCCCGATGGCCAGCGCTGCCTCTCTGAGCTGCCTCCCAGCTCTCTGTGGTCATCGCCACAGCTGCCTGGGACGGTGCCCGTGCCCTGTGCTGCTGTCTGGCCCCAGCCCTGTGCGGATCTGGGCTCCTGCTGGCTGGGTCCCCTGTCACTGCCCTGTGCCTTCCAGGTCCTGGACTGCTTGGATTTGACTCACTGTGCTGACAGCATCCTTGAGCTCATGTCAAGGCATGTGCAGAGCAAGTGCAGGGAGAGGCGTCGCCTGGCGCTCCGAGGCCTTGTGGTGCTCAGCAAGGATCCCTCGATGGTGAGAAGGGGACAGCGGCTGAAGCTGCGCTGGGGAAAGCAGCCCCTTGGGCTGGCTGGACTTCAGGAGCTGAGGCAGATGCTCCCAGCTCTCCTGCCTCACCTCCCTGAGTTCTTTGGGACAGGCCTTTGGCCTCTGGGCCTTGCAGTTGGGGTTGCAGTGCCAGGGCAGTGTTGGTGGTGCTGTCGTTTTTAGCTTCACAGCACAACCTTGTGTTCCACACAGGCCCTAAAAATGTGTAGCCTGTCTCAAAGCCTTTTGGAGCTGCTGGGTGATGCAGATGGAGAGGTGGTTGGCATGAGCCTCCACGTGTTCACCAATGTGCTCCAGGACAAAGAGATCCTGATATCCAGCACCACCGCCCTGAAGCTGGCCCAGGCACTCCTGGCCCTCTTTGACAACGTAAGGCTCAGTGTCCTCAGCCACGGGCACTGGCTGCTGCCCAGAAACTTGGTGCCCTGTGGATTATTTGGGCTGTTGTTCAGGGGCTGCAGTAGTTGGTGCTGAGGTTTTTTCCTTTCCTCCAGGACAACAGCCACGTGCAGCTGCTCTCCCTTGACCTCTTCTGCAAGGTGATGGAATTGGTAGTAGACGAGGGAAAAAAGCCCCTTAAGTCAACGGTGTGCCAGAGCCTACTCCCACTTTTATTCCACTGTCATGATGAAAATCGGCGTGTGGCAGAGGTGAGGACTCGTGGGCTGCTGGTGCATCCCTGGGAGGGGGCTCGGCTGCCTCCTGCCCTGGCACCTCCCGGGCTGCAGCCTCCTCCAGGCCTTGGCACAGGGACACGGGTCCTGTGCCCTGAACTGCGCTGCCATCTCCACATCTCTGCTGCTCTCCAGGCCTCTCGGGCAACGCTGCGTTGTGCAACCAAATTCCTGAAGAAGAGGAATCTGGAGCAGCTGCTGAAGAAGGAGCAGCTGTGGAAGTTGGCCGAGTGCCTGGTAAGGACGGCCTGGAAGCCCCAGGCTCAGGCTGGAGAAGCCCCCTGAGCGCGGTGCTCGCTGTGTGGGGCTGGCAGCTGTGGCCGTGCCCAGTGCTGCACCCAGGGGCCGCACGGGCTCTGCTTCAGGCTCCCGTGGCCCCGAGCCGGGTGCCGACGGAGCCCCGGCCCAGCGGGGCCGCGGGTCGGGTGGGCACCGCGGCTCCCCGGGCAGCACCCGGCCCTCTGCCCCTGCAGAGCCCGGCGCCAGCGGCTGCCGGCCGCGCCTCAGGGCTGGGCGGGCAGGGGAGGCCGGGGCCGGGCGCCTCAGGGCAGCGCCTGCCAAAGGGGCAGAGCCCGCCCCGACCCTTCCCTGCCTGCCGCCGCTCTCCCCAGCTGGCAGAGGACAGGAGCCGAGCGGCCCAGCACCTGCGCCAGGCCCTGCCGTACCTGCAGAGCCCCCAGGAGCCCCTGCGAGAGGCGGCCATCAGGTTCATCGGTGAGCCCGGGGTCCCTCCCCACCCACCACGGCTCGGCCCCGGCCCCGGCTGCTGCCCCGGCGGCGCCATCCGGGCCCGGCGCCGTGGAGCCCCGGCTGCCCTCGGGGCTGCTGCCGCCCTCTCCCAGCCGTGCCCTTCCTTGGGTGTCAGGAGGTGGCGAGGGCCCGGGCTGAGCCCTGCCGGGCCAGGAGGTCCAGTGGCCACAGGGCTGGCAGCGCCGCTGGCAGGGAGCTGTGCCGCTGGGGCAGTGACAGGCTCTGTGTTCACAGGGCTCGCCGGGCAGTGCTTGAGGGGGCAGAAGGAAGAGCCCCAGGCGCTCAGGGAGGGTGAGTGAGGGCAGCGGGCTGTCAGCGGGGCTGGTGGGGGGAGCTGCAATCCCTGGGCAGGGAGCTGCAATCCCTGGCCCGGCTGTGGAAGGTTTCACTCCCTGTGTGGATGAACGGTGGCGTGGATGGAGCACACAGAGATTTCAGGGACATGGGTGGGGGTATTCGTGGCCAACACCTTGCAGCTGATCCCCTTGGCCCCTCCTCTGTATTGGCCATGGAATAAGCTAGCTGGGATGGCCCTAGCAGGAAGGTCACCTTGGATTCCCACAGATCCGGGCTCTGACCATGGCTCCTTTCCTCTCTCTTCCAGTCTTTCAAGCCCTGATGACAGACAACAGCCCTTCCCAGACAAACATAGGAATTCAAGATACACTCAATTGAAGAGCTGCAGAACCATGCTCATCTGCTGGCTCAGAAGAACCAGCATCCCTTTAAGCTCTCCAGATGCCATGGAAGATGAGGCAACCTTGAGACCAGAAGAGACCAGCTGGAGCTCCAGGCACAGCTGAGCCTGTTGAAGTTCATGTGGCTTCAGCCCTCTCCCTGCTTGTACATAGCTCTCTCCCTCCAGCCTTCAGACACTGCCCATCCTCTCATCTTCCCTCCACTATCTCTCCCTTTTCACTGCTCCCTCCCTCCAGCCCTCACACTGTGCCCATCCCTTTTTTCTCTTATGCCTCATTCCACCATTTTCATTGCTCCCTCCCTCCAGCCCTCACACTGTACCCATCCCTTTTGTCCCCTCCACCTCTTCCCTTTGCTTTGCCCCCATCAATAAAGAGTTTGGCTTCTTCACTTTGCCTGCATCTCTGTGGAGCTCAAGCGCTGCAAATCCGGAGCCCTGGGACACATGGGCTCTTCCTGCCGTTCTCTTCCACGCTGTGTTTTGTGCAGAGATGCAGAGGAACAAGGGCAGATCAGGCTGGAAATATCTCTCTGCTAAAGGTCCAGTTCCACAACACTGTGGAGTTAAAGATCTTCTGAGCACCCTGGAGCCCCTGGGTTTTAGAAGAGCCACTCCACCTGAGTATGCTCTGAACCCAACTGGGAGGGATTCCATGACAAGCATCCACACAGGGCAAAGGAGACTGGAATGCTGCAAGGTTTCAACACCAGCTTCCTGAAAGCACAGCAATGCTCCATCCCTGCCCAGGTCAGGAAGAGGGCAGAACCAGAGACCATCAGGGCTTCTCAAGGAGCGTTGGGTGTGCCAAAGGACAAATGAAGCAGCAGCACAGTGCCCGAGACTCGGACGTGTGACCGTGCCAGTGTCCAGAGCGCTGTCAGGCAGTGCTGGGATCCTGAGTGTGGTTCTGGTCCCCACAAATGAGGAATCACAGCCCCTGCCCCAGACCCAGTCAGAAAGCCAAGCAAGTGAGACCAGAGGGAGGGCACCCTTCCAGTCTCTCTTGGGCATGGCTGCAAAACAGCCCCTGCTTCTTCTTGCTCCACCTGTGATTGGGGTGTGCTGATGGCAGAGCCAGCCAGGTTGTGCTCTGTGTGCCAAAGCCTGTTGAGAGGGGGAAGGAAAAGTGCTGCGTGCAGAGCAGAATCCTGTAAAGTGCTGGCAAGAGCATCCTGCACGAGCACAGCTCTGGTCTGTGGCCAGGAACAGCCTGGTTTTGCTACCATGAACGCAGGCAGGACTCCAGGCAGGTGAAGAGGCAGCGGGCAGCTTGTGTTTGTAGAGGGCCTGGGGCTGCATATGTGAACCTCCGCCTGGAAACACACTTGGGGGAATATGACCTAGAGCTGGAGTGCCTGTTCTGCAGCCCTCAAGGCTCTTGGCCAGCCCAGGGCATGTGCTACCTGCCAGGGACAGCTCTCAGCCTGCCTGGCAGCTCCCCATGGACTGTGGGCAGAAGTTGGAGGTGGAAGGAGCCACCCCCATCAGGGCAGATTCCTCCTGCTCTGGAGATGCTGCTGCATGGCCAGGGCTGCTCTCAGCTCTCTCCTCAAGGCAAGGCAAAGGGGCTGTCAGGTGTGTTTGTGCCACTGAGACTCCTGCACTGTCCCACGGTGTGGGAATTGAGCTGGCTGACATCCAAAGCCAGACCAATGTTTTTGGTGAGTTGCCCCTTGGCCCCAGACCTTGGAGGGCCTTTGTTTAAGTTTATAACAGTTCCTAAGAAAGTTGTCAAAGGTTTTAAAATTGTTCATGGCAAAGCTTTATAACCCTCATTTCCCATTGGTTGCCTCTATTCCCAGTTATGTCATCCCTTTTCTCCTCCCAGTTCTGGAAAGTTCTTGTATCCTTGTACCCCCATTGGTTTATGTTCACCGCATTGTCCCACCCATCCTACCTTACTGGTTACTGCCCCATATTACTCCTCCCTTGCACCACTTTTCCCTTTACCCATTGGATTCTCACCCTGGACCCACCTCTCATCATCCCTTATAAATACCCGGGATTTTCCCTCAGCCTTGTCTTCTGCCCTTAGCTCTTATAGTGTGTGCACGAGTTTTGGGCCTCGTCCCGCATTTTCTTTTATGATTATTAAAGTATTTAGTTGCAGAGTTGTGGTGTGGACCCGTTCCTCATTTCGCCACCTTAGCCCTGATATCAGGGGACCTTTAGAGGTTGGTCGGGGAGACTGCCCTCGAGTCTCGCGCCTTAGGTATCGGAAAACAAAAAACCCCGACAGGAGATGGCTTCTAGATAGGAGTGATGAAGTTCAAATCACGAGTGTATAATGAAATAGAAGTGTGTGCTTTCCAATGGTGATGGGTTTTAAATTGGAGGGTTTTATAATACAGCAATAGGTATGAGACAAAATGGAGGATCTTTGGTGTTGTCTCTTTCAGTCTTCATCTTCCTTCTTCCTCCTCCTTCTTCATGGGTTTCAGGTAGCAGTTTCTGGTTGGTCAGTCAGTGTCACACTAAGGGACATGGGAATTTAGTTATTGGGTTAAAAGCATCAATGATACAGGTGTTAATTCTCTATTGGACTCTTTAGCTCTGAAAGACCTTGTAGCTACATGTGTCTTCCTTTCCTACAGGAAAAAAGCAACTTTCACCCCCAGGCACCCATGGCCAAAATTTGGGAATCCACCTCCAGAATTCCCTATCTCCAAGAACAGCTCCCAGACAAAAGCTGCCAGGACTGACAAGTCTGGCTGGCCTTGGCTTCCTGAGGGCTGGCTCTCATCTGCCTTTTGAAACACTGGGCCTCCATTTTTTCTTTCCTAATGAAAAGAACTCTTCTTCCATTCAGGCACAACCAAAATTGAGATTCTATCTCTAAAAATCCCTGTGTCCAAGGATTTCCCCCAGATGAAAGGTGCCAGGAGAGACAGGTCTGGCTGGCTTGGCCTAAGGGTGGCCACCTCTCATCTTCTTCCAAAGCACTTGGGCTTCCCACTTTTCTTTCCTATGGAAGAAAACATCCATCTCGACCACACGCCCATGGCCACAATTGGGATTCCAGCTCCAAAACTCCGTACATTCAAGGATTGCTCCCAAGTGAAAGCTGCCAGAACAGAGAGCTCTGGCTGCCCTTGGTCTCTGGTGGCTGCCTTTCATCTGCTCCTAAAACACTGGTGTTCTGTGCTTTCCTTCCTACAGAAAAGAACTGTCCTTTTCCTCCGTTTTTCCATGTCTGAAATTGGTATTCCACCTCTAAAATTCCGTATATCTGGGGATTACTCCCAGACAGAATCTGCAAATAGCAACAGGTCTGGCTGTGCTTGGCCTCTGGTGACTGCCCCACATCTACCTCTGCAACATGGGGGGGTCAGCTGTTTCCTTCCTATGGAGATGGTGGTGACACCTTTGGGACCTCATTGCACCAAGTTCATCACTGTGGCACTGCTGGGCTGCATGGTGCCAAGGGGCCGGTGTGAAGCAGCAGGGCTCTGTGGAACCAAGAGGCCATTGTTGCATTACAGGGCCTCGTGCAGCCAAAGGGCCGCTGTGATCCTGCAGGGCACCGTGGATCCATGGAGAACATTGTGGCATTGCAAGGCCCCATGGAATCATGGAGACAATTGTGACACATGGAAGCAAGGGGACATGGAACAGCTCTGGCTGGCCTTGGCCTCCTGGGGGCCACCTGGCAGGTCTGGCTGATCCTGGCATGTTGAGAGCTGCCTCTCATCAGTCCCTGGAACACTGGGGCTCTGGGCTTTCCTTTTGATGAAAAAGAGCCATCCACCTTTCCAGGTGCGCAAGGGTGGAATTGGACCCATTATAAAAAGTTCTCCATAGACAAGGGCTACTCCCAGCCAAAATCTGCCAGGACAGACAACTCAGGCTGGCCTTGGCCTCCTGAGGGCTGTCTCCCATCTACCACCACACACTGGGACTCAGTGCTTTCCTTCCAGTGGAAAAGAACTGCCCTCCTTACCAAGCTGCCAATGCCCAAATCTGGGATTCTACCTCCAAAATTGCATCTGTCCAAGAACTGGGTCCAGACAAAAGTAGCCAGGACAGACAGGTCTGACTGCCTTGTTCTCTGGTGATTTCCTCAGACTTTGAGCAGAATGTTTTCATTTGCCAACACCTTGGAGACGTTCCAGAGATCAGTAGGCAGCACTAAACAGAATGAGAGGACACAGTGTCAAATTGTTTAAAGAGAACAATTGGGTTGGATATTAGGAAAAAAGTTTTTCATGGAAAGAGTGATAAAAGTTCTGGAATGATCTGCCCAGTGAGGTGGTGGAGTCACCATCCATGGATGTGTTAAAACAAAGACTGGATGTGGCAATTTGGGCCATGGTCAAGTTGAGGTGTTAGGGCATGGGTTGGATTTCATGTTCTTGAAGGTCTCTTCCAACTTTCTCAATTTGTGAAATCTCTAAATTCTGTGAATTCTGTGAATCTCAAAATTTTGGGTTTGGAGGCAGCAAGAACATGACCTCTGTATCAGGACAAAACAGCTCTGTGTTCAGTGGAGTGGAGACTGGGGACAGAAGAAGAGAGTGGTTCAAGGGAGGTTTCATAGATGGAGGATCTTTTAGACATAGCTGAAAACAGGCTGAGAAAGAAAGAATTAATGCCAAGAGCAGATAGGATGGTCCAGACTGGACCCAAGGTTAAAGAAATTTCTCTCCCAGGGCAGGGCTGTGGTGCAGCACATCCCCCAGAAGGAGTCTGGAGCAGCCCAAGGCTTTGTGTGTGCAGGCAGAGGCAGGCAGGACGCAGAGCTGTCAGCAAAGGAAGGGGCCAGCCAGGTGGGGCAGCCGGGGGATGAGGACAGCCTGCAGGGACAGAGGGGCAGGCCATGGACACCGTAGGACAGCCTGGGCTGCAGAGGGCACAGGGATGGGCAGCAGCTGAAAGGCCCTGCCAGAGCCAAGTGCTGCAGCACTTTGGCCATGGCTGCTGGCCCTGGGCCCTTGGCCAGCAGGGGACAAGTGAGCCTTGCTGTGCTGGGGCCTCATTGCCTCCTTGTCCCTGCTCAGCAGCCTGGCAGGGGCCGCCCCATGGTGCTGCCCTTGGCATTGCACATCCCCAGAGCCCAGTGCCCCGGGAAGAGCCCTGAGCAAGGAGGGAGGGACAGGATCTGCCTTGCCAGGGGCTGGGGCTCAGCCCTTGGCCCTTGGCATTGCTGAGACACATCCAGGTTTGCTCAGCATCACAGACACCTTTCCCTTGTTTGTCCCCACCTGTCATCACTGCCTCCAGTGTTCTGCTCTAACTGGAACATGGGGAGACTTTCTCAGTCCTTTCCCTCAGTGGGACCTATTAAAAGTTTAAGATAATTTGAAGTTTCAATCTGACTTTCAGTTGTTGACATGTTTTTTGAACACACTCTCTGAGGGACTGAGTCTGATGTAAACAGCACCAAATCCCAGAGACGGTCATTAAAGTCCTTGTGCTGTGTCTGTGCTGCTGAGCTGGACTGGGATCCTGCCATAGAGGACAATCCTGGCAACCAGGAAGAGCTTTAAAAACCCATTTCTCTTGATGAGCAGCTCTTCTCCCAGCCCAGCAGGGCTGAGGGCACTGCCTGCAGCCACCCTGGGCACAGCACAGAGGCACAGAGAGCTTCAATCAGTCAGGGCTGGGAAGATGCTCACAAGTGCCTGGGGCAGAATCACTCCCAGCCCTGGGCACAGGAAGCCTCTGGCTGCAGGACAATGCAGCTGCAGCTCCTGCAGTGATCTCCTAAAGCTGGAACATCCCAATGCCTACAGACTCTGTGAGTACATTCTCTGATTCTCTCTCCTGTAGAGCAGCCAGGGGTGCCCAGGGCTGTCCTGCAGAGCAGGGTCCTGCAGCCCAGGGTGCTGTGCTGGGCAGGGACTCTGCTGCCTGCCAGGGACAGCTCTCAGCCAGCCCTGGGAGCTGCTGACAGCACTGGGGGACAAGGTCTGGGTGGAGGGAGACAGCTGGTGAGACTTGGAAGTGTTCTCCTTGTGCGGTGAGGATGGTGCATTGATCAGGACTGCTCCCAGCGTGACATTTATATACACAGAACATTTCCAAATAGATTATACAGGGAGCACAGCAAGTCAGGGGCTGCAAAAAAGGGAAAATCCTGATTTTATAATCTACTGCTCAGGGTTGCCTGGATGCAAAATTGAACATTGATATTCATATCTATGCTCTGGTTGAGGACAATAAAAACAATTTCTCTCATTTCTGAATAAACCAGGCAAAGAAAGAAATCAGCAGAGGGTCCCTTACCGGCACCATCAGTGTTGCTTTTCCAGTCTCCTCAGGGTTGCTCTGACTTTGCCATCAGAGCCTGCAGAGGCAGAGCTGGCCCTGGCAGTGCCCTGTGCTGGGAGGGGTCTGCAGGGCAGAGCTGAGCCCCCAGGGCTGGGCTGGGCTCTGGCAGCACTGGCAGGGCCCAGCCCTGGGCACAGGGAAGCAGCAGCTGGCAGGGAGAGCTCCAGGCAGCAGAGCCCTGGGCAGGCAGTGGGGGGAAAGTGACACCAAGCTGGGCTGGGATATTTCAAGTCATCTCCAAACCAAACTATTCCATGATTACTGTTCTTACAGATCTCCATGCCAAGACACAGTAAATGTCCAACAGCAGCTCCATCAGGCACTTCCTCCTGCTGGCATTGGCAGACACGCGGCAGCTGCAGCTCCTGCACTTCTGCCTCTTCCTGGGCATCTCCCTGGCTGCCCTCCTGGCCAACGGCCTCATCATCAGCGCCGTAGCCTGCGGCCACCACCTGCACACCCCCATGTTCTTCTTCCTGCTCAACCTGGCCCTCACTGACCTGGGCTCCATCTGCACCACTGTCCCCAAAGCCATGCACAATTCCCTCTGGCACACCAACAACATCTCCTACTCTGCATGTGCTGCTCAGGTGTTTTTCATTACGTTCTTCATCTCAGCAGAGCTTTCCCTCCTGACCATCATGAGCTACGACCGCTACGTGTCCATCTGCAAACCCCTGCACTACGGGACCCTCCTGGGCAGCAGAGCTTGTGCCCACATGGCAGCAGCTGCCTGGGCCAGTGCCTTTCTCTATTCCCTGCTGCACACAGCCAATACATTTTCCCTGCCCTTGTGCCATGGCAATGCCCTGGGCCAGTTCTTCTGTGAAATCCCACAGATCCTCAAACTCTCCTGCTCACACTCCTACCTCAGGGAACTTGCGCTTCTTGCTGTTAGTGTCTGTTTGGTATTTGGTTGTTTTGTGTTCATTGTTTTCTCCTATGTGCAGATCTTCAGGGCTGTGCTGAGGATCCCCTCTGAGCAGGGAAGGCACAAAGCCTTTTCCACCTGCCTCCCTCACCTGGCTGTGGTCTCTCTGTTTATCACCTCTGGCACATTTAGCTACCTGAAGCCCCCCTCCATCTCCTCCCCATCCCTGGATCTGGCCCTGTCAGTTCTGTACTCGGTGGTGCCTCCAGCTCTGAACCCCATCATCTACAGCCTGAGGAACCAGGAGCTCAAGGATGCCCTGAGGAAACTGATGATTGGATCAATTCAGAAATAATAAACTATCTCTCTTGTACTGCTGAGCATTACAAGCTTAGCCTTTTAAATGCATTTTCCCAAATTTTTGTTGGTCTGTTTTCTGATTCTTTTTCTACTATTGCAGTGTCATTTGTAAAATCCTGTATTATTTCTCTTAGCATAAATGCATTAATATCTCCCTTTCTTTTGAAATAAAAAGACTTTCAGAAAGTTTGTTCCCTTGGCATTTAAATGTATATAAGTTACTTCCCTGACTTGTATGTTCAGGATGCTTCCTGAGATATTCTTGGCCTCTGCAGGGGCAGTTCTTGTGAGCAGAGGTGGAGGTTTGAAGTGACAGAGAGGGAGGCCAGAGGGACATCAGTAAAGCTCTGGGAGCTCCGAGGGTCAGAGGGAGCTGGGGAAATGGGGCATTGGAAAAGTCTGCCAGGGAACCAGCACAGGTCTGTGTTAGGGTAGGAGAGCTGCAGTGGGGGTGACCAAATCCTTGGGGGGCTGGGACCACCCCTGGCAGCAGCAATGAGATTTGTGTGCCCTGGCTGTGCCTGCTGTCCCTCCCAATGAGGCCCATGAGAAGACACCAGTTCCTCCCAGCCCCAGGGCTCGTGGCCTCCTCCCCAACCCCAGAGAGCTTTGGAGGGCTCCTGCTGCTCTCCTGCCCTCACCATTCCCACCCCACATCCCACTGCTCAGGACAGCCACGAGCATCCTGTGAGGCCACTGCTCCCTATTCCCAGGGGATGGGCTCAGGGCTTGTCTGTCCTGCTTGGCACAGACCAGGCAGGGCTTTCACAGCCAAATTCCACACTCCATTTCCACCTGGACCCACTGGTGCCTCTGAGTTCTGCTTCCCCAGCCCCAGGGATGCTCTCCTTTTCTGCCCATTCCCCCTTGGTCTCTGGGCAGGGATGGCCTCAGTTGGGGGCTGCTGACATCCTCAGCAACCTGGAGGCTGCTGCTGAGTTTTACTGGTCCAGAGGCTTTTTCAGCCTTCAGCTCTTCAGTTCAGGAATTCAGTGCCCAAGAGCTCATGAACATTCAGAACACCTTAACAAGCCATGACTGTGAGAAAAAGTTATGTGCTCTACTCTTCTGTCATTAATTTGATCAATTTTAAAAGTCTGTTCAAATTGGATACACTATGTTAACAGTACAAGGAGAAAAGATTTATCTATTGGGCCCTGTTTATCTTTTTCCTGTATGTGGATGGATATGAGCAATGTCCAATTGATATTGAACTTCCTCATGCACTCTGAACAGATGTGAAAATCAAGACCCTTTATGGCTGACAATCAATCACACTCTGTCCCTACCCCCACCCCACCATTTCCCTCATCCAAGCCCTGGCACTCAGAGCAGCCCAGTGCAAATCTGAGCTTCCTCCAGTCCAGGCTGTGCCTGCAGCTTTCAGCTCCTTGGCACCAAGTCCCAGCTGCTTTCCTTGGAGAAGGAGCTGCCCCAGACACAGAGGGATGTTCATTTGGGGTCAGCAAACAGAAGCCAAGGCAGGCCCAGCTCCATGGCAAACACAAGTGCAGCCCAAGGAGTGCTGGGCAATGGAGCCACATGCAGGGGTGTCCCCAGGGCTCAGGACTGGGGCCAGGGCAGTTCAATGTGTTCCTTGCTGATGTGGACCAGGCCATGGAGGGCACCCTGAGTCAGTGTCCAGGGGAGCCCAAGCTGGCTGGGAGTGTGGCTGTGCTGCAGGGCAGCAAGCTCTGCACAGGGATCTGGCCAGGCTGGAGCCATGGGCCCAGGACAATTGGATGAGCTTCAGCAAGGCCAAGGGCCGGCTCCTGCCCTGGGCTCACAACCACCCCAAATCCCTGGCCGTGACCTGTCGGAAGAAACACGGGAGACGAGTCTCAAGCTATCATGATCAACAAGCCTCGTTTATTATGCGCTAGATAATTACTTTTATACATGCAATAATTAGCTCATACATATTGCAAACTTATAGCTCTTCATTGGTTATATAGTTCATGATGCATATGACCTTCGCAGTAAGCCTTGCAGTTGCTAGTTCCTCTATTTTAGATACTTTTCTGCACTCCTTCTGCTTTCAACAACCTTGTTTTTGTATAATATCTGTGCTCAAGGATACCGTGTCCCTGCAGGCAGTCACGTAGGCCATGGCTACACTTTGACTGGCCTGATTGTATCGTGGCCTTTGCAACGCAGCCATTCTTCTGTTATGCTCTCCACACTTCCCCCGTTTTCTTTTTGTGCTAATAGGGATGTATTCCCTTTTTGATTTATAGCTCACATTACTGCGCTTTGCAAACATTTAAAAAGGCATGGCACTATAATAAGCACACTAAAAATTACAATTCCAATTGTAATTAAATGTTGCAATACGGACGACAGCCAGGGACTTAAACTAAGACTTTTTATCCAGTCTTCAAGCCCAAACCCAGAGTTTTGTTGTAAGTGTGTGGTTAGCGTATGCAATTGCTGCAATTGTGCGTGTATGGAAACAGAGTGGTCTGATAAATTCATGCAACACATACCTTCAAAGTCTTCACACCCGTGGCCTTGGGCTAATAACAAAAGTCGATGGCGGCTCGATTCTGTAAGGTAGCGTGTCTCACTGAATCAACGTCTGTTAACAATTGTGACAGTGCAATCGATGTGGCATTAGTCTGTTTTGCAAGCCAGCATCCTAGTTTTCTTAAGGTGGTTAAGGCTTGCGCGGTACCTATATTTGGGACCAATGATGCCCCAAAAATCTTTCCACGGGACCAGACGGTGGCTTTATCATCACATTCAGATGTGAAAGCATGCGCCATCCTTTTGCTTCTAAAATGGCTTTTATGTCGTTGTAAAATCATGGACGTATTTGGTGTAAGCTATGTTAGTCGCCCAAGTGTACAGGGTCCTCCTACTAATTTGGAGGGGATTCCTGCCCAGGCACGATCTCCGCATATAAGGAATACTCCTGGAGGCAAACTAACTGGCGAGTTAGAGGACAGCGACAAATTGCTAGTTGTATAATTGCACCACCTAGAGACGTTGCGGTATACCAGCTGGGTAGCGTTAACAACCATAGGAAATAAGAGATTGGCACCCTGCTTACCAGGGCCTGCGCGATACACACTTGTCCAATTAAATTGGACACATGCATCTGCTTTAATTGAGCCAAATATTTCAAGTTCTTGAGGTTCTAGTGGAGCCTGTGGAAAATGGGATATAATTTTGTCCCAGCCGTCCACGTTGTTAGTGGGACTGCTGGCATTACAGGAGGATACTCCTTCTGGGCATGGCCATGAATTCAGTGGCACTCCTACCAGGCACGTTGAAAAGGGATTTTCTGGTGACGACAGTGCCAGGCATATAGCTTCTTGCCCTGTCTTGTTAGCTAACGTCACCCATATGTTCTCTTTTGGCTGAGGAGGGACCCAAATAGCAGCGGAAGCATATAGGTAAAATGATGTTACAGTAGTTCACACTAGCTTTAACTCGCTTTCCCTCATTGCTGATCTTTCTTTCTATTCTTTTGTGCTTGCTTTTTAACTCTCAACCGCTGATATCTGTTACAGAGTGCTTCCCACTCTTGGGGGTGGACTACCCACTGTCGAGGGATTCTGTAATACACGTCACACTGCTTCTGTACTATGTGAGAGTTACGTATTGCTCTAGCCCTCTCTACTGAGCGTTGAAGCTCCCAACGGGCATATGCCAGAACTTTTTGCTCAGGGCTCTCATATAGGAGAACCGCTTGGTGGAAGGGTAATCCTGTGCTTTCCTCAAGTGCCTGTCGATGAGTCTTATTTCTCCAGGCTCCTCGACACGAAAAACACCACAATCTCCCACCTGTTGCCTGTTGATGTACCCAAGTGTCTTGACCACAACCCCCACAATGTATCAGCACCCATGCATGATGATATTGGTCCCCACAGTTTAAGCATCCATAAAGCCTTAACTCCTCGGCACAATAATTGGCTAAGCAAGCAAGCAAATATGCTAATTGATCTGCTGTTCTAGGCTCTGTGATAGCTGGGCTAAGTATTGTCCACAAAAAGGGCCGATGTGGTCAAACCAGCAGCTCCAACTGCAGGGGTCGGTTCCTGACAGTCTCCACCTTGTGGTTGGTTCGCTGGCCTAGTCCAGCGCGCAGGGATCCACTCGGGCCCTGTGGGGGTGGAAACACAGAGATAACCCCTTCCCCAAAAGAGAACTACAGCTGGACCTTGCCAGAGTCCTGTTTGGAGATATTTGTACTTGACCCACAACCCTGTTGATTTCTTCCTGTCATCGTCTGGCTCACGTATTTTATGCATGACAGCAGCCGGAACCTCTTCCTGCCCAAATACACACAAATGGTTTAACACGAATAATGTCTTTTGAAGTCTTTCTTGTATGTCTAGGGTGTCCTTAAATTTGTCTAAATATCTTTTCAATGTGTTATGGGCCCTTTTTACTATTGCTTGCCCCCGAGGATTGTGCGGTATACCCGTGAGATGTTTGACTCCCCATTGACTCAGGAAGCTTTGAACCCTGCGGCTGACATAGGCGGGCCCGTTGTCCGTCTTTAACTGCTGGCAAACTCCCATGACTGCGGAACAGCTAGTCAGGTGTCTGACTACGTGAAGCCCCTTTTCACCCGGCTGCGCTGTAGCCCAAATAAAATGACTATGTGTATCAATAGTAACATGCAGGTATTTCAGCCGACCAAAACTAGCTACATGGGTGACATCTGCCTGCCAGATTTCATTAATTACGGTCCCCCTTGGGTTGACCCCCATTCCCAAGCCCACGCCATTATTGTGATTGGCACAAACAGGGCAGCTCCTAACAATTGCTGCAGCCTCGGCTTGCGAGATGCGAAACTGTCTTTGCAAGCCTTTTGCATTTTGATGAAATATTGAGTGAGCTTCTCTGGCTAATGTAAATTGAGGCAGAGGTACTGTAATGGCCGCAGATACCAAGTCGTCAGCTTTTTTGTTTCCTTCTCCTAGGCCTACATTCCATTTATGACTCCTAATATGCAACACTGAATAGGCCTCTGTTCTGTTTCTCAGAGCACGCTTGAGCTGTAAAAACAGCTCATACAGCCTTTTGTTCTGCACATTCTTAATATCAGCATCCTCGATTCTGGCAGCAACCCCCACTACATAAAGTGAATCGGACACCACATTCAAAGGTTCAGTGATGTGAGTCACTGCCCATACGACAGCCAAAAGCTCCAATGTCTGCAAACTATCCTCGGGCATTGCTTCCAGGAGTTGCTGGTGCCAATTTTCTCCCTTTTTCCAGACAATCGCTGCTCTGCACGTCCTTTTTCCCACGTCGGTGAAGGCCGTAACAGCATTAGGGATGGGCTTTTCTTCTCTTAGTGGCCTGCCGATCCAACTCCATTCTCCTATCCATTGCAGTGCTCTAGGTGCCAGAGTCCCTGTCTCTATTCGTGCTCCTGCCCCCAGCAGTGCCTCTGCAAGGTCAGTAGAGTTCAGCAGGTACCAATCCAATGTAGGTTTTTCGATGGGCAGATTAATCACTGCTGGTTCTAATCCGGTAATCTCCAGGATGCGCATGCGACCCCTTTTTATAAATATGGCCAGGTTTTCAATTTTTGTGGTTAAAGTTTTTCGCTTTTGCAGTGGTGGCGAAATCCACTCTAGCACCCTCTCCCCCGTTTTCTTTTTACGTTGCGTAATAGCTCCAAGTAAATGGGGTGCGTTGTGCCAAATGGTAAGGCATAGGGGTAACTCCGTATCTAAGCGTGACACAAAACCTTCTGAAATGCAAGTGCCGATATGTTGTAATGCTTTTTGTTGTTCTAACGTGAGGCTCACAGGCGTACAGGGATCAGTTCCCTTTAGCAATGGTTGTAGCTTTTCCAGTAAATTGTTTGGAATGCCTGTAACTGGTTTTAGCCATTGTAAGTCTCCCAAGAGTCTTTGAGCATTGTGTAAAGTCGTGATAGTGGTGGCAATTGACAACTTTTGTGGTTTGATTATTTGTTTAGTTATAGTCCAGCCTAAGTACTTCCACGGTGGGGTTTTTTGAACTTTTTCTGGAACTATGATTAAGGAGGAATCTGCTAATGTTTTTGTAATAGTCTCGATTTGCTCTTTTGTAAAGTCTTTAGGTTGTGAAAACAGAATGTCGTCCATATAGTGATAAATAATTGTGTCAGGCATTTGTTTTCTCAAAGGTTGCAGTCCAGCATCAACATAAAGCTGACATATGGTGGGCGAGTTTCGCATGCCTTGTGGTAAAACAGTCCATTCAAACCTCTTATCTGGCTCTCCTCTGTTAATTGCTGGTAGTGTAAATGCAAAACGCTTGGTGTCGCTCGAGTGTAGTGGAATCGTGAAAAAACAGTCTTTTAACTCAATGATGAGAATGGGCCAATTTTCAGGCAGCATGGTCGGATTAGGGAGAGCTGGTTGAAGGGCCCCCATTGGCTCCATCTGGTCATTTACAGCTCTTAGGTCGTGGAGCAATCGATATTTCCCAGATTTCTTTTTATTACAAAAATAGGTGTGTTTCATGGGCTGGTAGACAATTTTAAATGTCCTTGTTGAAATTGTTTTTGTACCAGCTGATGTGCATGTTTTAGACTTTCCCTTTTTAAAGGCCATTGCTTTACCATCACAGGTTCGTTAGTGGTCCAGGTGAGTGGGAGCAGGAAAGTCCAAGCAATGGCAGCTACCCTAAAGGGTGTTCATTAGTGAGAACAAGTCCTAATTGTGACAATACATCACGCCCAATTAAACATTGTACTGTGGGAGGAAGCGTGGCTATTGAAAAAGATGCCATTGCTTGTTTACCTTCTATTTCTACGGTGTGGACGGGAGTGCGGTTAGCCAGTGTCATTCCTCCGATGCCGGTTACGGTGGTTTTTGCAGCTTGTACCGGCCAGTTGGAAGACCATTCTCCTGGGGAAATAATACAGGAGTCTGCGCCTGTATCTAACAGTCCAATTAATTTAATGCTTTGGCCCTGGAAATGTAACTGACAAGGTCGCTTAGGGCGTGTTGAGAGGTCTAATGTGAGCAATGTCAGTCCTCCGGTGGAGCCAAAACCTCCTTGTGCCCTGGGCTTTTGTTGTAAAGGAGTTATTTCTCTGGTTAATTGTGGGAGCGGTGCCAATTGAGCCAACCTTTGCCCTTTGGTGATTTTTATTGGGGGATAGGGGGTATGGACCATGATCATGATTTCTCCTTCATAGTCCAAGTCTATAACGCCAGGCAAAACAAAAAGTCCCAACATTGACGCAGATGAGCGACCCAAAAGTAGTCCCCCCACAGGTTGTCCGTTTATTAAAATAGGCCCAATGAGACCTGTGGGAATTTTATGTGGCATTGTGGTTAGGATTGTGATGTCTACTGAGGCTGCCACATCCATGCCGAGGCTCCCGCTGGTGGCTGGCTGCAGTTGTTGGTTGGTCCTGACGGCATCGCAGCTGCAACTTGTGTCCCCGCGCAGCCGCTGCTCACGCTGTGTCTCGAGTTTCCCGACTTTCGGCGACAAGCACTGGTGTTGTGTGTGTTGGACTGGCACTTCCCGCACCAGACTCTCGTCGCAGCACACTCTTGTCGAATATGTCCACTACTGCTGCAGCGAAAACATTTTATCTTGCTGTTACCATTAGAGCGGGGGCGAGAGTTGACCACTGCCACTTGGAGGGGTGCAAGAGCTGCCATGACCTGAGTCTGTGAAGATTTTGCCTGCTCTTGTAGCGCTTTTGCCTGTTCCTGCAACCCCTCTCCTATCTTTTGTAGGGCATTAACTAAAAAGACTTGCGAGCCTGAGGGGAGGGAGGCAGCCCTCTCTAGTAAATCTGCTATTTGCCAATCTCCTGGCATAGAACTTATAAGATTTCTAGTAGCTGTATTGCAATTTTGCATTACACACTGTTTCAATAGGGCTCCCTGCATATATTCTTGTACTCCGGCCTTTTCTATTGCCTCTATGACTTTATCCACAAAAAGCTCCCAGTGGTTCTTCCCTTCCCTGTTTTATGCCCATATAAATAGGTACTCCTCCTGGACTTTTAATTTTGCTCATGGCCCTCCTTGCTACATTCATAGCCTCCTGACATTTATCTGGACCTATTAGCGCCTGTGCTTCAACTCGCAAATAGGCCCCCAACCCCATTAATTCTTCCACTGTCAGGTCATGCAACGGGTCTCCTGGGGCTCTCTGTACACTGGCTGATGCCATGGCCTCTTGCTGCCAATGTGCATTGAACAGCATTAACTGATGAGGTGTATAAATCAATCGTGCCAGACCCCTTCTATCCGAAGGTAACATAATATAGGAGTTAAAAAGATAGTCCAGCATTTGTCTAACGGGTTCACTAGTGACTCCATAACTTCCCACTGTGGCACGCAATTGTGCTAAAAGCTTCCAATCTAGTGTTGTAATAGTCGCCTGCAATCCTCCCTGAGGACTGGGAGTAAAAACAACTGGAAATGCAAGAGACTCGGTGGCAGCTTCGACAAGGTCAGAGTCTCCCTTTTCCACCCCCTGACGAGCTAACGCAGCCCACAGCTCGCGCCTCTCCCTTGCCATGGCCTCCGCGAGGTCAGATTTTGCCTCAGGGACAGGCTCAGGGCTCATTGGGGCTTGCGGCGCCTGACCTGGGTCTGCTGAATCTTCAACAGGAGGTGCAGACGGAGCTGGCGGCACTGAAGCCGGTAAATTAACACTGGTGAAAGTGGGAGGATTTGGAGCACTAGCATTCCATTGCGGGTATAAACTTTATTTCTCTCTTGGGCTGTCGCTACCTCCTGTGCCACTCTTTTTTCCGCCTGACTCATCAAGAGTTCATTGTGTACTACCTTCCACAATTTGCTCATCTTTTTTGCTGGTTTATCACCTTCTAGCACTAATTCCCACAACTTATCTCCAAACTGTTTCCATTCTGACAATTCGTGCACAGTATGAGGGTTTATAAAATACCCATACAAATAAGCATACTGCAAAAGGGATGGGAGTTCCTTTGCTAAATCTATTCCTTTAATTTGCCTCTTTCTTAAGAAGGCTGTAAATAAATCATATGCCCCTTGCCTGTCCATACTCATGTCAGCGCTGTTGCAGCCCCTCCAGGCTTCGGCAGCACGTACCGGCCAAGCCCACCGCTGTGGTCGCTCAGGACACGGAGCACTTTCTTTTTTAGCTCTGTACTCGTCCCTCTAGCTGCAGGACCCGGACCCAACATGTTCTCCGAAATCCGTGGCGTATCACATTTATCATGTCGGTGGTCACCATTTGTCGGAGGAGAACACGGGAGACGAGTCTCAAGCTATCATGATCAACAAGCCTCGTTTATTATGCGCTAGATAATTACTTTTATACATGTAATAATTAGCTCATACATATTGCAAACTTATAGCTCTTCATTGGTTATATAGTTCATGACGCATATGACCTTCGCAGTAAGCCTTGCAGTTGCTAGTTCCTCTATTTTAGATACTTTTCTGCACTCCTTCTGCTTTCAACAACCTTGTTTTTGTATAATATCTGTGCTCAAGGATACCGTGTCCCTGCAGGCAGTCACGTAGGCCACGGCTACACTTTGACTGGCCTGATTGTATCGTGGCCTTTGCAACGCAGCCATTCTTCTGTTATGCTCTCCACAGAGAAAAGCTCAACTGAGAGGGAGACTTCATCACAAAGACCCTCAGATGACCACCAGAACAACCAGCAACGAGCAGTGTGCAATCACAAAGAGACATGGAGCTAATTTTAATACTAAGCAGGGACAAGTGGGGTTAGGAAACAAATATGTATTAAGTGCATTGTGCAATCACAGTTTCAGGAGAATAAAAAGAGAGGTACAGGTCACTGAAGGTGTGAGTGTTTTTGGAGGAGCTATCCACCATGCAACTCAGCACTGAATAAATACATGCCTGCTCTTATAACTTATTTTTTGTGGAGAGTTTCTCCATGCTTCATGTTGGCGAGCCAGCCAGGAGATCTGTGTCTGGCTCCAGGACCAGTGAAGGAACAGATTCTCTGGTGCATCCCAGGATCTTCCCTGGAGGGAACCTGAACCTCGTCTCGCTCACTGTGGGGACAGACAATGATCTGCTGGCATTGCAGATAAAATGGCATGTATGAAATATCAATAACAGGGCTGCTGGTAAGTTGTACAGAGACATCTGAAGTACAACACTGTCATGGTGGGTTTCTAGCAGCCAAACAATGGGACCAGAGACAGAGGGAGAGGAGTTTATCCCCAGCTGATAGCGCGGCCGACGGAGGGGTCTCACTGAGCTGATAGAGCAGCCCACTAGTGACTCTGGGGTGAGTCGAGTGAACCCTTGTTTTTGCTGCTGTTTTGTGTGACTGCTCAGTCTGGACACGTTGAGTTGTTGAGTGTGTCAGTGAGTGAATGAGTGGGTGAGATGTACCTCTGGTACAGAGCGAGCGTGCAGCTCTATCCGTGTTTTCCACCTCAGGTGACTGAGGCGGCCGAAGGAAAGGGAAGAGACCGGGGTCAGTGTGGGGTGAGTGCAATTGTGGATGGAGGAGCGTTGTGCTTGGATGTGGAGTGGCTGGTGTCTGTTTTAACCATGGCTAGACCTAGACAAACAGAAGGAATCCCTCTCCCTCAGTGGTTCGAGGTGGATCCGTGGGAGTTCACAAATCCTGTGAATTATTGGATAGAAAGGGGAAACAATCAAGTTTATCTGTAAGGAATATGTAGAACTTGAGCAGGAAGAGTGGTACCTTTGTATTGGGAACAGTCTGCATTAGGAACTGGCCATTGAAGAGAGAAGAAGTGCAATAGATTGTTCTGGCAGGTGTTAAGCAGCTTTTGGGCTTCTAGAGGTTGGCACAGTGCGTGGTTACTGTTACAGTGTAGGACTTGGGAAAAATGTTGGGATTGTTCCTCTGATAAACAGCAAGCTCTATGCCCTCAGTGTAAATCAAGGCATCGTAACTGAGCTAGTTTTGAACCTAAGATTCTCATGTTGATTTTTGGAAAATCACATTTAATACCTGCAACTTGGGCATGGGTATGGGACGAAGATTGAGAAACATCTGTGAGAAATTCTGAAAAGAGATTTAGGTGGAAACTGGACAGGACAAGAAGGAGGAGATAATGGGAACTGGACAAAATAAAGACATTCCTAAAGCCAGTCCACTAGGCTGTATTATTGCAGACTGGAAAGACATTGCTGGACATTGGGGCTCAGAAAACAAGAGAGACCTTATTAGATTCTGCAAGGACTGGTGTCCTTGATAAAAATTAGATGATGGAGAGAAGTGGCCACCCAGTGGAACTTTGGACTATAACACACTATTACAGGTCATGCTATTTCTTAGAAGGGAAGGGAAGTGGACAGAGGTGTCATGTACTGTACTGTCATATTTTTTGTCCCTTCAAAGTCACCCCAAATGGCAGAGGGATGTGTGGGCTCAGGGCTCCATCTGAGCCTTTGGTATTGGTCCTAGAGAAAGAGAATAAGACTAAGAGAGGAAAGCAGTGTTGTTCAGCCTGCAGTCCAGGGCAAAGATGTACAAAATTGGATGAGGTTTTCCAGACTGTGGCCCAGGAACAAGATCTGGCTGATGATTTTCTCATGACTCCCCTCATAAGACAGGAAAGGGATGAGGATGAGGATGCAGATTCAGAAGTACCATCAGCCCCAGCCCATTCATCCCCTCGAATCGCTCACCAGAGTAGACAACAGACACACATATGACAGGCAACTCTGTGAGAGGCAGTGGGACCAGAGGGAGGAACGGTATTGCTTAAAGTTCCCTTCTCCACCATCGACCTGAAGGCATGAGAAAAGGTTGCTAAAACTTACTGCAGCCATCCAGCTAAGACGTCTAAATGTCTGTGATATATAATAAAAGAACACAATCCATACTAGAGTGATATGTAATTATTATTGGATGCACTGACCAAGACTGAAAGACAATAATTTATAAAAATTGCAGGGGACTTGGCAGAAGATTATTATAAAACACAACAATTAGATATGAAAGATTATTTCTCCCTCCAAAATCCACAGTGGGACCCAAACCAATCAGCAGAATTGAGAAAGTTGGAAAGCTATCAGAAATGGATCCCAAAGGGTATGGAAATGGCATTCCCAAACCTATAAATTGGTCAGAGTTCTATGAAATTAAGGAGAGGGCCTCTGAGTCACCATCCAAATTCCTCGATCGATTAAGGGATGGAATGTGCCACCACACATCACTGGACCCTGGGTCTGACACAGGGATACAGCAGCTGGTCAATTTATTCCTGGCGCAGTCTACAGATGACCTAAGACATAAACTTGAAAAGCTTTGGGGGAGGAGATGGGAGGAACTTAGAGACTCTGTGGATGAGGTGTGGAGAGTCTTTAGAAAGTGGGAAGAAGGATATAAAGAAGGAATGAGGAAGTTTGCAGCTCTTGTAAGTGAGAGGGAGAGAGGAAGAGGCAGACAGGGACCACCTAGACAAGGCCTGTCCTGGCTGGGCAGAGACCAGTGTGTGATCTGCAAGAAATATGGTCACTGGAAAAATCAATGTCCAGAATGAAGTTGGGGTGGCTTTCAGGAAAAGGGAGAACCAGGAAAAGGGAAAAGTGATTGCACATGTGAAAGAAGACTGAGGAGGACCAGTAGATCTAAACCCAGGAGATCCACTGGTTATAAAATTGAAGCTGGGGGGAAAGGGGAAAGAGGTGTAATTTCTGGTTGACACGGAGGCAGCGTATTAGGGTCTGAATAAAACTCTGGAACCTGTGGGGAAAGGATTATGTTACAGTAATAGGACCAACTGACCAACCTGAAAAAGCATATTTTGGCAAATCATTAAAGTATAGGCTAGGAAAGCAATGGGGCATTCATAAATTTCTATATCTGCCCAATTCCCTGGGACATCTTCTGGGGAGAGACTTGTTAGAACAATTACACGTGACCATTAAATTTAAAAATTAGGAGATTGTTTTGGAGGTAAATGATGAACAGTACATAGAGGCAATAAGTTTAATCTTAGTAGCCATTCAAATGGAGGGAGAAATTAGTGAAGAAATGATAAATCAAGTGTTCCCTGATGTGTGGGCTGCTAAGGTAACAGGGAGGGTGAAAAATGCAACTCCTATAGGAATTTAACTTAAGGAAGGAAAACAACCAGCAAGAATTAAGGAGTACCACTTGAAAAGAGAGGACAGGTAAGGAATTACCCCGATAGTTGAAAACTTTTTGCAATTAAGGTTGTTACAAAAGAACGTCCCTCTGAGTTCAACACTCCCATCTTACCAGTCCGAAAACCTGATGGGCCATATCAGACAGTACAGCATCTAAGAGCTGTGAACAAAATATCTGCAGATCTCTATCCTGTGGTAGCAAACCCATAGGCTTTCCTAATGTGCTTAACACCAGAGCTGATTTTGTTTTACCATTTTAGACTTTAAAGATGCCTTCCTTTGCCTCCCTCTCCATGAGCACAGACAGAAATCTTTGTATTAGAATGGGAAAACCCTAAAAGCGAGTGCAAATCCCAGATAACATGGATGGTGTTGACTCAGGGATTTAAAAATTCTCCTCCATTGTTTGGAGAAAAAAATTGCCAAAGATCTGGAATCCTGGGAGGCTTCCCCAGCAAAAGGAAAACCACTGCAGTAAATGGATGAACTCCTCATAGCCACAAGGATGAAAGAGGCTTGTATTCCTTGGATGGTGAGCGTCCTAAACTTTATAGGAGTTGAGGGATACAGGGTATCAAAGAAAAAGGCCCAGGTAGGGAAGCAAAAGGTAATTTACCTGGGTTATGAAATTAGTGTGGGACAACGGACTGTAGGGCAAGATCACAAGGGAGCAATCTGCCAAACCCTGAAACCTCAGACAGTAAAGGAAGTGTGGACATTGTTAGGAATGACAGGGTGGTGCTGATTATGGATTTATGACTACGGCGTACTTGTGAAAGCTCTGTATGCGCTCATTACAAATGGGGACAGAGAACTCCAGTGCACAAAAGAGGCCACCCTGGCCTTTCACCAGCTGAAGAATGCTCTCATGTCAGCTCCAGCTCTCGGATTCCCAGATGTGAGTGAACCATTGTTTTTGTTTCTCCATGAGAAGCAGGGAATTGCCCTGGGGATACTGGCCCAGGACCTGGGTCTGTACTGGAGAGCAGCTGCTCACTTCTCCAAGCAACTACACACAGCAGCCAAGGGATGGCCAGGATGGCTCAGAGCCATTGCAGCAGTGGTGCTGAATATTCAAGAGGCATGCAAAGTCACCTTGTGCCAGAAAATGACTGCATTGGTGTCTCACACAGTGTGTGCAGTGCTGGAAGTAAAGGGCAGGCACTGGCTCTCCCCACAAAGGTTCCTGAAACACCAAGTCACCATGGTAGAACAAGATGATGCAGAGATAATTGTGACTAACATTATCAACCCAGCTTCTTTCCTTAGTGGAAATCAAGGGGAGCCAGTACACCACGACTGCCTGGAGACTATTGAAGCCTCCTCCTCCAGCTGCCCAGATCTGAAGGACACCCCTTGGGATGATGCAGAAACCTGGTTCACTGATGGGACCAGCCACGTCATCAGTGGACAGCGACATTCTGGGTATGCAGTTACCACCTGCAAAGTGGAAATTGAATCAGGACCTTTACCAATAGGTACATTGGCACAGAAAGATGAGGTAACTACTCTAACCTGTGCTCTTGAGATCATGAAAGGAAAGAAAATAAACATTCATACAGACTGAAGATATGCATTTGGAGTTCTACAAGCACATGGAGCCATCTGGAAAGAAAAGGGGACTGTTGAATTCAAAAGGGGAAAATATCAAACATGCACAGGAAATATTGCTGCTGGAAGCAATTCAGCTACCTGAGCAGGTAGCAATGATGCACATTAAGGCACACCCGAAGGTGAGCTCAGAATTGGAGGAAAAAATGAGCTGTCAGACAGAGAGGCAAAAAAGCAGCAAAAGGTGCGATGACGATGGAGGGAGCTTTAATTCCAGATGGACAGGTCTCCCTTTAAGGTAAGCCAAAATATTTGTTATGATTTAAAACAGTGTAACTGGAAATGGGCTAACTGCTTAGAAAGGACTGGTATTTGCAATAAAACATCTCTCCTTTGCACCTGCCTGGGGACTCTGTGTAACTGAGTAGAGACCCTCACCCACATCAGCGCAAGGCTCTACTTTGACCAGGATGGGTGCCATGGCCCACAGGTGACACTGGGACATTGCCAGACCTGGTATAAACAAGGCTCCATTATTGCACAGCAGGGCCTCATGGAACCCAGGAGAGCACTGTGGCACAAGGCAGTCTGGGGAAACCAAGTGTCCACTGCAAACACAGCGGGGCCTCATGGAAGCCAGGTGCCACTTGGATATTGCCAGGGCACGTGGAACTCAGTGTCCATTGTGACACAGCACAGTGGCCAAAGCTTTACCTTTACACTGATTCATGGATGGTAGCCAATGCTCTGTGGGGCTGGCTGGAAAGATGGAAAAAAGCTAACTGGCAACGTAGGGGAAAACCAATCTGGGCTGCTGATGAGTGGAAAGACATTGCCAGTCGGGTAGAGAAGCTACCCGTAAAGGTCCGTCATGTAGATGCCCATGTCCCCAAGAGTCGGGCTAATGAGGAGCACCAGCACAATGAGCAAGTAGATCAGGCTGCAAGGATAGAGGTGTCACAGATAGACTTAGACTGGCAACACAAGGGAGAGTTGTTCCTGGCTCGATGGGCCCACGATGCCTCAGGTCACCAAGGCAGAGATGCTACCTATAAGTGGGCACGAGACCGAGGGGTGGATCTCACCATGGACAGTATTTCCCAGGTTATCCATGACTGTGAGACGTGTGCTGCCATCAAGCAGCCAAGCGAGTGAAGCCCCTCTGGTATGGGGGGCGGTGGTCCAAATATATATGGGGAAGACTGGCAGATGGGTTACATCACTCACGTGACATTTCAAGTCATCATGGAGGCAAGAGACCATTGTGACACTGTGGAACCCCTTAGAAACAAGGGACCAGTGTGACACCGCAAGCCCTCATGGAACCAAGGATCCAACATGACACAGCCATTGTGACACTGCAGGGTTCCTTGGAACAGGGAACAGGTCTGGTTGGCTTGGCCTGACAGGTCCAACTTCCTTTGCAATGTCAAGGCTCTCTTCTCATATGCCCCTGAAACACTGGGGTTCTGGGCTTTCCTTCAAATGGAAAGGAAAAGTACCTCTTGCACAGGCACCCATCAATATAATTGGTACTTTTCCTCCAAAATTCCTTACTGCAAGACTCTATCCCAGACAGAAGTTACCAGGACACACAGGTCCAGCTGGTCTTGGCCTCTGGCACTCACCTCTATTCTGTCCTGAAACACTGGGGCTCAGTGCTTTCCTTCCTATGGAAAGAACCATCCTACTTCTCCAGGTGCCCATAGCCAAAATGGGGATTCTGCCTCCAAAACTCCTAGATCCAAAGATTGCTCCTACACAAAAGCTGCCATTACAGTCAGGTCTGGCTGGCCTTGGCCTCCTGAGGAACAACTTTCACCTGCCTTCCAAACCCAGGGGCTTTGTGCATCCCTTTCTATGGAAAAGAACTGGCCTTCTCCTCCAGCCAAAAAAGGGTGAAACTGGGGTTCCACATTAAAAAATTTCAAATATCCAAGGGTTATTTCCATACAAACCTGCCAGGACAGAGAGGTCTGTCATGCCTTGGCCTCTGCTGACTGCAGTTCATCAGCCCCTGAAACACTGGGGCTCTGTGGTTTCCATCCTGTGGAGACCATTGTGACACTTTGGGATGCCATGGAACCAAAGGGCCATTGTGACACTGTAGGGCACCATGGATCCATGGAGACCATGGCAACAGTGTGGGGCCTCAAGGAACCAAGGGGATATGGAATGGGTGGGGATGGTTTGGCCTCCTGGGGGCCACCTGCACAGTCCAGCTGATCCTGGCATGTCATGGGCTGCCTCTCATCAGCCCCTGGAACACTGGGGCTCTGGGCTTTCCTTCCTGTGGAGCAGAACCATCCCCTTTTCCAGGTGCCCAGGGCTGGAATTGGCAATCCCCATGAAAAGTTCTTCATATACAAGGGTTGTTCCCAGCCAAAATCTGCCAGGACAGACAACTCTGGCTGGCCTTGGCCTCCTGAGGGCTGTCTCTCATCTACCACCACACACTGGGACTCAGTGCTTTCCTTCCAGTGGAAAAGAACTGCCCTCCTTACCAAGCTGCCAATGCCAAATCTGGATTCCACCTCCAAAATTACATCTGTCCAAGAACTGGGACTAGACAAAAGTAGCCAGGACAGACAGGTTTGGCTGTCTTGTTCTCTGGTGATTTCCTTAGACTATGAGCAGAATATTTTCATTTGCCAACACCTTGGAGAGGGCCCAGAGATCACCAGGCAGCAACTGACAGAACAAGAGGACACAGTCTCAAATTGTTTAAAGGGAACAATTGGCTGGATACTAGGAAAAGAGTTTTTCACGGAAAGAGCGATAAAAGTACTGGAATGGTCTGCCTGGAGAGGTGGTGGAGTCAACACCCATGGATGTTAAAAAAAAAGTCTGAATATGGCACTTGTGACTATGGTCAAGTTGAGGTGTTAGGGCATGGGTAGGATTTGATGTTCTTGAAGGTCTCTTCCAACCCACTCATTCTGTGAGTTTTGTGAATTCTAAGAATTCTGTGAATCTCCCAAGTTTGGGTTTGGAGGCTGCAAGAACATGACCAATGTATAAGGACAAAGGAGCTCTGTGTTCAGTGGAGTGGAGACTGAGGACAGAAGAGAGCCCAGGGAGGGATTGAAGGGAGGTTTCATAGATAGGGGATCCTTTGGACACAGTTGAAAACAGCCTGAGAAAAAAAGAAAGAATTGATGCCAAGAGCAGCTGGGATGGTCCAGACTGGACCCAAGGTTAAAGAAATTTCACTCGCAGGGCAGGGCTGTAGTGAAACCTGGCATCCAGAAGGAGTCTGGAGCAGCCCAAGGCTTTGTGTGTGCAGGCAGAGGCAGGCAGGACGCAGAGCTGTCAGCAAAGGAAGGGGCCAGCCAGGTGGGGCAGCCAGGGGATGAGGACAGCCTGCAGGGACAGAGGGGCAGGGCATGGACACCGTAGGACAGCCTGGGCTGCAGAGGGCACAGGGATGGGCACAGCTGAAAGGCCCTGCCAGAGCCAAGTGCTGCAGCACTTTGGCCATGGCTGCTGGCCCTGGGCCCTTGGCCAGCAGGGGACAAGTGAGCCTTGCTGTGCTGGGGCCTCATTGCCTCCTTGTCCCTGCTCAGCAGCCTGGCAGGGGCCGCCCCATGGTGCTGCCCTTGGCATTGCACATCCCCAGAGCCCAGTGCCCCGGGAAGAGCCCTGAGCAAGGAGGGAGGGACAGGATCTGCCTTGCCAGGGGCTGGGGCTCAGCCCTTGGCCCTTGGCATTGCTGAGACACATCCAGGTTTGCTCGGCATCACAGACACCTTTCCCTTGTTTGTCCCCACCTGTCATCAGTGCCTTCATTATTCTGCTCTAACTGGAACGTGGGGAGACTTTCTCAGTCCTTTCCCTCAGTGGGACCTATTAAAATTTTAAGATATTTGGAAGTTCAAGTCTGAGTTTCAGTTCTTGACAAGTTTTTTGAACACACTCTCTGAGGGATTGAGTCTGATGTAAACAGCACCAAATCCACTAGAGGCTCATTAAAGTCCTTGTGCTGTGTCTGTGCTGCTGAGCTGGACTGGGATCCTGGCACAGAGGACAATCCTGGCAACCAGGAAGAGCTTTAAACACCCATTTCTCTTGATGAGCAGCTCTTCTCCCAGCCCAGCAGGGCTGAGGGCACTGCCTGCAGCCACCCTGGGCACAGCACAGAGGAACAGAGAGCTTCAATCCGTCAGGGCTGGGAAGATGCTCACAAGTGCCTGGGGCAGAATCACTCCCAGCCCTGGACACAGGAAGCCTCTGGCTGCAGGACAATGCAGCTGCAGCTCCTGCAGGGATCTCCTAAAGCTGGAACATCCCAATGCCCACAGACTCTGTGAGTACATTCTCTGATTCTCTCTCCTGTAGAGCAGCCAGGGGTGCCCAGCGCTGTCCTGCAGAGCAGGGTCCTGCAGCCCAGGGTGCTGTGCTGGGCAGGGACTCTGCTGCCTGCCAGGGACAGCTCTCAGCCCGCCCTGGGAGCTGCTGACAGCACTGGGGGACAAGGTCTGGGTGGAGGGAGACAGCTGGTGAGACTTGGAAGTGTTCTCCTTGAGTGGTGAGGATGGTGCATTGACCAGGACTGATCCCAGCGTGACATTTAACTACAGAACATTTCCAAATAGATTATAAAGGGAGCACAGCAAGTCAGGGGCTGCATAAAAGGGAAAATCCTGATTTAATAATCTACTGCTCAGGGTCACCTAGATAAAAAATTGAACCTTGATATTCATATCTCTATTCAGGTTGAGAACAATAAAAACAATTTCTCTCAGTTCTGAATAAACAAGGCAAAGAAAGAAATCAGCACAGGGTCCCTTACAGGCACCATCAGTGTTGCTTTTCCAGCCTCCTCAGGGTTACTCTGACTTTGCCATCAGAGCCTGCAGAGGCAGAGCTGGCCCTGGCAGTGCCCTGTGCTGGGAGGGGTCTGCAGGGCAGAGCTGAGCCCCCAGGGCTGGGCTGGGCTCTGGCAGCACTGGCAGGGCCCAGCCCTGGGCACAGGGAAGCAGCAGCTGGCAGGGAGAGCTCCAGGCAGCAGAGCCCTGGGCAGGCAGTAGGGGGAAAGTGACACCAAGCTGGGCTGGGATATTTCAAGTCATCTCCAAACCAAACTATTCCATGATTACTGTTCTTACAGATCCCCATGTCAAGACACCAAAAATGTCCAACAGCAGCTCCATCAGGCACTTCCTCCTGCTGGCATTGGCAGACACGCGGCAGCTGCAGCTCCTGCACTTCTGCCTCTTCCTGGGCATCTCCCTGGCTGCCCTCCTGGCCAACGGCCTCATCATCAGCGCCGTAGCCTGCGGCCACCACCTGCACACCCCCATGTTCTTCTTCCTGCTCAACCTGGCCCTCACTGACCTGGGCTCCATCTGCACCACTGTCCCCAAAGCCATGCACAATTCCCTCTGGCACACCAACAACATCTCCTACTCTGCATGTGCTGCTCAGGTGTTTTTCTTTGCATTCTTCATCTCAGCCGAGTATTCCCTCCTGACCATCATGTGCTACGACCGCTACGTGTCCATCTGCAAACCCCTGCACTACGGGACCCTCCTGGGCAGCAGAGCTTGTGCCCACATGGCAGCAGCTGCCTGGGCCAGTGCCTTTCTCAATGCTCTGCTGCACACAGCCAATACATTTTCCCTGCCCCTGTGCCAGGGAAATGCCCTGGGCCAGTTCTTCTGTGAAATCCCCCAGATCCTCAAACTCTCCTGCTCACACTCCTACTTCAGGGAACTTGGGCTCATTGCTGTTAGTGTCTGTTTGGTATTTGGCTGTTTTGTGTTCATTGTTTTCTCCTATGTGCAGATCTTCAGGGCTGTGCTGAGGATCCCCTCTGAGCAGGGAAGGAACAAAGCCTTTTCCACCTGCCTCCCTCACCTGGCTGTGATCTCCCTGTTCCTCAGCACTGGGTTTTTTGCCTACCTGAAGCCCCCCTCCATCTCCTCCCCATCCCTGGATCTGGCCCTGTCAGTTCTGTACTCAGTGGTGCCTCCAGCCCTGAACCCCCTCATCTACAGCCTGAGGAACCAGGAGCTCAAGGCTGCACTGTGGACACTGATGACTGGATGGTTTCAGAAACAGTAAACCTTTCCAATTTGTGCAAGTTGCCAATTTCTCCTAGTCACTTGCAATATGAGTCTTTTTTGAGAATTCTTTTTTTTCCTTCATTGCCGGAAGATTTTACATTTGTTTTAGTCTAATAATTTTGCACAAAATCATGCCCATATTTGTGATATTATTTTGTCTCTCCTCCTTTGCTCTGGCCCCAGACTCTGTCCATGAGGGGCTCTGTTCTCTGTAGCTTTAAATTAACTAAAGGATCTCCCAAAACTGTTTTTACTGGAGATCTCATTTCTTTGGAGAGTCCTTCTGCTCCCTTCTCTAGAGCTGCAGCAGCAATATCTGTGTGCAGAGGTGGGGGCAGGTCAGGGGTGGCACAGCAGCTCGGCTCCTGATGGCCACACCATTCCTCATCCATTAATATTTTTACAACAAAAAAAACTTTACACTACTCTTAAAAAAAATACTATATATATACAAGTCATACTAAAATTACACAAAATACCGTAACAAAACTACAATAAAAAATTTAAAAAAAAACAAAACACAAAAACCCCCCAACAAAATTAATATAAATCATAGTTTAACCATTCCCCATAACTTACCACCCTCTTATCATCTCTTACCAAACTAATAATATTACTAATTTTAAATTATCATTTAAACCATATATTCTTAACAAAATAATTACTATTATAAAAATCCACCTAAAAACTACCCATTTAATACTCACCCAAACTAAATATAAACCAACAAAAACCCCCCAATCTTAACTAAAACTCGAATTCTAGATCATCAAAAATTACAACAGTGCAATAAACAAAATAAAAATAATAAAAAAATACAATCAATATTTATTCACCAAACCTAATTAACAACAACAAAAAAGCCCAAAATATACATTTCCCAAAATTTAACTACAAATATAAAACCTAACTACAAACATGAAATCTAACTACAACCATCCAATATAATTAAAAAAAAATAGAAATCCGAAAAATTATATAAGAAATATATAAAAATTCATCAAAACTCCAAAATAATAAAAAACCTTCATCTTCACTACGACTAGAAAACAAAAAAAAAAACCCTAACAACACACCACATATACACAAAACACAACAAAAAAGATACAGGACACAAAAAATTAAAAAATATATAAATCAAAACTATCAAATAAAAAATCATGAACCATTAATAAAACAAAATTCCCCAACCACCCAACACTGTTTTACTTACTATCACTTATTAAATATATTATACTTAATCTAATCAAATTTATTTCTATCAATTCCTGTAACTCACCCTGTTGGATTTGTGCCCTGGATCCAGCCTGTCCAGGTCCCTCTGCAGAGCTCTCCTACCCTCCAGCACATCCACACTCACACCCAGCTTGGTGCCATCTGCACATTTGCTGATGGTGCACTGTGCTCCCTTCTCCACATCATCAATAAAGATGTTAAACAGGACTGGGCCCACACTGATCCCTGCAGGACACCACTGCACACACGCTGCATGTGGCACCATTCCCCACCACTCTCTGGGCCCCGATGTCCATCCAGTTCTTAGCCCAGGGAGGGGTGAACCGCACCAAGCCACAGGCTTCAGCTTTTCCAGGGAATGCTGTGGGATGGGGTGTCAAAGGCTAAAGTTCAAGTAGACAACATCCACAGCCCTCCCTGTATCCACCAGGCCCTGTCAGAAAACTCCTGGTGGGCAGGAGCTGGGCAGGAGGCAGCCGTGTGCCCTGGCAGCGAGGCAGGGCAGGAGCACCCAGGGCTGTGGGACCAGGACATCAAGGACGTGGATTATCCAGGGCACTGGGGCCTGGTCTGGGTTCCCCAGGGCAGGAAAGATGTCTGGCAGCTGGAGCAGGGTGAGGGAAGGGCCTCCAAGGTGGGGCTGGAGCCCTTTGGCTGTGAGCAGAGGCTGAGGGAGCTGGGCTTGTCCAGCCCGGAGCAGGGAAGGCTGAGGGGCTCCTCATCCCAGCCTGGCAGTGCCAGCCAGGAGCTGATGGAGAACACAGAGCCAGGATCTTCACCGGGGGGCCTGGGGGGAGACAAAAGACAATGGGTGGAAAGGGGGAAAGAGGGGAGATCAGACAGGACATGTGGAAAACCTTTGTTCCCATGGGCTCAGACAGGTTCTCAGATAATGCCCTATCACTCTTCTTTTGGATAATCAAATTCAGATCACATCTGGCCTTAAACCACTTGGTCTGACCCAGTCTCTGACAGCTTGGGCTGCAGACTTGCTGAGGTCCCTTCCATCCTCAGCACCTTGATGATCCTGGAACAATGCTGCGCTTGATTTTGGAATGGGCCAGAGCAGATTTTTATGGGACAGGAGCCCCCTGGGGGTGTAGGGAACCTGACACTTGCAAGGTGCATGAACACATCTCACTAGCTGGGGCATTTGAGTACTTCAAGAAATATCCATGTCTTCCCACCAGGAGAGAACAGAAATTTCCTGGATATGTACTGATGACAGGAGAAGAAATCCTGCTCTTCCCCTCTACCTGTGTTACTACTATGCTGTCTATTATTTCATGTCCTTCTCCATTTGGGTGTTACCCGCTCTCCTGTTTAAATGGCCATGTCTAAGGATGTCTCTTCACTAGACCAGATGGTTCTATGGCTTTCCCATTGCTCCCAGATTTCCTTCTCTACTCGTTCTCTGATAATTTCACATCAGTCTTAGTTGTGTTTTCATTTGTAATAGAATCACCCTTTCTAATGTCTTTTTCTAAAACTGTTTCTGAATGGAAATCCCTTGTGCATGGTGGACATATCTGATACTGGTTTGACATTGCACAGACCTGAGGGAAGAATTCTGATGTTTATTAAATTATAACATTGATACACTTCTTATGTTGGCATACGAAGAGAAGCCTTCCTGTGCCTCTGAGTCTCAGCAGTTCCTGACCCCCAAAGGACACAAACCTGATGAGCTCTGGTGCCCACTGCACTGGTGGCTCTTGCACCTCCCTCCATAGGCACAGCAGAGCTCCCTTGTCCCACAAAGTCCCTGGCAATGCAGGGATGAAGGAAACAGGACAGGCTGTGGGGATCAGGGGCAGGGCACGGCCAGGGATTTGGGGTGGTTGTGAGCCCAGGGCAGGAGCCGGCCCTTGGCCTTGCTGAAGCTCATCCAATTGTCCTGGGCCCATGGCTCCAGCCTGGCCAGATCCCTGTGCAGAGCTTGCTGCCCTGCAGCACAGCCACACTCCCAGCCAGCTTGGGCTCCCCTGGACACTGACTCAGGGTGCCCTCCATGGCCTGGTCCACATCAGCAAGGAACACATTGAACTGCCCTGGCCCCAGTCCTGAGCCCTGGGGACACCCCTGCATGTGGCTCCATTGCCCAGCACTCCTTGGGCTGCACTTGTGTTTGCCATGGAGCTGGGCCTGCCTTGGCTTCTGTTTGCTGACCCCAAATGAACATCCCTCTGTGTCTGGGGCAGCTCCTTCTCCAAGGAAAGCAGCTGGGACTTGGTGCCAAGGAGCTGAAAGCTGCAGGCACAGCCTGGACTGGAGGAAGCTCAGATTGGCACAAGGCTGCTCTGAGTGCCAGGGCTTGGATGAGGGAAATGGTGGGGTGGGGGTAGGGACAGAGTGTGATTGATTGTCAGCCATAAAGGGTCTTGATGTTCATATCTGTTCAGAGTGCCTGAGGAGGTGCTGGGGATCAATATCAGCTGGAGATTGGTGATATCAGTCTATAACGTGGAAAAGAATAAATGGGAAAACAATATATTCCTGCTCATTGTTTTTAAATAAAATATGTTACAAATTCACTGAAAGCTTAGACAAGTTCTGCCTTATGCTCAGGTTTGTGGCAGTAGCTCTGTTTCAAATACCTAAACCCCAAATTATTTTTGCCCACAAGTTCTTTAGAATGGAAAATTAGGTCTATAATAAATTTAATTATTTACTGAATGGACTCAATATTAACAGACAAGAGATGTTAAATGGACTAAATACTGCACAGATATAAACCAAAGAAGTACAGGTAGATACAAACCCAGTGCACAATAAAGTTACCTATATTACAGCCAGTGAAGAAATAGCAGAGATCAACAGTCAGTGTAACTTACCACTGAACTGATGAGGGAGTGCACATGGAGCCCTTTCACTCAGCTTCCAGAAAAGGAACCACAAAGATTCATCCAGACTTGGGAGTGAAGCCCTACCTGTTTCCAGGGACTATGCAGAAGAGTTTTGTATGGTGAAAGTTTTGTGTATATTTTATAGTTTGTACAGTGAAGTGTGTGTCACTCAGAAATTCAAGGCTTATCTCCCTTCATTCTGCTCTCAAGGCAGGATGTTCATGGTCAGCTGGGAATTCCACCTCCCTGGCACCAGAGATAACTCAGCACAGGACAGATGTCCAGCCTGGGTTATCTCAGCAATTGCTGAGAGGGGGAAGATGCCCTGAGTGATGGCCCAGCTGATGGACAGAACAGATGAGCTCTGCTGTGCCACAGGGGAAGTCCTTCTGCAGGAACCTCATGGAACCAGGGGGCCGTTGTGACATTGTGATGGCTCCTGGAACCAAGGAGAGAGACCATGGTGACACCAATGAACCTCCTGGAACCAAGGAGAGAGACCATGGTGACACCGATGAACCTCATGGAACCAAGGGGCCTTTGTGACACTGCAAGGCCTCAGGGAAGCAAGGAGTTCAAAGGTCTCAAACATTCTTTCCACGGTTCTGCCTTGGGGAAGGGGGAACCTCCTTGGTGGCACCTTGGGCTGGCACACACCTGAGGAGTGACTCTGTTTTTAATGGTGAAAGTTAGGAATTCTAGATTCTTCTAAAAAAAGTAAAGGAAAATCCTGTCTCTGTCTCAGTGCAGCCAGTTCTGCAAGCAAAGCTGGTCCCAGATGAGGGAGGACAGACAGGATGGAGTTGGGGAATATGGAGCAAGGTTGTCCACACTGGGTCAGACCTCAAGTCACAGCTCCTCAGAGCAGGACTGACCTCCTGAGGAGAGACCCTGGATCAACAGGAGTCACAGAGTGCTGCAGTCAAATCTGCTCTAAACAGAGCAGTATTAAAAACCATTCATTCAAAATAGGAATGGATATTTCTTAGAAACTCTTTGAAATATTTCTCCCTAAGTGGATTTGAAAACCTTCCTGATGAACTGCACCAGACCAGAGGGAAATCAAGGCAGAGCCGTGGTTTGTCAGGACTTCCTTGATCCCAATGAGCCCCGTGGTGCTTTTGGTGCTGAGTCCTTGAACCTCAGGGCCTGACATGAAATTGCAGTTATCTTTCAAAGAGTGAGAGTCAAAAGAAAAACCCAAAGTGTCTCAAAGACTTAATGAGTTCCACTGAGGTCCATCCCCAACACAGGATTCTCTTTGACTCCTTCGAGGAGAGAATTGGGGCCAGGAATGTCCAAAAACATCTCAGAGACTGAGAGATGAAAGGACAAAGGAAAGCACCTCAAAAATTGAAGTACCTTAAAGATCCCATGAGCCCCACTGACTGTTGTTACTGAGAAAGGCTCTCAAGAGATTAATTAAAGCAGAGAATTGGACGCCATGACTGCACAAAGCTCTCAGAGACTCCAAGGCAGGAGCAAAACCCAAAGTCCTCTGAAAAACCTGCAGTCCCTGGGAGCATGAAGGAGCCCCCAGGGCCATTCCTGACCAAGGCTCCCCAGGGACTGGTCCCAGCAGATCCCTGAGGCCACTGGCATGTGGGGGGATGCTGAGGGCAGGACAAGGGCTGACAGTGCCCAGCCTTGCTGGGGCTGTGCCAGGAGGCCCCAGTGGCTCAGGACAAGGTGTCTGCTCACAGCCCTTGGTGGCACAGACCCTGCTGTGCCCCAGGCCACCAAGACTTGGCTTCTCTTTGTCCCCTCCTGTCATCACTGCCTCCAATTTCCTGCTCTGACTGGAACCTGGGCACACTTTCTCAGTTGTGTCCCTCAGTGGGACCCATTAAAAGTAAAGGAAACTTTGGAGTTCGATTCTGACTTGGAGTTCTTGAGAAGTTTCCTAAAAAACCACAGCTCTGCCTTGATTTCCCTCTGGTCTGGTGAAGTTCATGAAGAAGGTTTGAACTCTACTCATGGAGAAATATTTCAAGAAGAACTTCTAAGAAATGTAACCAGATTCCTATTTTAAATGGTGTCTTTTATTACTAATCTCCATAGAGCAGAGGTGATTGCAGCATTCAGTGACCGATACTGATCCAGGGTCACTCCTCAGGAGGTCTGGCAAAGGGGTTTTCCTTTTTTCTTGAAGCAATCTTCTAATTTCCCCCACTGAAATCAGACACACTCCTCAGGTGTGTGCCAGCCCAAGGTGCCACCAAAACCACTGCAGAGCTGCCCTGGGCCAGCTGTGAGGGTGGATCATCATCCCAACCTGCACTGGGCACTGCCAGGGGCTGTGGCCATGGACACTGCACTGACCCCACTGCTGGGTTTGGGTGCCATGGAAACCATGAGAACTTCAATTTTCCTTGGAAAACCTGGGGAGGACTGGGACACACTGGGGAACACTGGGAATGCTGAGGGGGAATCTGGGTGGACTGGGATGGACTGGGGGCGTACACAGAGACACACTGGGACATACTGGGACATACTGGGACTGATACTGGACAATACTGGAGCAAATTTTGAATACTTTGAACAATTCTGTGGTATACTGGGACAAATTGGGGACACTCTCAACTTTGTGGGGATGACGTGGGTGTACTATGGATGACACAGGGGAGTACTGGAAGAGAAAACAATGAACTCAGGTGTATTGGGAGGGCCTGGAGAGGCGCTGGGGTTGTATTGAACTGTACTGGGATGAACTGGGCTGTACGGGGAGGGACTGGAGGGGTGCAATGGGCTGCTCCCGCCCCCGCCCATCACTGACCGCAGCCAATCAGCACCGGGGATCGGGGACTGGGGGCGGTGCCTGGTGACCGCGCCATCTTTTCTTTTTGCCTATAACTCCCATCATGCACCGCGGCCCGATAAAGCCCCATTGGAGCTGGGACTACAACGTCCATCATGCCCCGCGCTCCACAGAACTCCGCTATCTGCCCCCCTCCTCCCATGTCCCATAAGCGTCCCCCACACTCTCCAGGATCCCCAAGTGCCCCCTCACCATCCTCTCAGAAGTCCCCAAAAGCGGCTCCGGATTCCCTGGATGCTCCCAGCCCCACAGATTCCCGTTACAACCACTTCTAGGAATTCATCTTCTGTCACCTCCCGCGGCCCCACAGCATCTCATACCACAGGTTCACGCTTAAAACTCTCGCCGTGTTCCACGCCCTAAGGGGCCCCGTTAGACCTCTCCAAGCTCCCCCCAAATGCTCCCGAACCGTACACGTTCCGCCCTGACGACTTCAAGTCACAGCTCGGACTCAAAAGTGTCCCCCAGGTGCCTTCCCGGACCCCAAATGCCCAGTCCGAGACACTTCCGTGACTACAGCTCCCGTCATGCACCGCGCCCGACAGAGAGACATTGCAGCTGCGCTTTCAACTCCCGTGATGCTCCGCGGCTCCATTGAACAGTATTCTATCCGCGCCTACAACTCCCATCATGCCCCGCGCCCCAGAGAGCCCCGTTCGAGCCCCCCAAGTGCCCGCCCGGACCCCGAAGGGCTCCACATTCCCCTCCCTGACCTCCAAGTTTTCCCCCTGGACCCCCAAGAGCTCCCCCGGACGCCGAGGTGTCCGTCAGAATCCCTCAGTGCCCTGCCCAGTGCCCACCCGGCTCCATGAAGTGTCCTGCAGACCCTCAAGTTCTCTCTGAATTCCCTCCACAGACTCAAATCTGCGCCAAATGTGCCCCGGAAATGTCTCCATGGACCGCAGAGTGGCCTTTTTTATTCTGAATGTGAAAATGATAAAAAGGATTAGAAGAGGACTGAAAAAAAGACTAATTAGCATAAGGAGGGAGAAAAGAAGAGGCAATAAATAATGGAATTGTGCTACTTAGAACCCATGACCAGTAATATCTCTGGCTGCTAAAAATGTATAGATATTAATATAAATATGAAAATTAGGTAATAAAAAATGATATTACTTTTTAGAAATAGAAAAATTAGGTTATTTATTAAATTTAATTATTTTTAATTCATTAAATGCTAAACAGATATATCCTTTTATAAAGAAAAAATATTTATAATTGTATGATTTTTTAAAGTCTAATTATAAGAATTAATTTATAGGAAATTTTTATGTTTCTGGATATCAGTCCCAGATGAGCAATGTCAGACATGGTGAGGGTGGGGGTGAGGAGCAGGTTGTCCAAACAGGGTCAGCCCTGAAAGGGATCATTTTTCTCTGTGCCCAGACCTCCTAAGGAGACATTCAGCATCAACATCACCTGAAGAATGATGTATCATTTTCTATCTCCTGTGCAATGAATTGAAAACCAAAAATAATATGCCCTTGATTAAAACCAAAAATCATGAGGTGCACTTTGAAATCTCCCCCCTTAACAGAACTCCAAAGTGACTGCAAGCAGCTGCACAATCCCTGGAGACTTGAAGACAATGGAAGGAAGACAAAGAGCTCCCAAGGCCTTTGTGTATTTTAATGATGCCCGGATTTGGGGATTTGGGGCTGACTGCAGGAGCCTGAGGCACTGAGAGAAGGTTGAAGAAGCTGCTGCAGGAGTCAGCAGCAAAACTGCAAGTGCCTTGGAGCATCAGTGGCCGCCATGAGTGAGGGCAGGGAGTGCCCAAGGCTCCCCAGGGCCTGGGGAGAGCAGATCCTTGAGGGCAGGATTGCAGGAGCCAAAGGCTGTGAGCAGGGAACTGCAATGCTGAGCAAGGCCTGGGCTGGCTGGAGGAAGCAGAAAGGCCAAGGCTGAGCCCAGGCCTGGGACAGCAGGGCCTGTCCCTCACGGGTGGCTCGGGGCTGTTGCTGGGGCAGTGGGATGGCAGGGGCAGCAAGGACAAATGGCATCAGCCTGCAAGCCCTGCCAGCCTCCTCAGGGAGGGCCGAGGCAGAAGCAAAGTGCGGCCCCTGCCAGGAAAGTTCCTTCTGTGGGGCCTGCAGAGGCCCTGCCCGAGCCCAGGGGACAAAGGCCTGGGTGCCTCTGGCCCTGCCAGCCCTGCCCAGCCCTCGGCCATCTCTCCTGCAGCCTGTGCCCCCTCTGTGTGCTGCATAGCGAGGAGGTTGTGGAGCTGAAGCCTTGGGGCTCCCTGGCAGTGAACAGCACTGGGGTTCCTTCTTCTCCCCAGCTCTGCCTTGAGGCCCCGACCCTGTAGCTCCAGACAAGTCATGGAGGAAAGATGTCACGGCAAACATGGCAATACAGAGTTCTTTATTTTGTGTAACCACATATATAATACAGCTCTGGGACTATATAGTCCGAAATTTGCACTACAAATGCAAATACTAAGATGAAAGTGTTAGAGACAAAGGTTTTCCTGTTAACAAACACACAAAAATACATTACATGTGCCAGAAGAAAAAAAAATACACAGGACACAGAGTGGGCATTAATGAGTAACATCGTAAGAGCTAGAAAGGAGAATGAGAGTTTCTTGCTTCTGAAAGCATGAACAATGATTTTTCTCAGACCATCCTTGAGCTCCTGTTTCCTCAGGCTGTAGATTTGGGGATTCAGGGCTGGAGGCACCACCGAGTACAGATCTGACAGGAACAGATCCAGGGATGGGAATGAGATTGAAGGGGGCTTTAGGCAAGCAAATGTCCCAGTGCTGAGGAACAGGGAGAGCACAGCCAGGTGAGGGAGGCAGGTGGAAAAGGCTTTGTGCCTTCCCTGCTCAGAGGGGATCCTTAGCATGAAACCTGAAGATCTGCACATAGGATAAAACACCAAAGAAAACACCCAGATGCTAAACAGACAACAACAGCAAGAAGAACAAGTTCCCTGAGGTAGGAGTGTGAGCAGGAGAGTTTGAGGATCTGGGGGATTTCACAGAAGAACTGGCCCAGGGCATTTCCCTGGCACAGGGGCAGGGAAAATGTATTGGCTGTGTGCAGCAGAGCATTGAGAAAGGCACTGGCCCAGGCAGCTGCTGCCATGTGGGCACAAGCTCTGCTGCCCAGGAGGGTCCCGTAGTGCAGGGGTTTGCAGATGGACACGTAGCGGTCGTAGCACATGATGGTCAGGAGGGAATACTCGGCTGAGATGAAGAATGCAAAGAAAAACACCTGAGCAGCACATGCAGAGTAGGAGATGTTGTTGGTGTGCCAGAGGGAATTGTGCATGGCTTTGGGGACAGTGGTGCAGATGGAGCCCAGGTCAGTGAGGGCCAGGTTGAGCAGGAAGAAGAACATGGGGGTGTGCAGGTGGTGGCCGCAGGCTACGGCGCTGATGATGAGGCCGTTGGCCAGGAGGGCAGCCAGGGAGATGCCCAGGAAGAGGCAGAAGTGCAGGAGCTGCAGCTGCCGCGTGTCTGCCAATGCCAGCAGGAGGAAGTGCCTGATGGAGCTGCTGTTGGACATTTCTGCACTCTGGGCATTGTGGACTGTTCAAAGAAGTTATTGACAAGCTTGGAGCAATATCTCTCATTCAATCCTATGGAATAGTTTCTGGAATCCAGTCAAAACTACTTATCTTCCTATGGGGAAACCTCACTACACATTTTTATTTTTAAGTTTAGGTTGTTGCTGCTGAGTTACTGCATCATCTTCAGCATCACTCTCAGTCTGAACACTAGGGAGCCCAGAGGGAAAACAGAGCTCCCTGTACCCCAGTGCAGTCATACCAACTGTCCCACACAGGTACCATTTCCTGATTATACCTTCCTCTATTTCAGCGTGAACATAAGCATTCTTGAAAAATAAAGTGGACTTTTTGAAGACTCCAATTAAATAATAATTTTCTCTGAAACATCCTCTCTTTCCTTGTGCATCTGGACATGGAGGGATATCCAGCTTTAGTCTGGCTCTCTGCTGCCTGGAGTTGTTCCTACTGGGAGCTGTTGGTCTCTATCCAAATCTTGTCCCTGCCAGTGCTTCCAGAGCCCAGCCCAGCCCTGGGGGCTCAGCTCTGCCCTGCAGACCCCTCCCAGCACAGGGCACTGCCCAGGGGCATCTCCCTGGCAGCAGGGCCTGAAGGGCAGCTCAGATAAACTGAGATGCTGCAAGCCAAGGTGCTGCTGCTGCTGTCTGTAGGCAGAGCAGGCTGAGGAGGAGGCACTTTGTGAGGCAGATCTGAGGCACATCTGCTGATGCCCCGTGGGACAGTGCAGGAGTCTCAGTGACACAGACACACACCTGACAGCCCCTTTGCCTTGCCTTGAGGAGAGAGCTGAGAGCAGCCCTGGCCATGCAGCAGCATCTGCAGAGCAGGAGGAATCTGCCCTGATGGGGGTGGCTCCTTCCACCTCCAACTACTGCCCACAGTCCATGGGGAGCTGCCAGGCAGGCTGAGAGCTGTCCCTGGCAGGTGGCACATGCCCTGGGCTGGCCAAGAGCCCTGAGGGCTGCAGAACAGGCACTCCAGCTCTAGGTCATATTCTCCCAAGTGTGTTTCCAGGTGGAGGTTCACATATGCAGCCCCAGGCCCCCTACAAACACAAGCTGCCTGCTGCCTCTTCACCTGCCTGGAGTCCTGCCTGCGTTCATGGCAGCAAAACCAGGCTGTTCCTGGCCAGAGACCAGAGCTCTGCTCCTGCAGGATGCTCTTGCCAGCACTTTACAGGATTCTGCTCCGCACGCAGCACTTTTCCTTCCCGCTCTCAACAGGCTTTGGCACACAGAGCACAACCTGGCTGGCTCTGCCATCAGCACACCCCAATCACAGGTGGAGGAAGAAGAAGCAGGGGCTGTTTTGCAGCCATGCCCAAGAGAGACTGGAAGGGTGCCCTCCCTCTGGTCTCACTTGCTTGGCTTTCTGACTGGGTCTGGGGCAGGGGCTGTGATTCCTCATTTGTGGGGACCAGAACCGCACTCAGGATCCCAGCACTGCCTGACAGCGCTCTGGACACTGGCACGGTCACACGTCCGAGTTTCGGGCACTGTGCTGCTGCTTCATTTGTCCTTTGGCACACCCAACGCTCCTTAAGAAGCCCTGATGGTCTCTGGTTCTGCCCTCTTCCTGACCTGGGCAGGGATGGAGCATTGCTGTGCTTTCAGGAAGCTGGTGTTGAAACCTTGCAACATTCCAGTCTCCTTTGCCCTCTGTGGATGCTTGCCATGGAATCCGTCCCAGTTGGGTTCAGAGCATACTCAGGTGGAGTGGCTCTTCTAAAACCCAGGGCCTCCAAGAGTGCTCAGCAAGACCTTTAACTCCACAGTGTTGTGGAACTGGACCTTTAGCACAGAGATATTTCCAGCCTGATCTGCCCTTGTTCCTCTGCATCTCTGCACAAAACACAGCGTGGAAGAGAATGGCAGGAAGAGCCCATGTGTCCCAGGGCTCCGGATTTGCGACGCTTGAGCTCCACAGAGATGCAGGCAAAGTGAAGAAGCCAAACTCTTTATTGATGGAGGGGGAAGCAACGGGAGGAGATGGAGGGGACAAAAGGGATGGGTACAGTGTGAGGGCTGGAGGGAGGGAGCAGTGAAAAGGGTGGAATGAGACATAAGAGAAAAAAGGGATGGGCACAGTGTGAGGGCTGGAGGGAGGGAGCAGTGAAAAGGGAGAGATAGTGGAGGGAAGATGAGAGGATGGGCAGTGTCTGAAGGCTGGAGGGAGAGAGCTATGTACAAGCAGGGAGAGGGCTGAAGCCACATGAACTTCAACAGGCTCAGCTGTGCCTGGAGCTCCAGCTGGTCTCTTCTGGTCTCAAGGTTGCTTCATCTTCCATGGCATCTGGAGAGCTTAAAGGGATGCTGGTTCTTCTGAGCCAGCAGATGAGCATGGTTCTGCAGCTCTTCAATTGAGTGCATCTTGAATTCCTACGTTTGTTTGGGAAGGGCTGTCGTCTGTCATCAGGGCTTGAAAGACTGGAAGACAGAGGAAAGGAGCCATGGTCAGAGCCCAGATCTGTGGGAATCCAAGGTGACCTTCCTGCTAGGGCCATCCCAGCTAGCTTATTCCATGGCCAATACAGAGGAGGGGCCAAGGGGATCAGCTGCAAGGTGTTGGCCACAAATACCCCCACCCATGTCCCTGAAATCACTGTGTGCTCCATCCACGCCACCGTTCATCCACACAGGGAGTGAAACCCTCCAGAACCGGGCCAGGGATTGCAGCTCCCTGCCCAGGGATTGCAGCTCCCCCCACCAGCCCCGCTGACAGCCCGCTGCCCTCACTCACCCTCCCTGAGCACCTGGGGCTCTTCCTTCTGCCCCCTCAAGCTCCGCCTGGCGAGCCCTGTGAACACAGAGCCTGTCACTGCCCCAGCGGCACAGCTCCCTGCCAGCGGCGCTGCCAGCCCTGTGGCCACTGGCCCTCCTGGCCCGGCAGGGCTCAGCCCTGGCCCTCGCCACCTCCTGACACCCAAGGAAGGGCACGGCTGGGAGAGGGCGGCAGCAGCCCCGAGGGCAGCCGGGGCTCCACGGCGCCGGGCCCGGATGGCGCTGCCGGGGCAGCAGCCGGGGCCGGGGCCGAGCCGTGGTGGGTGGGGAGGGACCCCGGGCTCACCGATGAACCTGATGGCCGCCTCTCGCAGGGGCTCCTGGGGGCTCTGCAGGTACGGCAGGGCCTGGCGCAGGTGCTGGGCCGCTCGGCTCCTGTCCTCTGCCAGCTGGGGAGAGCGGCGGCAGGCAGGGAAGGGTCGGGGCGGGCTCTGCCCCTTTGGCAGGCGCTGCCCTGAGGCGCCCGGCCCCGGCCTCCCCTGCCCGCCCAGCCCTGAGGCGCGGCCGGCAGCCGCTGGCGCCGGGCTCTGCAGGGGCAGAGGGCCGGGTGCTGCCCGGGGAGCCGCGGTGCCCACCCGCCCCGCGGCCCCGCTGGGCCGGGGCTCCGTCGGCACCCGGCTCGGGGCCACGGGAGCCTGAAGCAGAGCCCGTGCGGCCCCTGGGTGCAGCACTGGGCACGGCCACAGCTGCCAGCCCCACACAGCGAGCACCGCGCTCAGGGGGCTTCTCCAGCCTGAGCCTGGGGCTTCCAGGCCGTCCTTACCAGGCACTCGGCCAACTTCCACAGCTGCTCCTTCTTCAGCAGCTGCTCCAGATTCCTCTTCTTCAGGAATTTGGTTGCACAACGCAGCGTTGCCCGAGAGGCCTGGAGAGCAGCAGAGATGTGGAGATGGCAGCGCAGTTCAGGGCACAGGACCCGTGTCCCTGTGCCAAGGCCTGGAGGAGGCTGCAGCCCAGGAGGTGCCAGGGCAGGAGGCAGCCGAGCCCCCTCCCAGGGATGCACCAGCAGCCCACGAGTCCTCACCTCTGCCACACGCCGATTTTCATCATGACAGTGGAATAAAAGTGGGAGTAGGCTCTGGCACACAGTTGACTTAAGGGGCTTTTTTCCCTCGTCTACTACCAATTCCATCACCTTGCAGAAGAGGTCAAGGGAGAGCAGCTGCACGTGGCTGTTGTCCTGGAGGAAAGGAAAAAACCTCAGCACCAACTACTGCAGCCCCTGAACAACAGCCCAAATAATCCACAGGGCACCCAGTTTTTGGGCAGCAGCCAGTGCCCGTGGCTGAGGACACTGAGCCTTACGTTGTCAAAGAGGGCCAGGAGTGCCTGGGCCAGCTTCAGGGCGGTGGTGGTGGATATCAGGATGTCTTTGTCCTGGAGCACATTGGTGAACACGTGGAGGCTCATGCCAACCACCTCTCCATCTGCATCACCCAGCAGCTCCAAAAGGCTTTGAGACAGGCTACACATTTTTAGGGCCTGTGTGGAACACAAGGTTGTGCTGTGAAGCCACGAACGACAGCACCACCAACACTGCCCTGGCACTGCAACCCCAACTGCAGGGCCCAGAGGCCAAAGGCCTGTCCCAAAGAACTCAGGGAGGTGAGGCAGGAGAGCTGGGAGCATCTGCCTCAGCTCCTGAAGTCCAGCCAGCCCAAGGGGCTGCTTTCCCCAGCGCAGCTTCAGCCGATGTCCCCTTCTCACCATCGAGGGATCCTTGCTGAGCACCACAAGGCCTCGGAGCGCCAGGCGACGCCTCTCCCTGCACTTGCTCTGCACATGCCTTGACATGATCTCAAGGATGCTGTCAGCACAGTGAGTCAAATCCAAGCAGCCCAGGACCTGGAAGGCACAGGGCAGTGACAGGGGACCCAGCCAGCAGGAGCCCAGATCCGCACAGGGCTGGGCCCAGACAGCAGCACAGGGCACGGGCACCGTCCCAGGCAGCTGTGGCGATGACCACAGAGAGCTGGGAGGCAGCTCAGAGAGGCAGCGCTGGCCATCGGGCTCACCTCCACAAGGAATGCCAGGAAAGGCAGATCCCAGCGTGGCTCTTCCCTGCTGAGCCAGCCAAGCAGGCGGCGTGCAATCCCAGAACACACGGAGAGGGAGGCACGGCGCATCTGCCTGATGGGGGAAAAGGCACCAAGACACTGAGGTGGGCAGGCAAACCTCTCTCAGGACTGAGTCACAGAGGTCCTGTCTTTGCCCAGCATCCCTGGAGCTGATGTGGGCATTTTGGGAGGCTGCTCCTTCTGGGCACCTCCTCTCCCAGCCTTTTCCAGTCTGCTTGGCTGTCCCTTGGTGACAAATCCCTCTGGCCCATGAGCACAGGGACTGTGTGGGGCACCCCGGGCACAGAGCACAAATGTCGGGGACAGAGGGGAAATGGGGGTCTCACCTGGCCAGCAGACCCACGGCATAGTGCTGGGTGTCAGCACAGAGCAGCGTGTCCCAGCCACGCTTGCGCTCCATGGCCATCACCTCAGGGTCATAGTGCAGACAGAAGAGCAGAGCCTTCATGGCCTGCACCGCAAACCTGTGTGCAGAGCAAAGTCCAGGTCACACTGGGAGCACTGGTGCTGGCCACAAGGGCATGGGAAGGACAGGGGGACTGGGACCTGTTGGGCTGGCTGGGAAGGCGATGTTCCTCCCGGCACGCTGTCCAGAAGTTATCAACTTCCTCTGGCATCTGCTGTGTGGTGATGACAACGTGGAAGAGCAGAGCCACAAACAGGCGGGAGGAATAAAGGATCATTGCCTTCTGGCACTGAGGCTCAATTAGCCAGATCACCAGAGTAGCCTGCAAAAGAAGCAGCCCGAGACAGCGCTCAGGGCTGAGCTGTCCATGGGGCAGGGCCCGAGGGGAGACGCAGGGGGAGCAGCGGGCCCAGTGCCCCCTGAGCCTGTCCCTAGCCCAGGTTTCAGCCCAGTGCCTGAGGCACGGAGAGGATGGAGAGCTGCTGGAGAGGCGAGTGGAGAGCGATCAGAGGCCAGTTCCAGAAACTCACAGCCAGGGCAAACACGTCTTTGTTGTCTCCATCAGAGGTGCTCATGCTGTGCAGAGGCCAATCCTCCATCACACAGAGCAGTGTGGGCAGCACCTTCTCCACTGTTGGTCCTGATGAGCCTATGGCTCTCCACATCCTTGCAGCAGCTCTGTGGGATCACAGCTCTGTGTCAGGGGGTCTCAGGCACAGGACCATGCCCTGTACAGCTGTGGGGCCCAGGTGACAGAGCCCCAATGCCCTGAGGGGGAGGGAGGGAGCATGGCAGCAGGCTGAGGAAACAGAGGGGCCTGAGGCTCCTGGAGCTCTGTGCCTGTCTGGCAGACCCCACTGGACAGGCTGTACAGGGCCATGGGCCCTAAAGGCTGTTGAGCCCTGAGCTCTCAAGGCACGTGGACCCCGTACCTGTCACACGTTGGGGCACAGCGCAGGAGGGTCAGCACCACGTCAGCAGGGTGTTCTCCAGCCAGCCTCCAAATGTCAGTGCGCAGCCTGACACCCACAGTGGCATGGGACACGAGACTCTGGTGAATGCTTTTCACCATGGCTGGCACCTGGAGGAGGTGGGGAAGAGTTGGAGCACTGTCCATGGGAGACACTCCCCAGCTTCCCCTAAGAAGTGCTTCCCTCCCCGCCACACTGTGCTGTCCTCAAAGACTGAGGGGGCCCAGTGACCATGGCGTGAGTGGGCATGCACTCCTGTGAGGCCTCAAGCCCTGGCCTCAGGCTGCTTACGTTTGGCTGGGAAGAAACACAGGGCTCCTTGAAATAGTCCCCAATGAGTTCCTGACTCAGAGTGGCAGTGGTGTCAGTATTTGTGATGCCCTCAGACTCTGCAGTGCCGCCCATGTCCTCAGTCTCTGCCATGTCAGCCTTTGCCCTGCCATCATTCATTGCAGTGTCAGAGCCCTCTGAGCACTCAGGTGAATTTGGGCTGACATCTGGCTCTGCCTGGAGCTCGGTCAGCCTGGAGTCAGGCTCAGCTGTGCCCTCTGTAGCTGTGGTTCTGGTCTTCCTACGTCGAATGCGTAGGAACTTCTGGAACCTCTGCAGGAGAACAAAAGACAGGGAAGAGAGGCAAGTTCCATGCAATGCTCCAAGCGCTGTGCTGGGCTGAGCAGTGACAGCAGGCCCAGCCCAGGTAGGGATGGCTGCAGGTACCTTCAGTGTTGTGCGGAAGCGGCCACGGGTGGGTTCCTGCTCTTGTGTCCGGTCCGTGGCTGCTCCTGGGTAAGAACGAGTGCAGCCAGAGCTGAGGGGCTGCGGGAGAGGCCAGAGAACACAGCCCAGCCCTGCGCTCCCCAGGCAGGGACAGCCCCGGGATGCCCCAGGGGATGGAGCACGGCTGCAACGGGGTGTCTGCCCAGCCCCTCTTCTGTCCTGTCCCTGGCCATGTCCACAGTGGATGGGATGGGATGGGATGGGATGGGATGGGATGGGATGGGATGGGATGGGATGGGATGGGATGGGATGGGATGGGATGGGATGGGATGGGATGGGATGGGATGGGGCCCAGCTGGCAGCAGCCATTAGCCCTGTGGCCCAGCTGTGCCACTCACCATCCTGCATTGGCTGGAACTGCTCCAGCTCCTCAGGTGGTTGTGCTGGGGATACTCCAGGGCCTTTCTCTTTTTTCCCTCTGCAAACCTTGAACAGGCTGAGAAATCTGCCCGCCATGTCAGAGTCTGGCCTCAAGGGAACCTTCTAGAGAAATGCCTTGGGAAAGCTGTGAGGCAACAAGTCGTGCAGTTGTGCCTTGAGGACACCCACGACAGAGTTGCCTCAGGAAGGCTGCAGGACAGCAAGTCCTGTACTCTGCTCTTGAGGGCTCCTGCCACAAGGACAGGAGACTCCTCGTAAGCAATTCTGGTCACCAAGTCCTGCGGTCCGGCCGCGAGTGCACCTGCAAAAGAGAAGCCTCGGGAAGGCCGCGGGCCACCAAGTCCCACAGCCTTGCCACGAGGTCACCTGCAGTAATAACGCCTCAGAAAAGCTCCGGGTCAGACACGAACGAGTGCGCTGTGTGGGGGCTCCTCACAGCACCGCTCCGGCGCGTCCTGTCCCGTCGCCTGCTCTGAGCACTGTGGTGTGGCTGTGTCACTGCGAGCTCCTATGTCAGCACAGGTCACAAAGGGTCCTTTGACACCGTGTCCCATTCCATGCCATGGTGACCGTGCTGCTTTGTGTCACAAAGGCCCTTGCACACACTGCCACCTGCCCTGGGGACACCCTCAGCCCACCCAAAGTGGCCCAGGTTGGAAGAAATCCCTCGCCCCAAGTGTTTAAGGCAGCCTGACAGGATGTTTATGAGCAGCTCTAACCACCAGCAAACACTGCCCTGCTCTGCGGGCTCAGGGCAGCAGAAGGAGCCCCCAGGGCTGCTGACACAGCCGTAGCTGGAAGGGCACGGGGCCTTCCAGAGAAGCTGGCACAGCCTCCTTGGGACACATCCCAACTGCTGGCCATCCTAAACCTGGGCGTCCAAAAGTTCCCTCTTGGTCAGCCCTTGTGGCCTAAAGCTTCAGCTGCTTTAGCTCCTGGTGCTAAGCTGCTCATGCTGAATGTGACAACTCAGAGAGAAGAATACAGTTCATCCAAATCCTTCTGGGACACTGAGAGGGGAGGCTGTGCAAACAGGAGCATGGTTTGCTGTTACCTCTCTGCCTTTCATGCCTTTCAGCACTTTGGAAGCTCAGGCAAGCACTTTGTCCAAGGGTGCAATGAAGCAGCTGTTCCTGCTCCCAGCTCTGGCTCTTTCCTGTCTCTGACCTTGACTGGTTTTGTCCCTCTTGCTGTGCCCTCTGTTCCCCCTGTGCTCAGTGGCTGCTCCCCAGGACTGTGGAACTGGCACAAATCAAGGGCTCCAGCCCCTCCTTTCTCTGCCCTTGCAGCTGCCTGGTCACAGCAGCCTTTTCCATCTGGTAGCTCCACATGGAGAGGGAGTCCCCACCTCTGTTCCCTGCACAACCTCCAGGAGCCCAGGGCTGCCATCTCCAGTCCCTGCTGGCACTGAGGGCTCCCAGGTGCCCCAGGCTGCTGTGACACCACTGCACACGGGAGGGAACAGTGCCAGGGGCTGTGCTCAAAGTCAGGTCCATGTGCTGCTGCTGCTGCTGCTGCTGCTGCTGCTGTGGGTGTCGTTTGTCCAGCCGTGCCCCAGAGTCAGGGATCAGATGCAGGCACTGCTGCTGCTCCCTCGGGATCAGCCACAGTTTGGGTGTTGCTGTCAGTGCCAGCAGAAGCGGTGGCTGGAGCAGAGGGTGCTGACAGTGCCCCAAGCCCCGGGGCCAGAGGGGTCCCTGGGCTGGGGCTGGGAGCTGGGAGGGAGCTGCCCCTTGTTCTCCCTCTGCCCCACACAGAGCTGGGCCGGGCACAAGGGGGGCAGCCCAGCAAACAGGGAGCCTGCGAGTCCCTTCCAGCCCTGTCTGCTCAGAGCTTGGGCCTTGGAGCTGCAGGTGGACAAAGGCAGCTGCTCCTGGTCCCTCGCTGTGTCCCCGTGCTCAGCAGTGCTGCTCCATCAGTCTGTGCCCAGCAAGGGGGAAAAGCCTCAGCCCTGCAGGGCCAGGAGCTGCCGGGCTCTGCCTGAGCAGCTCAGCCAGCGGGAAGGAGCTGCTCCACACGGGAACCAGGAGCAAAGGACTGCAGCACCTCGTTCTTGGGCCGAGCCCCGATTCTCTGGGGGAATAGCAGAGCTGTTCTCATGCACTGCTGTGTCAGAGCTGCAGGTGCTGTGCCTGCAAACACAGGGCTTGAGATCTGCACAAGGATTCTGCAACTCGTGACTGGATCAGGATGTCACCAGTGCTAAACTCCAGTTTAGTCCAAAGCAACCCCTTTACACCTCTGCTGCTCTCTGCTACATTTTTTTCTTCAGAATATCTAGACAAAAGTAAACAGAGGAGGAGCCTACATTTTCATTGTTTATCAGAAATGCATCTCATTTTGCTGTACATTCCTTTCTTAGGATGTGTTCTCTTTGTTTAAAAAAAAAGAAAAAACGGAAAAAAAGAACAAAAAGCAAAGTGAAAATGAAGAGAAAAAATAAACCACAATGTGTAGTGAGAAGTCTTCTGTAACTTTGGAGCAATTAGTGTCTGATCTTTCTTAAAAAGACAACTAGATTATTTGCTTGGTAAAAGTTCTGATGACATGGATCCATCTTACTGACCTCAGCATCCTTTTTTAAAAGATTTTGGGGTTTGATTCTAATATTAAGTCATTTTTAATTGTGGTTGAAGAAACAGGAAATTGAAATTTGGATTGTGCATGATTGTGTTTTGAGGGTAAAAACACTGCAGTTTGAAACTGTAACCTCAAGTATTGAAAATTAATGTGATAACTCCAAATGGATTGGGTGACAGCAGCTTTTCCTATAGGATGTGCAGCATCAGAAAGACTTCATCAGTGAGGTTGTGGGTGCTTTTATCTTTGTCCTGTGCCACTCTGGGATGTCATGAAACGGGAATTCACCTGCCACCAGCCACAGTCACCCTCTGACACTGCGGATCCTTGGACCTTGTGTCCCCAAAGCAGACACAAAGTGTTTCTGCAGCTCCCCATTGGCACAAAACTACCACAGCTGGGATTTTTCCAAATATTCCTCGCATTCCTCAAGAAATAGCAGCCCATCCCAATGAATCCAGCGATTTACGCAGACGGTTGTCAGCTCCACTTCCTGCCTAGAAATCCTGAAACAGCTCCCAAATTCTGCTCCCTTCAGCTCTTGGACACCTACTCACAAAGCTGGGAAACAAATCCCCTGTCCACTGCCTTACAAGGTGAGTTATGCCAAAGTTAGAGCTCTGTGGGAAATCTCTGCCCATCCCTATCCTTTTAATATATCCATACATGGGGGTGTGCATGGATGTGTATGGAATAGAAAGGAAGGGGTGTGCAAGCAACGTGACTGACTCTTTCACTCTCCATGTTGGTCCCACAGGTACAAAGACAATATGGATAGCCTGACACAGTCAGACCTTTCTCTCCATGCATACAGAGACATCCCAGAGCCCCTGGCTCAGTCAGACCCTTCTGTCCATGGATACAGAGACATCCCAGAGCCCCTGACACAGACAGACCCTTCTGTCCATGGATACAGAGACATCCCAGAGCCCATGGCACAGACAGACCCATCTATCCAGGGATACAGAGACATCCCAGAGCCCATGGCACAGACAGACCCTTCTGTCCCTGGGAGCACAATGGGGGTGGGTGGGCAGTGAGTCCTGGACAGGAGCCAGACCTGTGTCCAGCCTTGCCAGGCCCTGCCAAGGCTCAGTGCTGGCTCCTCTGGAATGGGAAAGCCCTTCAGCCTTGTCCCTGCCCAGAGGGGCAGTGCTGGCCTGGCAGCACAGGCTGTTTTCCCCACAGGCTGCAGGAGATGAGAACACAACACTTGCAAACACTGAGTGCAAGCCACAGCTCTGGGTGCTCCCCATGCACCTCAGCCCTGGTTCCACTCTCTGCCCCAAGCTTGTGAAGTAAAAGGCAGTTGGGGGAGAGAACTGTTCAGAGAAGGACTAAGCTACAGCTTGAGCAGGCTGAAAAATATCATTTGGGGTCATACCAGATTGATTTCATTTCAGAAGGTATTGAACAAATTTACTTTTTGGGGGGTGTCATGTTTTCCCTTGGAAGTGTACACTCTGCAAACTTGAGCTGCGTTGCTGAAATGCTCAAGCAAGTCTCTGCTGCAGGTCACTCCATTTCTCCTTTGGCTGATGCCAGCCTGGTGCTGAGCTGCAGCAGAGCCCTGGCAGAGCCCAGAGCAGCCTCAGCATCCACAGGGCCCGGCTGCAAGGAGGGAAACCAGAAATTGCCCGTCAGCTGAAGGCTCCTGTGCCCCTTGTCCCAGCTGCCACGGTGCCCAGGCCATGCTGGCCGTGCCCAGAGCAGTGCCCATCACTGCTGCCTTGGGCAGCAGAGCAGGAGGGCAGGACATGTGCCCAGCCTGCAGCCAGCCATGGCACATCCACCTCCTCAGCAGCTGCCACAGCAGGATGCTCCTGTGCTCGCTGCCATCTCCCAAAAGCTCTCATCCCACCGTGACAAGAAGATGGGGACCCACCTCATGCCATCGCTGCTGGAAGAAAAGCTGGTCCCAAGGGATGTCCTCAGCCTTCTCCAAGGGCACGGCCCATCCACGCCGCAGCTGGTCCCGAGCACTTCCTGATCCACACTGGAGCCCACCTGGAACACTTCCTTTAGAGAAAGAATCAACAAATTAATGAAAATAGATTACAGTCCAGAAGGGGAGAGAAGAAAAATGGTAAAAAATCTAATCTCTGTCAGGGGCTTGAGGAAGGCCCAACCCTAGATGCCAGGGAAAAACCCACCCACCGGTGAGAGAAGCCCATGCTTTCTCCCTTTTCCCCTGCACTGGCCCCACAAGTCATGGTGATCCCAAAGCAAGCAAGGGCAGTGGAGCAGCCCAAGCCCTTCCTTGCCTGCCAAGGAAAGCAGCCATGCACAGTTCTGGAGTCCCACCTCACTCCCACCATGGGGCTTTGTTTGTGTCGTGCTGGCTGCCCCAGCCCGGGGCACGGTGGGTGCTGGGGGCTGTTGGCAGGGCCAGGAGCTGACTCCCATTTCGTACCCACCCCAGCCCATCCCCCTGGCCCTGCCAAAAAGCAGCTTGGCAGATGACAGAAGAATCAGTTTTATCCTCCCCAGCAAAGGGGGAACCTTTGCTTCCTGGCCAGGCTGTGCAATGCCCAAATCTGGGAGCATCCCCCTGGGTCTGGACTCATCTGTAAATTCGCCGTGGAGCCTGGCTTTGAAGAAGGTGCCAGAATCCAAGTCCATCTTCAGCTTGCCAGTGGCCAGGTGGAGGAAGAGGTTGTCATCCTTGATGTCATCCTCACTGTCTCCAGCAGCAGCAGCCCCACCTGCTACAGCTTCTCCAGGGGCTCCTTCTCCTTCCCTGGGGTGAGACCAGGCTCTCAGTGTTCTGCCCAGGCCCCAGCTGTCAGTGAACCAGGACAAGCCAAAGCAGCTCAGATGGTGGCCACCAGTGCTGGGCAGAGCAGCTCAAGGGCTGTGTGTTCCCACCTGATGACCCCTGTACAGTGACACAGGCAGGACAAAAAAGTCTGGGCTTCTTTGCTTCTGATTGCCAAGGCCTGTGTGCTACTGGAACTCACCAGAGCCCTGCATCCAAGTGTGCCTGTGGCTCTCTCCCTTCTTCTATGGCAGGTGAATTTGCTGCATCCAAGGGTCACAAAACAGGTCTTCTGACAAGGGCCTTTCCATGTGGAGCATGGATAAGCACCATCTGATCAGATCTTGGCCCTCTGGACAGAGAAAGCAGAAACCACCGGTCAGTTGGAGGAGGCTCCAGTCTGCTTTGCCCCACTGTTCTCATGCTCAGGCCGTGCTGCATGTGCTAAGAGCTGGGCCTAAACCTTCTGTCCTGGTTTGAAAGACACGTGTTTGCTACGGAAAACAGAAGCTTCCCTTTGGACTGAAAAAAACCAAATGTGATTCTTCCGATTATTATAATTTTGGAATTAAGAGAGCTCTCAGGCAAAGATATGGGGGTAGGAATAACAGTTCTTTACTAGTATATCTAACAAGACAAACAAGAACAACAACAGCTATGAAATTACCCACAAACAGAACAGTAACTCAGTCCCAGTGTTTTTTGGCTGCAGGCACCTTTTCCCTGAGCTGCAGTTCCCGGTGCTGGGGGCGGGCAGGTCCCGCAGAGCTGCAGGAGGGCTGGGGGTGATGGCAGCGCTGTCCCAGGGGGAGAGAGAGATGGAGAGAGCCCTCTGCTCACAGTGTGGGTCCTGCTCCTCAGCAGAGTGCTGGATGGTGGCAGGTTACAGCGAGAAGACAGCAGGGCAGTGTCCGATAGTGGTTTCCTGAGGCTGGGATGGCAGGGATGGGACACAGGCAGCGATCGTCCTTCTTGTCCGAACTCCGCGGGGGAAATGGGCCGAGGCCCAGCCTTCTGCTTCCTCTTCTGGCTGTTTGAATCTCGCGGGGCTTTTCCTCTTCCCTCCCCTCCCCCTTGTCACCAGGGCCCAGTCAACAGGTACCTTAGCATGACAATGGGGAAAATTCCACAGAGGGAAAAAGGGAGAGAACCAACCCCCTACATTATCCACCCCGAATTTTCCCCTACCATCATGCTAAATCAAATTAAAATCTTCAAATTATAGACATCCATACAGTTACAGACACAGGCACAGTATTGTAGGTAGTTCACCCTAAAACAAGGTCTCCTTGGGGTATGCATCGGGTCTCTCCATCCCTTTGCATCACTCACCAGGTACAACCTGGCCCTTGAGCAAAAACCACCCCACAATTTGGATTGTCTTTGCTGGAGGCAGAGTTCACCCAAACAGTTTTTCCTAGCATACCTCTCATATGCACCACTGGAACCTTGTCCCCATCTGGTGTTCTCAAGGGCTCAGACTGGCAGGGGTGCTCAAGGCAGGGCCTGCTCGATTAGTGGAACCTCGGGTGTTCACTAACCATGTGGCCTTTGGTAGATTAATCTCCCAGTTCTTGAAAGTCCCCCCACCCAGTGCCTTCAAGGTGGTTTTAAGCAGCCCATTGCACCGTTCCACTTTCCCCGCCGCTGGTGCGTGATAAGGAATGTGGTACACCCACTCGATGCCGTGTTCTCTGGCCCAGGTGTTTATGAGGCTGTTCTTGAAATGAGTCCCATTGTCTGACTCAATTCTCTCAGGGGTACCATGTCTCCAAAGGACTTGTTTTTCCAGGCCCAGGATGGTGTTGCGGGCAGTGGCATGAGGAACAGGGTAGGTCTCCAACCATCCAGTGCTGGCTTCCACCATGGTCAGCACGTAGCGCTTGCCTTGGCGTGTCTGAGGCAGTGTGATGTAATCAATCTGCCAGGCCTCCCCATACTTCTATTTGGACCACCGCCCCCCATACCAGAGGGGCTTCACTCGCTTGGCTTGCTTGATGGCAGCACACGTCTCACAGTCATGGATAACCTGGGAAATACTGTCCATGGTGAGATCCACCCCTCAGTCTCGTGCCCACTTATAGGTAGCATCTCTGCCTTGGTGACCTGAGGCATCGTGGGCCCATCGAGCCAGGAACAACTCTCCCTTGTGTTGCCAGTCTAAGTCTATCTGTGACACCTCTATCCTTGCAGCCTGATCTACTTGCTCATTGTGTTGGTGCTCCTCATTAGCCCGACTCTTGGGGACATGGGCATCTACATGACGGACCTTTACGGGTAGCTTCTCTACCCGACTGGCAATGTCTTTCCACTCATCAGCAGCCCAGATTGGTTTTTCCCTACCTTGCCAGTTAGCTTTTTTCCATCTTTCCAGCCAGCCCCACAGAGCATTGGCTACCATCCATGAATCAGTGTAAAGGTAAAGCTTTGGCCACTTCTCTCTTTCAGCAATGTCCAGGGCCAGCTGAACGGCTTTGAGTTCAGCAAGTTGACTTGATCCACCTTCTCCTTCAGTAGCTTGTGCAACTTGTCCTGTGGGGCTCCATACGGCTGCTTTCCACTTCCGGTTCATCCCCACGATGCCACAGGAACCGTCAGTGAAAAGAGCGTAGCGAGTTTCATCTGCTGGCAGTTGGTTGTATGGCGGGGCTTCATCAGCCCGGGTCACTTGTTCTTGCTCCTCTTCATCGGCAAGACCAAAATTTTCACCTTCTGCCAGTTTGTAATTATTTCCAAAATCCCAGGGCGATTTGGGTTTCCGATACGGGCGCGCTGCGTGATGAGGGCGATCCACTTGCTCCATGTGGCATCGGTGGCGTGGTGGGTAGAGGGGACCTTCCCTTTAAACATCCACCCCAGCACTGGTAGTCGGGGTGCCAGGAGGAGCTGTGCTTCTGTGCCAATCACCTCTGAGGCAGCTTGAACTCCTTCAGAAGCAGCCAAGATCTCCTTCTCTGTTGGGGTGTAGTTGGCTTCAGACCCTCTGGAACTTCGGCTCTGGAATCCCAGAGGGCGGCCTCGGGTCTCACCAGGTACCTTCTGCCAAAGGCTCCAGGACAAGCCCTTGTTCCCGGCTGCAGAGTAGAGCACATTCTTCACCTCTGGTCCCGTCCTGACTGGGCTGAGGGCTACAGCATGAGCGATCTCCTGCTTGATCTGGGCAAAGGCTTGCTGCTGCTCAGGGCCCCAGTGGAATTCGTTCTTCTTCCGGGTGACCAGGTAGAGAGGGCTCACAATCTGTCTGTACTCAGGAATGTGCATTCTCCAAAAGCCTATGGCACCTAGGAAAGCTTGTGTTTCCTTCTTGTGGGTTGGTGGAGACATCGCGGTGATCTTATTGATGACCTCAATGGGGATTTGGCGCCGCCCGTCCTGCCACTTTACTCCCAGGAACTGGATCTCTCGGGCAGGACCTTTGACTTTGCTCCTCTTGATGGCAAAACCGGCTCCCAGCAGAATCTGGATGATCTTCTCTCCTTTCTCAAATACTTCCATTGCCGTGTTCCCCCACACAATGATGTCATCAATGTATTGCAGATGTTCTGGAGCTTCACCCTTTTCCAGTGCAGCCTGGATCAGTCCATGGCAGATGGTGGGGCTGTGTTTCCACCCCTGGGGCAGTCGGTTCCAGGTGTACTGCACGCCCCTCCAGGTGAAAGCAAACTGAGGCCTGCACTCTGCTGCCAGAGGAATGGAGAAAAATGCATTGGCAATGTCAATGGTGGCGTGCCACTTTGCTGCCTTGGACTCCAGCTCGTACTGGAGTTCCAGCATGTCCGGCACGGCAGCGCTCAGCGGTGGATTCACTTCATTCAATGCACAATAGTCCACAGTCAATCTCCATTCTCCGTCAGACTTGCGCACAGGCCAGATGGGGCTGTTGAAGGGTGAGTGGGTTTTGCTGACCACCCCTTGGCCCTCCAGCTCACGGATCATCTTGTGGATGGGGATCACGGCATCTCCATTTGTCCTGTACTGCCTGTGGTGCACTGTGGAGGTGGCAATTGGCACTTGCTGCTCCTTCACCTTCAGGAGTCCCACTGCAGATGGGTTCTCTGACAGTCCAAGCAAGGTGTTCAATTGCTTAATGCCTTCTGCCTCTACAGCAGCTATTCCAAAAGCCCACCTGAGTCCCTTTTGGGTCTTTGTAATAGCCATTCCTCAGGAAGTCTATGCCTAGAATACACGGTGCCTCTGGGCCAGTCACAATTGGATGCTTCTGCCACTCCTTCCTAGTCAGGCTCACCTCAGCCTCCAGCAAAGTCAATTCCTGTGATCCCCCCGTCACCCCAGCAATAGAAACAGGCTCTTCCCCCACATGTTCTGATGGTGTTAGGGTGCACTGTGAACCAGTGTCAACTAATGCCCTATGTTTATGTGGCTCTGATGTGCCAGGCCATCGGATCCACACCGTCCAAAAGACCCGGTTTTCCCGTGCCTCTCCCTGGCTAGAGGCAGGGCCCCTCTAGCACTGGTTATTATTTCCTTCCTGGGCATACATGGTGGAGGTTCCCTCAAGGGGATCTGACAAATCATCCTCCCTTCTGTAATACCCTGCATCTTGGTTATGGGAAGTTGAGGCTACCTTCACTTTAGTGGAGCTCCCTTGGTTAGTGTTTCCCTCCCTGAGTTGACGCACCCGCGCTGCCAGGGCAGAAGTGGGTTTCCCATCCCACCTCCTCATGTCTTCCCCATGGTCACGCAGAAAGAACCACAGGTCAGCTCGTGGGGTGTATCCTCTCTCCCAAGCTGGGGGACGTTGGGCTCTAACTCTGGCATCTGTGACTCGCACTGGTGCTGCACTGACCTTCCTCATCTCCTCCCTCACCCCTCTTATCTCCTCCTTGAACTCCTCTCTGAGTTCCCTAATCACGGCAGAGACCTGAGCCTGCATTGGGCCATTCATTTTACTCTCAAAATTTCTGAGCTTATTGGCAACAGAACCCACTGTCTCGTGGTTGGTGTCAGCATTAATGGCTGCAATGAATGTGGTGTATTGAGATGGCCCCAGGTGTGCCAGATTCCACAACATCTGCCCTGTGCACCTGACCTTGTCGGGGTCATTGTCATGTTGTCCACCCCTCCCAAAGAGTACCTCCAGTATTGCCACTTCTCTCAGCTGTTGGAACTCCTCCTCAGCGGTCTTCCAGCGCATTCTATGGTGGTGCTCCTGCATTGTTTCTCTATGGACAAACCTCTCTCTTACACTCATTAAAAGCTGCTCCCAGAGGGAAAGGGGGCCTGGTTCCCTTACGAATACGTGATCCACACCTGAGTCCTGGGTTAGGGGTCCCAAATTCCTTGCCTCAGTACCATCCAGCTGCACACCTGTACCCATAAAGTCCCAGAGCTGCAGTAACCATGTTGTAAAAGCCTCACGGCCCCTTCGTACAACATCTTTACGCAGATTACGGAGACTCTCGTATGACAGGGACTCCGTGATGATCTCAACCTCTGGCTCCCCTGCTGGTTGTGAGGGCCCTGCTTTCTGATCCTTATTATCTAGGTGCTTTGTTTTCACCCTAGACTTTCTAGTTTCCATGGGGGCAACTGCTGCTGGTTGTGAGTGCCCTTGCAGTTCAGCTGGAACCTGGAGAGATGTAACATTTGTGGGTTCCACTGCTGCACCATCAGGTTCTCCCTCTTTAAGGCAGGGGGAGAGTTTCTGAAGAGCTGGGGAAAGGTACTCCTTCAGCATCTGGGCCATCTCCTTCACTAGAAACCCCACCCACTCTGGATGGTTCCTTTCTGAGGTGCTCTCTGGGGCAGAGTCAGGCTCAGGGGCAACATCCTTAACGTCTGGGGCAGAATCCTTAGTCTCTGGGGCAGAATCCTTAGTCTCTGGGGCAGAATCCCTATTCCTTGGGGGAAGTATCAGGGTTGTCATCCAAGTCAATCTCCCCTCATCTCGGAATGTTAAATAGAACAGGTTTACAAGGCCTATTAGCAATGTCAGCCACTGTATGATATCATTACTACTCAGAAGAGATTTGAATCCTTCAAAACCTGGTGGAGCAGACCCAAAAACTGTGTAAGGGGTTGGGACAAAATTTTTCCTGGTGTCATATCCTCACAGTATGTGCCATTATTAAAGTAACCCCAAAAACATACAGTTAGAGTGTGATAGCTCCGAATCCATGTGCCCACCTTCCAGAGGAAGTTAAAAATCCATGAATTTCTCACGTTATCAGCCCACAAAATGAACTGGATAACAGTTACAGCAGCCTGAGTTATAGGACCCATGTTCAAGTAAGGGATTGCAAATGGGACAGATACAGCTGTGGCCACATGGAGCCCAAACCACGGTAAGCTGGACAACATGATGCCACCTAACACAAAACTGAGGTAACTCAAGAACTGTTATTCCTTTTTCACCCTTTTCTCTCAATGCCCTCGGGCCCCACATTGCGTGGCCTAAATCTGTCCTGGTTTGAAAGACAGGTGTTTGCTAAGGAAAGCAGAAGCTTCCCTTTGGACTGAAAAAAAAAATGTGATCCTTCCTTCCTTCCCTCCGATTATTATAATTTTGGAATTAAGAGAGCTCTCAGGCAAAGATATGGGGGTAGGAACAACAGTTCTTTACTAGTATATCTAACAAGACAAACACGAACAACAACAGCTATGAAATTACCCACAAACAGAACAGTAACTCAGTCCCAGTGTTTTTTGGCTGCAGGCACCTTTTCCCTGAGCTGCAGTTCCTGGTGCTGGGGGCGGGCAGGTCCCACAGAGCTGCAGGAGGGCTGGGGGTGGTGGCAGCGCTGTCCCAGGGGGAGAGAGAGAGAGATGGAGAGAGCCCTCTGCTCACGGTGTGGGTCCCAGTGCTCAGCAGAGTGCTGGATGGTGGCAGGTTACAGCGAGAAGACAGCAGGGCAGGGTCCGACAGCAGTGAGGATGGCTCCCAGCAATGGGATGGCAGGGATGGGTCTCAGGCGGCGATCGTCCTTCTCGTCCGAACTCCACGGGGGAAATGGGCCGAGGCAGAGCCTTCCATCTGCTCTTCTGGTTGTTTGAATCTCATGGGCTTCCCCTCTTCCCTCCCCTCCCCCCTCCCCCTTGTCACCAGGGCCCAGTCAACAGGTATCTTAGCATGACAATGGGGAAAATTCCACAGAGGGAAAAGGGAAAGAACCAACCCCCAACATGTATCTTTTTTTCAGCATCTTTAAAGCCAAGGAAATACAAACTAACAGGCCTTGTAGGACCACCAGGGCCTCATTGCCATATGTGTACTGACAGCCCTGAGATGGAGAACCCCCATTCCACCTGAAAAGAATCTGTAGAGTGAATAGGGCCCAAGGCTTGATGAGCTGTTACTTCAGATATCAGCAATTGCAGTTCTTCCTCCTGAGAAAGAGCCCAATCCCATTTCACCCCTTCCCTCAGCAAGTCATAAAGACGCCTGGCAGTTTTTGAAAAATCAGGAATGGATTTTCTCCAGAACACTAAGAATGTCCAAATTTTATGGCTGCTGGCAGGACAATGTGACTGTGAACCCGGTGTCTGCTGACAAGGGGTTGTATAGGGAGGAAAGGGAATGGGCCCAGAGTCAGTGGAACTGTGTTGGTCGCTTGGGTTCTCAAGAACTGTCTACTGTGTCTACAGGGGTTATAGCTGCAATGGTGTTTTGAAGGAGAATTGCTGTAGATTAATTGATTCTGGAAGACCACAAATCAAGGGGGTCATAATTTCAGGCATTACAGGTCATTGCATAGGTGATTCATAGACAACAGTTAATTTTCTTTCATGTATCATTTGCAAGCAGGCAGCTTTGTGAATGTTTGCTAGAAGTTGGTTGGGAGTTCCAGTTAAAGCTACAGGGTCTCCCCTTTCCAAGGGGTTAAATCCCCCTGCCCAACAGGATGCGTGCTGGGTTAGGGACCATGGGTTACATCTGTGTCCTGTTGTAAAGAAAACCCCATGTCCCCAGTAGCCACCAGCTTCTTGTTCTGATAATTTAATCTGATCTTCCCCAGTGAGTGACGCTCAGAATACATATTAAGTATCAGATTGATGGGAGAACATATTCAATCAATCACATTTTCTAAATTATACCAATTATTTTGTGCCCATTCTTCCTCTCCTTGAGGGGGTCTGGCACTTTAAAGAGCTAATAAAGAAAAAAATGCAGTTTTATTTGTTGCACTGGAATTTTCAGTCATTTTTTTCAAGGGGCAAGTAAAAACCACTACAGGGAGGTATATCACTTATGTTACACACTCACACACACACACACAGCTTTTCTCTGTGTTCCCCTTCACTTCTCTGTGTGGGTGAAGAGACCAAAGCTGCTTGGGAGGCACTACCTTCAGTACAAAACTCTGGTTGTCTCTTCGCTACACCAAGCAGTCAAAAACACAATAAAAACCAACAAAACAGTCCCGTCTTTCCACCAAGTGATCTTTAGTGAAATTCTGCAGACAGAGCCCTCAAATGAGTGTGGGGGTGTTTTTCACCTGGGTGTGTGCAGTTTGTGGGAAATCTGAACTTGCCCCCCTTGCTTTCTAGACAAGCTCACCCCTTTGGAGGTGGCCAGCTAGGTGTGGCTGGAGCAAGACGTCCTTCCCCTATTACAGACTGCACACAACCTGCCCCCCTTCTGTCTGTCAGAATCCTGTCCGTGATGCCAATTTAATATCGTGATCTGCCAGTACCGGTGGGGGATCGTGATGGCTCGTTTTGATCTCGAGGTATAAAAGACACAGAAGGGGGACAATAGTATGTTCCAATATAGCATTTTATTTGATGCTAACAATTCAGTTATCTGATAGAGGGGAGAGTTTAAGGAAACAAAGAGATAGAGAAAAGAGGGGAAATGAGAAGAAGGGAAATAGCTACCAACGATGGGACGGAGTCCTCGTGGTTTTCAGCCAATAGATGGGTCTTCCTTCCATGGGGAGATCTCAAGAGGCTTCTCCAAAGAGTCACCTTTTTATAGTCTTTTCTCAAAGTGAGTGATGTCTGGCCAAGAGGGAGGCAGATTTATGGACCATTGTGTGCTCAGAGAAGCAGGTGCCGACATGTCTGGGCTATTGTCTGCTGGAGAGCGCTGTACCATGATGGATCAGCACAGCATGCACAGCACACCTGCAAACAGTTATTTGGTAAACATCTACCTCGGCCAGGCCAGAAGTCCTGTTCAAAGCCAACCAGGCCAGAAAACTCCTGTGTGGAGCGAGTGGGGTTCACTGGGGTCTTCTTGTGACGGTCGTGAGGCAAATGAGGGAAACTTCAGACTGTCTCTTCCAGGAGTGTGTCTGTTTGCAGTGGGGAAAGTTAGGAGTTTCAGAGTACTTAAAAAAAAAAGGAAAAGCATCTCTTTGCCTGAGTGCAGCCAGTTCTCCAAGCAAAGCAGGTTCCAGATGAGGGAGGACAGACAGGATGGGGTTGGGGAATGTGGAGCAAGGTTGTCCACACTGGGTCAGACCTAAAGGCACAGCTTCTCTGAGCAGACCAGACCTCCTGAGGAGAGACCCTGGATCAACATCAGTCACTGAGTGCTGCAATCACCTCTGCTCTAAAAGGAGCAGTAATAAAATACACCCTTTAAAATTGGAATGGATATTTCTCCTGAAGTGCAGCAGAAAACCTTCCTGATGAACTGCACCAGACCAGAGGGAAATCAAGGCAGAGCCGTGGTTTGTCAGGAGTTCCTTGGTCCCAATGAGCCCCGTGGTGCATTTGGTGCTGAGCCCTTGAACCTCAGGGCCTAGGAGGAGATTGCACAAACCCTTCCAGGAGTCCAAGTCAGCTGCTGCACATGCCTGTGCCTTGGGCTGGCCCAGGCACCTTCTGGGGGATGTGGTGCACCTCAGCCCTGCTCTAGGAGAGAAATTCCTTTCTCCTTGTTTCCAGTCTGGGCCTCCACAACTGCCCTTGGCATTAATTGTTTCTTTCTCTGGATATTCTCTGTCAAAAGATCCATCACCTCTGAAACTGCCTGTCAATCCCTCCCTGGGCTCTCCTCTGCTGTCCTCAGTCTCCAGCCCACTGAGCACTGAACTCCTTTGTCCACTCCTTTGACCACTATCAAATGGTCACATGCTTGAGGCCATGGGCCCCTGGACAAGAAGGACAGTTCCTTTCTATAGGAGAGAAACCTCAGAACCCAAGGTTTTGAAGGAAGATGAGAGACAGTCACAAGAGGCCAAGGCAAGCCAGACCTGTTTGTCTTGGCAGCATTTGTCTGGGAGATATCCTTGGATAGACCAAATCTGGGAGGCCAAATGCCAATTTTGTCCATGGGCATCAGGACGAGAAATTCTTTTCTGGAGGAAGGAAAGTAGGGAGCCCCAGTGTTTCAAAGGCAGATAAGAGCTGGCCCTCAGGAAGCCAAAGTAACCTACATAGTCCTGGCAGCTTCTGTCTGGGAGCTACCCTTGCATATAGACAGAAATTTGGAGGCACAATTCCAGTCTTGGCCATGAATGCCTGTGCTTGAAAGATGTTTTTTCCATGGGAAGAAAACATTCAGGGACTGCCGCCGGCGTACGCAGGGCTTGGCACGGGCCAAGAAGGCAACAGAAAAACAGACATGGGGACAAACGGCCCCAGGGCTTCAGTTGCAGCAGCAGCAGCAGCAGCAGTGACAGAAGCGATTTTGTCGACCCTCTGGCCCTCCTCTCCCTCTCCCGCAGTCCCACACCCTCTCTCGGTCTCTCTTTCCCTGGGTTCCCCTCCTCTCCCAGTCTCCATCTCCCAGTTCCTAGCTCGGCCATACACTCGGGCTGCCCTGGCCCCTGGCGGGGCTTTCCCATCCCTTTCCCCATCCCCATCCATCCCGCCACGGTCTCACCTCCACCCGGCTCTGGCTGTACTGGCGGTGGTGCTGCTGGATGGACATCAGTGCGTGGAGCGGCATCGCCTCCCTTTGGCTCCGCCTGTCCCGACACCGGCCCCGGACCCGGCCCCGGCCCCAACATGGGCCCCGACCCCAACCCCAGCCCCTGGCCCGGGCCCCAAGGTGTGCCCTGGCCACGGTCCTGGTCTTGGTCCTGGCTCCTCCCGGGCCCGTGGAGCACACACACGGCACGGCTGCTCCTGCTGCCTGTGTTGCGGTTTCCCAGGCCCGAGCTCCACCGCTCGGCAGCGCGGTCGCTGGCCCTGAGCCTCTGCTGTCCCGTTCCAAAGAGCGAACACCTGGGGCTGCCCGGCCCGGGGCGGCTGAGGGGTGCTCAGGGCTCATGTCTGGCCCCGGGCCGAGCGCTGACAGCCGCGTCTCGCTGGCAGGGGAGGCGCAGCACGGCACGAAGGAGCGGTACCAGCTCGGTTTGCTGCTGGGGTGCGGCGGCTTTGGCAGCGCCTGGGCGGTGACTCGGCTCTCGGACAGTGCCCCAGTAAGTGGCTGGATCAGTGGCAGGCAGAGGAGGAGGAGGCAGGAGGAGGAGGAGGAGCTCAGCCTGCTGTTGCCCTTGGCTTGCAGGTGGCCATCAAAAGGGTGCCATGGAACCACATCCAGCACTGGGGCAAGCTGGTGAGTGAGCGGGGACCAGCGGGAGAAGCTGGGGCGTGCCAGGATGGGATGAGTCGAGGCACGGAAGGGTGGAAGCCACCAGGAGCCTGGAGGGAGAGCGGGTGTGGGGCCAGCAGAGCATCCCGTGCTGGGGGAGAGCTTCCCGAGTCCTGGCACAGCATCAGCCCTGCTGACGGCATCGTGGTCCTCCTGCAGCCCGATGGCACCAGCGCACCACTGGAGATCGTGCTGCTGGACAAGGTCTCCACTGGCTTCCCTGGAGTTCTCCAGCTGCTGGAGTGGCTTGAGCTCCCCAACAACATCCTGATGGTGCTGGAATACCCGGAGCGGTGTCAGGACCTCTGTCATTTCATTTGGTCACAGGGGTTCCTGTCAGAGGAGGTGGCACAGGAGCTGTTCAGCCTGGTGCTGGAGGCCATGCAGCACTGCACCAGCTGTGGGGTCCTGTACAGGGACATCAAACCGGAGAACATCCTGCTTGACCTGGCCACCGGGCAGGCAAAATTGATTGACTTTGGCTCTGGCACCTACCTGCAGGACACAGCCTACACTCACTTTACAGGTGAGCCCACACAGGGCTGTGTTCCCGGTCCCGGCATCTCCTGGCCCAACATCTCAGGGCCCAGCCTGGCTGTGGCAGCAGGGACTCTCCTTTTTGCTGCCAGTCATGGCACTGAGTCTTCATCTGAGTTGCTTTTGACTGGGGGTGGGTGGGGGGCCAGCTTCCAGCCCTGCTGGCAGCTTTTGCCAGCCACTGTGTCCAGGACTGGGGCTGGGGCAGCCAGCCTGACAAAAACACCCGTGGGTGGGGGTAGTGGGTTGTGGGGGGGGTCCAAACCTGTGCAGCAGCTGTTTTGGTGGGCAGGTGAGAAAGGGCTTGCACTACTGTGCTCACATTGCTTGCCTTGTCCTCATAATGTCTTTTGGGGCAATGCAGGCAGGGAGGATGAAGACATGGATTTTTTCCACCACGGAGTGGGTTTTTCCTTGTCATGGTCAGGCCTTGCCAGGGCTTCTGCTGCACTCTTCCAGCACCAGTGGCTCCTTTTCCAACCCCAAGTTTGAACACAAGTCCCAGGTGCTGGCCAGAGGCAAGGGGTCACACCATGTGCCACTGGTGCAGCCCTAGCATGCCCAAGGATTCTGGGGCCAGGCTCTGGGAGCAGCAGCATCCCCCTGATGAACTCCATCTGTATTCCAGAGGAACACCGTCCTACAGCCCCCAGAATGGACCCACTTTGGCTGGTACTATGGCAAGCCAGCTACCCTCTGGTCCCTGGGCATCCTGCTGCACCAGATGGTCTGTGGGGAGCACCCTTTCAGGAGAGGCCAGAACATCAGCTGGAACCATCAGCTCTCGCTGCCACAACAGGTCTCTCAAGGTGAATCCTCATCTCTGGGCACGGGGGGAATACCAGTGCTGGGAGACAGCAGTGGGCTCGTCAGCATCCCGCTCTGGCAGCTGCTGAGGAGGTGGCACATGTCCTGCTCTCCTGCTCTCCCCCAAAACAAAGAACTGATGGGAAGGTTTAGGCTCAGCTCTGAGCACATGCAGCACAGCCTGAGCATGAGAACAGTGGGGCAAAGCAGACTGAAGCCTCCTCCAACTGACCGGTGGGTTCTGCTTTCTCTGTCCAGAGTGCCAAGATCTGATCAGATGGTGCTTATCCATGCTCCACATGGAAAGGCCCTCGTCAGAAGACCTGTTTTGTGACCCTTGGATGCAGCAAATTCACCTGCCATAGAAGAAGGGAGAGAGCCACAGGCACACTTAGATGCAGGGCTCTGGTAAGTTCCAGTTGCACACAGGCCTTGGCAATCAGAAGCAAAGAAGCCCAGACTTTTTTGTCCTGCCTGTGTCACTGCACAGGGGTCATCAGGTGGGAACACACAGCCCTTGAGCTGCTCTGCCCAGCACTGGTGGCCACCATCTGAGCTGCTTTGGCTTGTCCTGGTTCACTGACAGCTGGGGCCTGGGCAGAACACTGAGAGCCTGGTCTCACCCCAGGGAAGGAGAAGGAGCCCCTGGAGAAGCTGTAGCAGGTGGGGCTGCTGCTGCTGGAGACAGTGAGGATGACATCAAGGATGACAACCTCTTCCTCCACCTGGCCACTGGCAAGCTGAAGATGGACTTGGATTCTGGCACCTTCTTCAAAGCCAGGCTCCACGGTGAATTTACAGATGAGTCCAGACCCAGGGGGATGCTCCCAGATTTGGGCATTGCACAGCCTGGCCAGGAAGCAAAGGTTCCCCCTTTGCTGGGGAGGATAAAACTGATTCTTCTGTCATCTGCCAAGCTGCTTTTTGGCAGGGCCAGGGGGATGGGCTGGGGTGGGTACGAAATGGGAGTCAGCTCCTGGCCCTGCCAACAGCCCCCAGCACCCACCGTGCCCCGGGCTGGGGCAGCCAGCACGACACAAACAAAGCCCCATGGTGGGAGTGAGGTGGGACTCCAGAACTGTGCATGGCTGCTTTCTTTGGCAGGCAAGGAAGGGCTTGGGCTGCTCCACTGCCCTTGCTTGCTTTGGGATCACCATGACTTGTGGGGCCAGTGCAGGGGAAAAGGGAGAAAGCATGGGCTTCTCTCACCCGTGGGTGGCTTTTTCCCTGGCATCTAGGGTTGGGCCTTCCTCAAGCCCCTGACAGAGATTAGATTTTTTACCATTTTTCTTTTCTCCCCTTCTGGACGGTAATCTATTTTCATTAATTTGTTGATTCTTTCTCTAAAGGAAGTGTTCCAGGTGGGCTCCAGTGTGGATCAGGAAGTGCTCGGGACCAGCTGCGGCGTGGATGGGCCGTGCCCTTGGAGAAGGCTGAGGACATCCCTTGGGACCAGCTTTTCTTCCAGCAGCGATGGCATGAGGTGGGTCCCCATCTTCTTGTCACGGTGGGATGAGAGCTTTTGGGAGATGGCAGCGAGCACAGGAGCATCCTGCTGTGGCAGCTGCTGAGGAGGTGGATGTGCCATGGCTGGCTGCAGGCTGGGCACATGTCCTGCCCTCCTGCTCTGCTGCCCAAGGCAGCAGTGATGGGCACTGCTCTGGGCACGGCCAGCATGGCCTGGGCACCGTGGCAGCTGGGACAAGGGGCACAGGAGCCTTCAGCTGACGGGCAATTTCTGGTTTCTCTCCTTGCAGCCGGGCCCTGTGGATGCTGAGGCTGCTCTGGGCTCTGCCAGGGCTCTGCTGCAGCTCAGCACCAGGCTGGCATCAGCCAAAGGAGAAATGGAGCGACCTGCAGCAGAGACTTGCTTGAGCATTTCAGCAACGCAGCTCAAGTTTGCAGAGTGTACACCTCCAAGGGAAAACATGACAACCCCCAAAAAGTAAATTTGTTCAATACCTTCTGAAATGAAATCAATCTGGGATGACCCCAAATGATATTTTTCAGCCTGCTCAAGCTGTAGCTCAGTCATTCTCTGAACAGTTCTCTCCCCCACCTGCCTTTTAATTCACAAGTGCTCCCTCCTTTCCCCCAGTGAATTCCCAGCCCATCACAGTCTCCATCACATTGTTGCCTTCCTTGACGCCCCTCAGCACGAGGAAGACTGAGTTCCAGGATTAGGGACTCATTCTTTCACTGGCTGAAGAGCAGCAATGTCTCAGAGGTCCAGTGAGATTTTAGTGTCCTTCAGAGCTGCTCTCCTGCTCTCAGCTCTCCTCACTGCTGAGTTGCCACTCCCTTCTCCTCGTTCTTCCGCAGGATGAACTCTGTGCATCCCCTTGAGCCTCCCCACTCTTCCCAGCCCACCCACCCAGTTCAGTTAGGCTGAAGCTGAAGCTTGTGTCCTCTGGCACAGCAGTGCAGTCCCCTGTGCAGGGAGCCCCAGCCCCAGAGCACAGCACACAGCAGTGCAGTCTGGGCTGGACCAGCTCCCCTCCACCCCTGCCTTGGCTGTCTGTGGCACCTGAATGCTCCCTGTTTGGAGCTGTCACTGCAGGATGGCCCCAGGGCAGAGCCCAGCTGGGCTCCCACTGCATCCCCTGAAGCTTGGGGCAGACAGTGGACCCAGGGCTGAGGTGCATGGGGAGCACCCAGAGCTGTGGCTTGCACTCAGTGTTTGCAAGTGTTGTGTTCTCATCTCCTGCAGCCTGTGGGGAAAACAGCCTGTGCTGCCAGGCCAGCACTGCCCCTCTGGGCAGGGACAAGGCTGAAGGGCTTTCCCATTCCAGAGGAGACAGCACTGAGCCTTGGCAGGGCCTGGCAGGGCTGGACACAGGTCTGGCTCCTGTCCAGGACTCACTGCCCACCCACCCCCGTTGTGCTCCCAAGGACAGAAGGGTCTGACTGTGCCATGGGCTCTGGGATGTCTCTGTATACATGAACAGAAGGGTCTGACTGTGCCAGGGGCTCTGGGATGTCTCTGTATCCATGGACAGAAGGGTCTGTCTGTGCCAGGGGCTCTGGGATGTCTCTGTATCCATGGACAGAATTGTCTGTCTGTGCCATGGGCTCTGGGATGTCTTTGTATCCATGGACAGAAGGGTCTGTCTGTGCCATGGGCACTGGGATGTCTCTGTATCCATGGACAGAAGGGTCTGTCTGTGCCAGGGGCTCTGGGATGTCTCTGTATCCATGGACAGAAAGGTCTGTCTGTGCCAGGGGCTCTGGGATGTTTCTGTATCCATGGACAGAAGGGTCTGACTGTGCCATGGGCTCTGGGATGTCTCTGTATCCATGGACAAAAAGGTCTGACTGTGCCAGGGGCTCTGGGATGTCTCTGTACCCATGGACAGAAAGGTCTGACTGTGCCAGGGGCTCTGGGATGTCTCTGTATCCATGGACAGAAAGGTCTGACTGTGCCAGGGGCTCTGGGATGTCTCTGTATCCATGGACAGAAAGGTCTGACTGTGCCAGGCTATCCATATTGTCTTTGTACCTATGGGACCAACATGGAGAGTGAAAGAGTCAGTCACGTTGCTTGCACACCCCTTCCTTTCTATTCCATACACATCCATGCACACCCCCATGTATGGATATATTAAAAGGATAGGGATGGGCAGAGATTTCCCACAGAGCTCTAACTTTGGCATAACTCACCTTGTAAGGCAGTGGACAGGGGATTTGTTCCCCATCTTTGTGAATAGGTGTCCAAGAGCTGAAGGCAGCAGCATTTGGGAGCAGTTTCAGGATTTCTAGGCAGGAAGTAGAGCTGACAACCATCTGCGTAAATCACTGGATTCATTGGGATGGGCTGCTATTTCTTGAGGAATACAAGGAATATTTGGAAAAATCCCAGCCGTCGTGGATTTGTGCCAAGGGGGTAGCTGCAGAAACACTTTGTGTCTGCTCTGGGGACACAAGGTCCAAGGATCTGCAGTATCAGAGGGTGACTGTGGCTGGTGGCAGGTGAAGCCCCATTTCATGACATCCCAGAGTGGCACAGGACAAAGATAAAAGCACCCACAACCTCACTGATGAAGTCTTTCTGATGCTGCACATCCTATAGGAAAAGCTGCTGTCACCCAATCCATTTGGAGCTATCACATTAATTTTCAATACTTGAGGTTACAGTTTCAAACTGCAGTGTTTTTACCCTCAAAACACAATCATGCACAATCCATATTTCAATTTTCTCTTTTTTCAACCACAATTAAAAATGACTTAATATTACAATCAAACCCCAAAATCTTTTTAAAAAGGATGCTGAGCTCAGTAATATGGATCCATGTCATCAGAAGTTTCACAAAGCAAATAATTTAGTTGTCTTTTTAAGAAAGATCAGATACTAATTGCTCCAAAGTTACAGAAGACTTCTCACTACACATTGTGGTTTATTTCTTCTCTTCATTTTCACTTTTCTTTTTGTTCTTTTTTCCTTTTTTCTTTTTTTTTAAACACAGAGAACACATCCTAAGAAAGGAATGTACAGCAAAATGAGATGCATTTCTGATAAACAATGAAAATGTAGGCTCCTCCTCTGTTTACTTTTGTCTGGATACTCTGAAGAAAAAAATGTAACAGAGAGCAGCAGAGGTGTAAAGTGGTTGCTTTGGACTAAACTGGAGTTGAGCACTGGTGACATCCTGATCCAGTCACGAGTTGCAGAATCCTTGTGCAGATCTCAAGCCCTGTGTTTGCAGGCACAGCACCTGCAGCTCTGACACAGCAGTGCATGAGAACAGCTCTGCTATTCCCCCAGAGAATCGGGGCTCTGCCCAAGAACGAGGTGCTGCAGTCCTTTGCTCCTGGTTCCCGTGTGGAGCAGCTCCTTCCCGCTGGCTGAGCTGCTCAGGCAGAGCCCGGCAGCTCCTGGCCCTGCAGGGCTGAGGCTTTTCCCCCTTGCTGGGCACAGACTGATGGAGCAGCACTGCTGAGCACGGGGACACAGCGAGGGACCAGGAGCAGCTGCCTTTGTCCACCTGCAGCTCCAAGGCCCAAGCTCTGAGCAGACAGGGCTGGAAGGGACTCGCAGGCTCCCTGTTTGCTGGGCTGCCCCCCTTGTGCCCGGCCCAGCTCTGTGTGGGGCAGAGGGAGAACAAGGGGCAGCTCCCTCCCAGCTCCCAGCCCCAGCCCAGGGACCCCTCTGGCCCCGGGGCTTGGGGCACTGTCAGCACCCACTGCTCCAGCCACCGCTTCTGCTGGCACTGACAGCAACACCCAAACTGTGGCTGATCCCGAGGGAGCAGCAGCAGTGCCTGCATCTGATCCCTGACTCTGGGGCACGGCTGGACAAACGACACCCACAGCAGCAGCAGCAGCAGCAGCAGCAGCACATGGACCTGACTTTGAGCACAGCCCCTGGCACTGTTCCCTCCCGTGTGCAGTGGTGTCACAGCAGCCTGGGGCACCTGGGAGCCCTCAGTGCCAGCAGGGACTGGAGATGGCAGCCCTGGGCTCCTGGAGGTTGTGCAGGGAACAGAGGTGGGGACTGCCTCTCCATGTGGAGCTTCCAGATGGAAAAGGCTGCTGTGACCAGGCAGCTGCAAGGGCAGAGAAAGGAGGGGCTGGAGCCCTTGATCTGTGCCAGTTCCACAGTCCTGGGGAGCAGCCACTGAGCACAGGGGGAACAGAGGGTACAGCAAGAGGGACAAAACCAGTCAAGGTCAGAGACAGGAAAGAGCCAGAGCTGGGAGCAGGAACAGCTGCTTCATTGCACCCTTGGACAAAGCTCTTGGCTGAGCTTTCAAAGTGCTGAAGGGCATGAAGGGCAGAGAGGTGACAGCAAACCATGCTCCTGTTTGCACAGCCTCCCCTCTCAGTGTCCCAGAAGGATTTGGATGAACTGTATTCTTCTCTCTGAGTTGTCACATTCAGCATGAGCAGCTTAGCACCAGGAGCTAAAGCAGCTGAAGCTTTAGGCCACAAGAGCTGAACAAGAGGGACCTTTTGGACCCCCAGGTTTAGGATGGCCAGCAGTTGGGATGTGTCCCAAGGAGGCTGTGCCAGCTTCTCTGGAAGGCCCCGTGCCCTTCCAGCTACGGCTGTGTCAGCAGCCCTGGGGGCTCCTTCTGCTGCCCTGAGCCCGCAGAGCAGGGCAGTGTTTGCTGGTGGTTAGAGCTGCTCATAAACATCATGTCAGGCTGCCTTAAAACTTGGGGCGAGGGATTTCTTCCAACCTGGGCCACTTTGGGTGGGCTGAGGGTGTCCCCAGGGCAGGTGGCAGTGTGTGCAAGGGCCTTTGTGACACAGAGCAGCACGGTCACCATGGCATGGAATGGGACACGGTGTCAAAGGACCCTTTGTGACCTGTGCTGACATAGGAGCTGGCAGTGACACAGCCACACCACAGTGCTCGGAGCAGGCGACGGGACAGGACGCGCCGGAGCGGTGCTGTGAGGAGCCCCCACACAGCGCACTCGTTCGTGTCTGACCCGGAGCTTTTCTGAGGCGTTATTACTGCAGGTGACCTCGTGGCAAGGCCGTGGGACTTGGTGGCCCGTGGCCTTCCCGAGGCTTCTCTTTTGCAGGTGCACTCGTGGCTGGACCGCGGGACTTGGTGACCAGAATTGCTTACGAGGAGTCTCCTGTCCTTGTGGCAGGAGCCCTCAAGAGCAGAGTGCAGGACTTGCTGTCCTGCAGCCTTCCTGAGGCAACTCTGTCGTGGGTGTCTTCAAGGCACAACTGCACGACTTGTTGCCTCACAGCTTTCCCAAGGCATCTCTCTAGAAGGTGCCCTTGAGGCCAGACTCTGACATGGCGGGCAGATTTCTCAGCCTGTTCAATGTTTGCAGAGGGAAAAAAGAGAAAGGCCCTGGAGTATCCCCAGAACAACCACCTGAGGAGCTGGAGCAGTTCCAGCCAATGCAGGATGGTGAGTGGCACAGCTGGGCCACAGGGCTAATGGCTGCTGCCAGCTGGGCCCCATCCCATCCCATCCCATCCCATCCCATCCCATCCCATCCCATCCCATCCCATCCCATCCCACCCACAGTGGACATGGCCAGGAACAGGACAGAAGAGGGGCTGGGCAGACACCCCGCAGCAGCCGTGCTCCATCCCCTGGGGCATCCCGGGGCTGTCCCTGCCTGGGGAGCGCAGGGCAGGGCTGTGTTCTCTGGCCTCTCCCACAGCCCCTCAGCTCTGGCTGCACTCGCTCTTACCCAGGAGCAGCCATGGACAAGACACAAGAGCAGGAACCCACCCGCGGCCGCTGCCGCACAACACTGAAGGTACCTGCAGCCATCCCTACCTGGGCTGGGCCTGCTGTCACTGCTCAGCCCAGCACAGCGCTTGGAGCATTGCATGGAACTTGCCTCTCTTCCCTGTCCTTTGTTCTCCTGCAGAGGTTCCAGAAGTTCCTACGCATTCGACGTAGGAAGACCAGAACCACAGCAACAGAGGGCACAGCTGAGCCTGACTCCAGGCTGACCGAGCTCCAGGCAGAGCCAGATGTCAGCCCAAATTCACCTGAGTGCTCAGAGGGCTCTGACACTGCAATGAATGATGGCAGGGCAAAGGCTGACATGGCAGAGACTGAGGACATGGCCGGCACTGCAGAGACTGAGGGCATCACAAATACTGACGCCACTCCCACTCTGAGTCAGGAACTCATTGGGGACTATTTCAAGGAGCCCTGTGTTTCTTCCCAGCCAAACGTAAGCAGCCTGAGGCCAGGGCTTGAGGCCTCACAGGAGTGCATGCCCACTCACGCCATGGTCACTGGGCCCCCTTAGTCTTTGAGGCCAGCACAGTGTGGCGGGGAGGGAAGCACTTCTTAGGGGAAGCTGGGGAGTGTCTCCCATGGACAGTGCTCCAAGTCTTCCCCACCCCCTCCAGGTGCCAGCCATGGTGAAAAGCATTCACCAGAGTCTCGTGTCCCATGCCACTGTGGGTGTCAGGCTGCGCACTGACATTTGGAGGCTGGCTGGAGAACACCCTGCTGACGTGGTGCTGACCCTCCTGCGCTGTGCCCCAACGTGTGACAGGTACGGGGTCCACGTGCCTTGAGAGCTCAGGGCTCAACAGCCTTTAGGGCCCATGGCCCTGTACAGCCTGTCCAGTGGGGTCTGCCAGACAGGCACAGAGCTCCAGGAGCCTCAGGCCCCTCTGTTTCCTCAGCCTGCTGCCATGCTCCCTCCCTCCCCCTCAGGGCATTGGGGCTCTGTCACCTGGGCCCCACAGCTGTACAGGGCATGGTCCTGTGACTGAGACCCCCTGACACAGAGCTGTGATCCCACAGAGCTGCTGCAAGGATGTGGAGAGCCATAGGCTCATCAGGACCAACAGTGGAGAAGGTGCTGCCCACACTGCTCTGTGTGATGGAGGATTGGCCTCTGCACAGCATGAGCACCTCTGATGGAGACAACAAAGACGTGTTTGCCCTGGCTGTGAGTTTCTGGAACTGGCCTCTGCTCGCTCTCCACTCACCTCTCCAGCAGCTCTCCATCCTCTCCGTGCCTCAGGCACTGGGCTGAAACCTGGGCTAGGGACAGGCTCAGGGGGCACTGGGCCCACTGCTCCCGCTGCGTCTCCCCTCGGGCCCTGCCCCATGGACAGCTCAGCACTGAGCGCTGTCTCGGGCTGCTTCTTTTGCAGGCTACTCTGGTGATCTGGCTAATTGTGCCTCAGTGCCAGAAGGCAATGATCCTTTATTCCTCCCGCCTGTTTGTGGCTCTGCTCTTCCACGTTGTCATCACCACACAGCAGATGCCAGAGGAAGTTGATAACTTCTGGACAGCGTGCCGGGAGGAACATCGCCTTCCCAGCCAGCCCAACAGGTCCCAGTCCCCCTGTCCTTCCCATGCCCTTGTGGCCAGCACCAGTGCTCCCAGTGTGACCTGGACTTTGCTCTGCACACAGGTTTGCGGTGCAGGCCATGAAGGCTCTGCTCTTCTGTCTGCACTATGACCCTGAGGTGATGGCCATGGAGCGCAAGCGTGGCTGGGACACGCTGCTCTGCGCTGACACCCAGCACTATGCTGTGGGTCTGCTGGCCAGGTGAGACCCCCATTTCCCCTCTGTCCCCGACATTTGTGCTCTGTGCCCGGCGTGCCCCACACAGTCCCTGTGCTCATGGGCCAGAGGGATTTGTCACCAAGGGACAGCCAAGCAGACGGGAAAAGGCTGGGAGAGGAGGTGCCCAGAAGGAGCAGCCTCCCAAAATGCCCACATCACCTCCAGGGATGCTGGGCAAAAACAGGATCTCTGTGACTCAGTCCTGAGAGAGGTTTGCCTGCCCACCTCAGTGTCTTGGTGCCTTTTCCCCCATCAGGCAGATGCGCCGTGCCTCCCTCTCCGTGTGTTCTGGGATTGCACGCCGCCTGCTTGGCTGGCTCAGCAGGGAAGAGCCACGCTGGGATCTGCCTTTCCTGGCATTCCTTGTGGAGGTGAGCCCGATGGCCAGCGCTGCCTCTCTGAGCTGCCTCCCAGCTCTCTGTGGTCATCGCCACAGCTGCCTGGGACGGTGCCCGTGCCCTGTGCTGCTGTCTGGGCCCAGCCCTGTGCGGATCTGGGCTCCTGCTGGCTGGGTCCCCTGTCACTGCCCTGTGCCTTCCAGGTCCTGGACTGCTTGGATTTGACTCACTGTGCTGACAGCATCCTTGAGCTCATGTCAAGGCATGTGCAGAGCAAGTGCAGGGAGAGGCGTCGCCTGGCGCTCCGAGGCCTTGTGGTGCTCAGCAAGGATCCCTCGATGGTGAGAAGGGGACATCGGCTGAAGCTGCGCTGGGGAAAGCAGCCCCTTGGGCTGGCTGGACTTCAGGAGCTGAGGCAGATGCTCCCAGCTCTCCTGCCTCACCTCCCTGAGTTCTTTGGGACAGGCCTTTGGGCAGTGTTGGTGGTGCTGTCGTTTTTAGCTTCACAGCACAACCTTGTGTTCCACACAGGCCCTAAAAATGTGTAGCCTGTCTCAAAGCCTTTTGGAGCTGCTGGGTGATGCAGATGGAGAGGTGGTTGGCATGAGCCTCCACGTGTTCACCAATGTGCTCCAGGACAAAGACATCCTGATATCCAGCACCACTGCCCTGAAGCTGGCCCAGGCACTCCTGGCCCTCTTTGACAACGTAAGGCTCAGTGTCCTCAGCCACGGGCACTGGCTGCTGCCCAAAAACTGGGTGCCCTGTGGATTATTTGGGCTGTTGTTCAGGGGCTGCAGTAGTTGGTGCTGAGGTTTTTTCCTTTCCTCCAGGACAACAGCCACGTGCAGCTGCTCTCCCTTGACCTCTTCTGCAAGGTGATGGAATTGGTAGTAGACGAGGGAAAAAAGCCCCTTAAGTCAACTGTGTGCCAGAGCCTACTCCCACTTTTATTCCACTGTCATGATGAAAATCGACGTGTGGCAGAGGTGAGGACTCGTGGGCTGCTGGTGCATCCCTGGGAGGGGGCTCGGCTGCCTCCTGCCCTGGCACCTCCCAGGCTGCAGCCTCCTCCAGGCCTTGGCACAGGGACACGGGTCCTGTGCCCTGAACTGCGCTGCCATCTCCACATCTCTGCTGCTCTCCAGGCCTCTCGGGCAACGCTGCATTGTGCGACCAAATTCCTGAAGAGGAGGAATCTGGAGCAGCTGCTGAAGAAGGAGCAGCTGTGGAAGTTGGCCGAGTGCCTGGTAAGGACAGCCTGGAAGCCCCAGGCTCAGGCTGGAGAAGCCCCCTGAGCGCGGTGCTCGCTGTGTGGGGCTGGCAGCTGTGGCCGTGCCCAGTGCTGCACCCAGGGGCCGCACGGGCTCTGCTCCAGGCTCCCGTGGCCCCGAGCCGGGTGCCGACGGAGCCCCGGCCCAGCGGGGCCGCGGGTCGGGTGGGCACCGCGGCTCCCCGGGCAGCACCCGGCCCTCTGCCCCTGCAGAGCCCGGCGCCAGCGGCTGCCGGCCGCGCCTCAGGGCTGGGCGGGCAGGGGAGGCCGGGGCCGGGCGCCTCAGGGCAGCGCCTGCCAAAGGGGCAGAGCCCGCCCCGACCCTTCCCTGCCTGCCGCCGCTCTCCCCAGCTGGCAGAGGACAGGAGCCGAGCGGCCCAGCACCTGCGCCAGGCCCTGCCGTACCTGCAGAGCCCCCAGGAGCCCCTGCGAGAGGCGGCCATCAGGTTCATTGGTGAGCCCGGGGTCCCTCCCCACCCACCACGGCTCGGCCCCGGCCCCGGCTGCTGCCCCGGCAGCGCCATCCCCGGCTGCCCTCGGGGCTGCTGCCGCCCTCTCCCAGCCGTGCCCTTCCTTGGGTGTCAGGAGGTGGCGAGGGCCCGGGCTGAGCCCTGCTGGGCCAGGAGGGCCAGTGGCCACAGGGCTGGCAGCGCCGCTGGCAGGGAGCTGTGCCGCTGGGGCAGTGACAGGCTCTGTGTTCCCAGGGCTCGCCGGGCAGAGCTTGAGGGGGCAGAAGGAAGAGCCCCAGGTGCTCAGGGAGGGTGAGTGAGGGCAGCGGGCTGTCAGCGGGGCTGGTGGGGGGAGCTGCAATCCCTGGGCAGGGAGCTGCAATCCCTGGCCCAGCTGTGGAGGGTTTCACTCCCTGTGTGGATGAACGGTGGCGTGGATGGAGCACACAGAGATTTCAGGGACATGGGTGGGGGTATTTGTGGCCAACACCTTGCAGCTGATCCCCTTGGCCCCTCCTCTGTTTTGGCCATGGAATAAGCTAGGTGGGATGGCCCTAGCAGGAAGGTCACCTTGGATTCCCACAGATCCGGGCTCTGACCATGGCTCCTTTCCTCTGTCTTCCAGTCTTTCAAGCCCTGATGACAGACGACAGCCCTTCCCAGACAAACGTAGGAATTCAAGATACACTCAATTGAAGAGCTGCAGAACCATGCTCATCTGCTGGCTCAGAAGAACCAGCATCCCTTTAAGCTCTCCAGATGCCATGGAAGATGAGGCAGCCTTGAGACCAGAAGAGACCACCTGGAGCTCCAGGCACAGCTGAGCCTGTTGAAGTTCATGCGGCTTCAGGCCTCTCCCTGCTTGTACATAGCTCTCTCCCTCCTGCCTTCAGACACTGCCCATCCTCTCATCTTCCCTCCACAATCGCTCCCTTTTCACTGCTCCCTCCCTCCAGCCCTCACACTGTGCCTATCCCTTTTTTCTCTTATATCTCATTCCTCCCTTTTCACTGCCCCCTCCCTCCAGCCCTCACACTGTACCCATCCCTTTTGTCCCCTCCAGCTCCTCCTTGTGCTTCGCCCTCCATCAATAAAGAGTTTGGCTTCTTCACTTTGCCTGCATCTCTGTGGAGCTCAAGCGCCGCAAATCCGGAGCCCTGGGACACATGGGCTCTTCCTGCCGTTCTCTTCCACGCTGTGTTTTGTGCAGAGATGCAGAGGAACAAGGACAGATCAGGCTGGAAATATCTCTCTGCTAAAGGTCCAGTTCCACAACACTGTGGAGTTAGAGGTCTTGCTGAGCACTCTTGGAGGCCCTGGGTTTTAGAAGAGCCACTCCACCTGAGTATGCTCTGATCCCAACTGGGAGGGATTCCATGGCAAGCATCCACAGAGGGCAAAGGAGACTGGAATGCTGCAAGGTTTCAACACCAGCTTCCTGAAAGCACAGCAATGCTCCATCCCTGCCCAGGTCAGGAAGAGGGCAGAACCAGAGACCATCAGGGCTTCTTAAGGAGCGTTGGGTGTGCCAAAGGACAAATGAAGCAGCAGCACAGTGCCCGAGACTCGGACGCGTGACCGTGCCAGTGTCCAGAGCGCTGTCAGGCAGTGCTGGGATCCTGAGTGCGGTTCTGGTCCCCACAAATGAGGAATCACAGCCCCTGCCCCAGACCCAGTCAGAAAGCCAAGCAAGTGAGACCAGAGGGAGGGCACCCTTCCAGTCTCTCTTGGGCATGGCTGCAAAACAGCCCCTGCTTCTTCTTCCTCCACCTGTGATTGGGGTGTGCTGATGGCAGAGCCAGCCAGGTTGTGCTCTGTGTGCCAAAGCCTGTTGAGAGGGGGAAGGAAAAGTGCTGCATGCAGAGCAGAATCCTGTAAAGTGCTGGCAAGAGCATCCTGCAGGAGCAGAGCTCTGGTCTATGGCCAGGAACAGCCTGGTTTTGCTGCCATGAACGCAGGCAGGACTCCAGGCAGGTGAAGAGGCAGCGGGCAGCTTGTGTTTGTAGAGGGCCTGGGGCTGCATATGTGAACCTCCACCTGGAAACACACTTGGGGGAACGTGACCTAGAGCTGGAGTGCCTGTTCTGCAGCCCTCAGGGCTCTTGGCCAGCCCAGGGCATGTGCCACCTGCCAGGGACAGCTCTCAGCCTGCCTGGCAGCTCCCCATGGACTGTGGGCAGAAGTTGGAGGTGGAAGGAGCCACCCCCATCAGGGCAGATTCCTCCTGCTCTGCAGATGCTGCTGCATGGCCAGGGCTGCTCTCAGCTCTCTCCTCAAGGCAAGGCAAAGGGGCTGTCAGGTGTGTCTGTGTCCCTGAGACTCCTGCACTGTCCCACGGGGCATCAGCAGATGTGCCTCAGATCTGCCTCACAAAGTGCCTCCTCCTCAGCCTGCTCTGCCTACAGACAGCAGCAGCAGCACCTTGGCTTGCAGCATCTCAGTTTGTCTGAGCTGCCCTTCAGGCCCTGCTGCCAGGGAGATGCCCCTGGGCAATGCCCTGTGCTGGGAGGTGTCTGCAGGGCAGAGCTGAGCCCCCAGGGCTGGGCTGGGCTCTGGAAGCACTGGCAGGGACAAGATTTGGATAGAGACCAACAGCTCCCAGTAGGAACAACTCCAGGCAGCAGAGAGCCAGAGTAAAGCTGGATATCCCTCCATGTCCAGATGCACAGGGAAAGACAGGATGATTCAGAGAAAATGATTATTGAACTGGAGTCTTCAAAGAGTCCACTTTATTTTTTAAGAATGCTTATGTTCACGCTGAAATAGAGGAAGGTGTAATCAGGAAATGGCACCTGTGTGGGACAGTGAGGTCTGACTGCACTGGGGTACAGGGAGCTCTGTTTCCCCTCTGGGCTCCCTCGTGTTCAGACTGAGTGTGATGCTGAAGATGATGCAGTAACTCAGCAGCAAAAACCTAAACTTAAAAATAAAAATGTGTAGTGAGGTTTCTCCATAGGAAGATAAGTAGCTTTGACTGGATTCCAGAAATTATACAAGAGGATTGAATGAGAGATATTGCCCCAAGCTTGTCAATAACTTCTTTGAACAGCCCACAAGGCCCAGAGTGCAGAAATGTCCAACAGCAGCTCCATCAGGCACTTCCTCCTGCTGGCATTGGCAGACACGCGGCAGCTGCAGCTCCTGCACTTCTGCCTCTTCCTGGGCATCTCCCTGGCTGCCCTCCTGGCCAACGGCCTCATCATCAGCGCCGTAGCCTGCGGCCACCACCTGCACACCCCCATGTTCTTCTTCCTGCTCAACCTGGCCCTCACTGACCTGGGCTCCATCTGCACCACTGTCCCCAAAGCCATGCACAATTCCCTCTGGCACACCAACAACATCTCCTACTCTGCATGTGCTGCTCAGGTGTTTCTGGTTTTCTTCTTTCTTGGAACAGAGTTTTCCCTCCTGACCATCATGTGCTACGACCGCTACGTGTCCATCTGCAAACCCCTGCACTACGGGACCCTCCTGGGCAGCAGAGCTTGTGCCCACATGGCAGCAGCTGCCTGGGCCAGTGCCTTTCTCTATTCCCTGCTGCACACAGCCAATACATTTTCCCTGCCCCTGTGCCATGGCAATGCCCTGGGCCAGTTCTTCTGTGAAATCCCCCAGATCCTCAAACTCTCCTGCTCACACTCCTACCTCAGGGAACTTGTTCTTCTTGCTGTTGTTGTCTGTTTAGCATCTGGGTGTTTTCTCTGGTGTTTTCTCCTATGTGCAGATCTTCAGGTTTCATGCTGAGGATCCCCTCTGAGCAGGAACGGCACAAAGCCTTTTCCACCTGCCTCCCTCACCTGGCTCTGCTCTTCCTATTCCTCAGCACTGGGACATTTGCTCACCGAAAGACCCCTTCAATCTCATTCCCATCCCTGGATCTGTTCCTGTCAGATCTGTACTCAGTGGTGCCTCCAGCCCTGAACCCCCTCATCTACAGCCCGAGGAAACAGGAGCTCAAGGATGGTCTGAGAAAAATCATTGTTCATGCTTTCAGAAGCAAGAAACTCTCATTCTCCTTTCTAGCTCTTACAATGTTACTCATTAATGCCCACTCTGTGTCCTGTGTATTTTTTTTCTTCTGGCACATGTAATGTATTTTTGTGTATTTGTTAACAGGAAAACCTTTGTCTCTAACACTTTCATCTCAGTATTTGCATTTGTAGTGCAAATTTCAGACTATATAGTCCCAGAGCTGTATTATATACGCGGTTACACAAAATAAAGAGCTCTGTATTGCCATGTTTGCCGTGACAACTTTCCTCCATGACTTCTCTGGAGCTACAGGGTCGGTGCCTCAAGGCAGAGCTGGGGAGAAAAAGGAACCCCAGTGCTGTTCACTGCCAGGGAGCCCCAAGGCTTCAGCTCCACAACCTCCTCGTTATGCAGCACACAGAGGGGGCACAGGCTGCAGGAGAGATGGCCGAGGGCTGGGCAGGGTTGGCAGGGCCAGAGGCACCCAGGCCTTTGTCCCCTGGGCTCGGGCAGGGCCTCTGCAGGCCCCACAGAAGGAACTTTCCTGGCAGGGGCCGCACTTTGCTTCTGCCTCGGCCCTCCCTGAGGAGGCTGGCAGGGCTTGCAGGCTGATGCCATTTGTCCTTGCTGCCCCTGCCATCCCACTGCCCCAGCAACAGCCCCGAGCCACCCGTGAGGGACAGGCCCTGCTGTCCCAGGCCTGGGCTCAGCCTTGGCCTTTCTGCTTCCTCCAGCCAGCCCAGGCCTTGCTCAGCATTGCAGTTCCCTGCTCACAGCCTTTGGCTCCTGCAATCCTGCCCTCAAGGATCTGCTCTCCCCAGGCCCTGGGGAGCCTTGGGCACTCCCTGCCCTCACTCATGGCGGCCACTGATGCTCCAAGGCACTTGCAGTTTTGCTGCTGACTCCTGCAGCAGCTTCTTCAACCTTCTCTCAGTGCCTCAGGCTCCTGCCATCAGCCCCAAATCCCCAAATCTGGGCATCATTAAAATACACAAAGGCCTTGGGAGCTCTTTGTCTTCCTTCCATTGTCTTCAAGTCTCCAGGGCTTGTACAGCTGCTTGCAGTCACTTTGGAGTTGTGTTAAGGAGGGGGATTTCAAAGTGCACCTCATGATTTTTGGTTTTACTCAAGGGCATATTATTTTTGGTTTTCAGTCCTGAGAAGAGGTGACAGAAGCATTCCCCAGGTGATGTTGATGCTGAATGTCTCCTTAGGAGGTCTGGGCACAGAGAAGAATGATCCCTTTCAGGGCTGACCCTGTTTGGACAACCTGCTCCTCACCCCCAACCTCACCATGTCTGACATTGCCCACCTGAGACTGACATCCTGAAAAATAAAAAAAAAAAATCCCTATAAATGTATTCTTATAATTACAATTAATGTAAACAATAAAATTATAAATATATTTTCCTTATAAAAGGAAATATTAGCAGTTTTTCATTTAATAAATGGAAAATAATTAAATTTACTAAAGAAATTTATTTTTCTATTTCTAAAAAGAAACATTATTTTTAATTATCTAATTTTAGTTTTTATATTAAAACCTATCAATTTTTTAGAAACCAGAGAAGTTACTAGTCATTGGTGCGAAGCAACACAAATCCTTTAAATTATTGGCTGTTGATTTCTCCTTCTTTATGCTAGTCTATTTATCAGTCCTTTTGTAATCCTTTTTATGACAGTTTGGGATCTATGGAAACTTTTCTGGGGCACAGTTGGGGATGATTTGGGTCTGTGGAGGGAATTTCGAGAGAACTTGAGGGTCTGCAGGACACTTCAGGGAGCCGGGTGGGCACTGGGCAGGGCACTGAGGGATTCTGACGGACACCTCGGCGTCCGGGGGAGCTCTTGGGGGTCCAGGGGGAAAACTTGGAGGTCAGGGAGGGGAATGTGGAGCCCTTCAGGGTCCGGGCGGGCACTTGGGGGGCTCGAACGGGGCTCTCTGGGGCGCGGGCCATGATGGGAGTTGTAGGCGCGGGTAGAATACTGTTCAATGGAGACGCGGAGCATCACGGGAGTTGAAGGCGCAGCTGCAATGTCTCTCTGTGGGGCGCGGTGCATGACGGGAGCTGTAGTCCCGGAAGTGCCTCGGACGGGGCATTTGGGGTCCGGGAAGGCTCCTGGGGGAGACTTTTGAGTCCGAGCTGTGACTTGACGTGCTCAGGGGGGAACGTGTACGGTTCGGGAGCATTTGGGGGCGCTTGGGGAGGTCTAACGGGGCCCTTTAGGGCGAGGAACACGGCGGGTGTTTTAAACGTGCAACTGCGTTTTATGGGGCTATGGGGCCGCGGGAGGTGACAGGAGATTAATTCCCAGAAGTGGTTGTAACGGGAATCTGTGGGGCTGGGAGCAATCAGGGAATCCGGAGCCGCTTTTGGGGACTTCTGAGAGGATGGTGAGGGGGCACTTCGGGATCCTGGAGAGTGTGGGGGACGCTTATGGGACATGGGGGGAGGGGGCAGATAGCGGAGTTCTGTGGAGCGCGGGGCATGATGGACGTTGTAGTCCCAGCTCCAATGGGGCTCTATCGGGCCGCGGTGCATGATGGGAGATATAGGCCATAAGGAAAGCTGGCGCCTTCACAGGCCCCGCCCCCACTCCCCGATTCCCGGCGCTGATTGGCTGCGGGCAGTGATGGGCGGGGGCGGGAGCAGCCCATTGAACCCCTCCAGTCCCTCCCAGTACAGCCCAGTTCATCTCCAGTACAGTTCAATACAACCCCAGCGCCTCTCCAGGCCCTTCCAATACACCTGAGTTCATTCCTACTCTCTTCCAGTTCTCCCCAGTGTCATCCATAGTACACCCCAGTGTCCCCCCGTCATCCCCACACTGTTCAGAGTGTCTCCAGTTTGTCCCAGTATACCCCATTATCACTCAAAGTATTCATAAATTGCTCCAGTATTGCCCAGTGTCAGTCCCAGTATGTCCCAGTATGTCCCAGTGTGTTTCTGTGTACGCCAACAGTCCATCCCAGTCCATCCAGTTTCCCCCTCAGCATTCCCAGTGTTCCCCAGTGTGTCCCAGTCCTCCCCACTGTTTCCAAAGAAAATTGAACTTCTCATGGTTTCCATGGCACCCAAACCCAGCAGTGGGGTCAGTGCAGTGTCCATGGCCACAGCCCCTGGCAGTGCCCAGTGCAGGTTGGGATGATGATCCACCCTCACAGCTGGCCCAGGGCAGCTCTGCAGTGGTTTTGGTGGCACCTTGGGCTGGCACACACCTGAGGAGTGTGTCTGATTGCAGTGGGGGAAATTAGAAGATTGCTTCAAGAAAAAAGGGAAAACTCCTCTTTGCCAGACCTCCTGAGGAGTGACCCTGGATCAGTATCGGTCACTGAATGCTGCAATCACCTCTGCTCTCTAGAGGACAGTAGAAAAAGACAGCACTTAAAACAGGAATGTGCATTTCTTAGAAGCTCTGTGAAATCTTTGTCCATAAGTGGAGTTGAAACTTTCCTCATGAACTGCAGCAGACCAGAGGGAAATCAAGGCAGAGCTGTGGTTTGTTAGGAAACCTCTCAAGAACTCTAAGTCAGAATCGAACTCCAAAGTTTCTTAAAAGTTTTAATGGGTCCCACTGAGGGACACAACTGAGAAAGTGTGCCCAGGTTGCAGTCAGAGCAGGAGATTAGAGGCAGAGATGACAGGAGGGGACAAAGAGAAGCCAAGTCTTGGTGGCCTGGGGCACAGCAGGGACTGTGCCACCAAGGGCTGTGAGCAGACACCTTGTCCTGAGCCCCTGGGGCCTCCTGGCACAGCCCCAGCAAGGCTGGGCACTGTCAGCCCTTGTCCTGCCCTCAGCATCCCCCCACATGCCAGTGGCCTCAGGGATCTGCTGGGACCAGTCCCTGGGGAGCCTTGGTCAGGAATGGCCCTGGGGGCTCCTTCATGCTCCCAGGGACTGCAGGTTTTTCCATGGACATGGGGTTTTGCTCTTGTCTTGGAGTCTCTGAGAGCTTTGTGCAATCATGGCCTCCCATTCTCTGCTTAAATTAGTCTCTTGAGAGGCTTTGTCAGTAACAACACTCAGTGGGGCTCATGGGATCTTTAAGGTACTTCAATTTTTGAGGTACTTTCCTTTGTCCTTTGTTCTTTAAGTCTGGGAGGTTTTTGTGCAATCATGGCCTCCAGTTCTCTCCTCCAAGGAGTCCAAGAGGATCCTGTTGGGGATGGACCTCAGTGGAACCCATTAATGCTTTGAGACACTTTGGGTTTTTCTTCTGACTCTCAGTCTTGGAAAGATAACTGCAATCTCCTCTCAGGCCCTGAGGTTCAAGGGCTCAGCACCAAAAGCACCACGGGGCTCATTGGGATCAAGTGAGTCCTGACAAACCACGGCTCTGCCTTGATTTCCCTCTGGTCTGGTGCAGTTCATCAGGAAGGTTTTCAAATCCACTTAGGGAGAAATATTTCAAAGAGTTTCTAAGAAATATCCATTCCTATTTTGAATGAATGGTTTTTAATACTGCTCTGTTTAGAGCAGAGTTGACTGCAGCTCTCTGTGACTGATATTGATCCCGGGTCTCTCCTCAGGAGCTCTGGCCTGCTCAGAGGAGCTGTGACTTGAGGTCTGACCCCATGTGGACAACCTTGCTCCATATTCCCCAACTCCATCCTGTCTGTCCTCCCTCATCTGGGACCTGCTTTGCTTGCAGAACTAGCTGCACTGAGACAGAGACAGGATTGTACTTTTATTTTTTAGAAGAATCTAGAATTCCTAACATTCACCATTAAAAACAGAGTAACTCCTCAGGTGTGTGCCAGACCAAGGTGCCACCAAGGAGGTTCCCCCTTCCTCAAGGCAGAACCCTGGAAAGAATGTTTGAGACCTTTGAACTCCTTGGTTCCCTGAGGCCTTGCAGTGTCACAAAGGCCCCTTGGTTCCATGAGGTTCATTGGTGTCACCATGGTCTCTCTCCTTGGTTCCAGGAGCCATCACAATGTCACAACGACCCCCTGGTTCCATGAGGTTCCTGCAGCAGGACTTCCCCTGTGGCACAGCAGAGCTCAACTGTTCTGTCCATCAGCTGGGCCATCACTCAGGGCATCTTCCCCCTCTCAGCAATTGCTGAGATAACCCAGGCTGGACATCTGTCCTGTGCTGAGTTATCTCTGGTGCCAGGGAGGTGGAATTCCCAGCTGTCCATGAACATCCTGCCTTGAGAGCAGAATGAAGGGAGGGAGATAAGCCTTGAATTTCTGAGTGACATACACTTCAGTTTAAAAAACTATAAAATATACACAAAACTTTCACCATACAAAACTCTTCTGCATAGTCCCTGGAAACAGGTAGGGCTTCACTCCCAAATCTGGATGCATCTTCATGGTTCCTTTTCTGGAAGCTGGGTGAAAGGGCTCCATGTGCACTCCCTCATCAGTTCAGTGGTAAGTTACATTGACTCCTGATCTCTGCTATTTCTTCACTGGCTGTAATATAGGTAACTTTATTGTGCACAGTCTATGTAGTTCTGTTTATCCTGCGCACTACGTATGTTACTTAAAGCCTCTTGTCTGTTGTTCTTGAGTCCATTCAAAATAAATATTTCATTTTATACTAGACATAATTTGCCATTCTAAAGAACTTGTGAGCAAAGGGAGTTTGGGGTTCAGGTATCCTGAAACAGAGCTACTGCCACAAACCTGAGCATAAGGCAGGACTTGTCTTAAGTTTTCACTACAGTTTTAACATATTTCATTTAAAACAATGGACAAGAAATTTTTTCCCATTTATTCTTTTCCTGTTTATAGATTGATCTGACCAGTCTCCAGTTTATATTCATCCCCAGCATCACCTCACGCACTCTGAACAGATATGAACATCCAGACCCTTTATGGCTGACAATCAATCACACTCTGTCCCTACCCCCACCCCACCATTTCCCTCATCCAAGCCCTGGCACTCAGAGCAGCCCAGTGCAAATCTGAGCTTCCTCCAGTCCAGGCTGTGCCTGCAGCTTTCAGCTCCTTGGCACCAAGTCCCAGCTGCTTTCCTTGGAGAAGGAGCTGCCCCAGACACAGAGGGATGTTCATTTGGGGTCAGCAAACAGAAGCCAAGGCAGGCCCAGCTCCATGGCAAACACAAGTGCAGCCCAAGGAGTGCTGGGCAATGGAGCCACATGCAGGGGTGTCCCCAGGGCTCAGGACTGGGGCCAGGGCAGTTCAATGTGTTCCTTGCTGATGTGGACCAGGCCATGGAGGGCACCCTGAGTCAGTGTCCAGGGGAGCCCAAGCTGGCTGGGAGTGTGGCTGTGCTGCAGGGCAGCAAGCTCTGCACAGGGATCTGGCCTGGCTGGAGCCATGGGCCCAGGACAATTGGATGAGCTTCAGCAAGGCCAAGGGCCGGCTCCTGCCCTGGGCTCACAACCACCCCAAATCCCTGGCCGTGCCCTGCCCCTGATCCCCACAGCCTGTCCTGTTTCCTTCATCCCTGCCTTGCCAGGGACTTTGTGGGACAAGGGAGCTCTGCTGTGCCTGTGGAGGGAGGTGCAAGAGCCACCAGTGCAGTGGGCACCACAGCTCATCAGGTTTGTGTCCTTTGGGGGTCAGGAACTGCTGAGACTCAGAGGCACAGGAAGGTTTCTCTTCGTATGCCAAGATAAGAAGTGTATAAATGTTATAATTTAATAACCATCCAAATTCTTCCCTCAGCTCTGTGCAATGTCAAAGCAGTATCAGATATGTCCACCATGCATAAAGGATTTCCATTCAGAAACAGTTTTAGAAAAAGACATTAGAAAGGGTGATTCTATTACAAATGAAAACACAACTAAAACTGATGAGAAATTATCAGAGTGCAACTGGAGAAGGAAATCTGGGCGAAATGGGAAGGCCATAGAACCATCTCGTCTAGTGAAAAGGTATCCTTAGACATGGCCATTTAAACAGGAGAGCGGGTAACACCCAAATGGAGAGGGACATGAAATAATAGACAGCATAGAAGTGACACAGGTAGATGGGAGGGGCAGGATTTCTTCTCCTGTCATCAGTACATATCCAGGAAATTTCTGTTCTCTCCTGGTGGGAAGACATGGGTATTTCAAGTACTCAAATGCCCCAGCTAGTGAGATGTGTTCATGCACCTTGCAAGTGTCAGGTTCCCTACACCCCCAGAGGGCTCCTGTCCCATAAAAATCTGTTCTGGCCCATTCCAAAATCGAGAGAAGCATTGTCCCAGGATCATCAGGGAGCTGAGGATGGAAGGGACCTCAGCAAGTCTGCAGCCCAAGCTGTCAGAGACTGGGTCAGACCAAGTGGTTTAAGGCCAGATGTGATCAGAATTTGATTATCCCAAAGAAGAGTGATAGGGCATTATCTGAGAACCTGTCTGAGCCCATGGGAACAAGATTTTTCCACATGTCCTGTCTGATCTCCCCTCTGTCCCCCTTTCCACCCATTGTCTTTTGCCTCCCCCCAGGCCCCCCAGTGAAGATCCTGGCTCTGTGTTCTCCATCAGCTCCTGGCTGGCACTGCCAGGCTGGGATGAGGAGCCCCTCAGCCTTCCCTGCTCCGGGCTGGACAAGCCCAGCTCCCTCAGCCTCTGCTCACAGCCAAAGGGCTCCAGCCCCACCTTGGAGGCCCTTCCCTCACCCTGCTCCAGCTGCCAGACATCTTTCCTGCCCTGGGCAACCCAAACCAGGCCCCAGTGCCCTGGATAATCCATGTCCTTGATGTCCTGGTCCCACAGCCCTGGGTGCTCCTGCCCTGCCTCGCTGCCAGGGCACACGGCTGCCTCCTGCCCAGCTCCTGCCCACCAGGAGTTTTCTGACAGGGCCTGGTGGATACAGGGAGGGCTGTGGATGTTGTCTACTTGAACTTTAGCCTTTGACACCCCATCCCACAGCATTCCCTGGAAAAGCTGAAGCCTGTGGCTTGGAGCGGTTCACCCCTCCCTGGGCTAAGAACTGGATGGACATCGGGGCCCAGAGAGTGGTGGGGAATGGTGCCACATGCAGCGTGTGTGCAGTGGTGTCCTGCAGGGATCAGTGTGGGCCCAGTCCTGTTTAACATCTTTATTGATGATGTGGAGAAGGGAGCACAGTGCACCATCAGCAAATGTGCAGATGGCACCAAGCTGGGTGTGAGTGTGGATGTGCTGGAGGGTAGGAGAGCTCTGCAGAGGGACCTGGACAGGCTGGATCCAGGGCACAAATCCAACAGGGTGAGGTTTAACAAGACCAAGAGCTGGGTCCTGCACCTTGACCACAACAACCCCTGCAGTGCTCCAGGCTGGGGACAGAGTGGCTGGAGAGGGGCCAGGCAGAAAGGGACCTGGGGGCAGTGATGGACAGCAGGGTGGACATGAGCCAGCAGTGTGCCCAGGTGGGCAATGGCACCTGGCCTGTGTTATAAGTGAGTTATTGGAATTGATAGAAATAAATTTGATTAGATTTAGTATAATTTATTTAGTAAGTGATAATAAGTAAAATAGTGTTGGGTGGTTGGGGACTTTTGTTTTATTAATGGTTCATGATTTTTTATTTGATAGTTTTGATTTATATATTTTTAATTTTTTGTGTCATGTATCTTTTTTCTTGTGTTTTGTGTATGTGTGGTGTGTTGTTATGGTTTTTTTTGTTTTCTAGTCGTTGTGTGGATGAAGGTTTTTTATTTTTTTGGTGTTTTGATGTATATTTATATATTTGTTATATAATATTTAGGATTTTTTATTTTTTGTTTATTTTATTGGATGGTTGTAGTTAGATTTCATGTTTGTAGTTAGGTTTTATATTTGTATTTAAATTTTGGGAAATATACATTTTGGGTTTTTTTGTTGTTGTGAATTAGGTTTGGTGAATAAATATTGATTGCATTTTGTTTTATTATTTTTTATTTTGTTTATTGAACTGTTGTAATTTTTGATGCTTTAGAATTCGAGTTTTAGTTAAGATTGGGGGTTTTTTTTTGGTTTATATCTAGTTTGGATGAGTATTAAATGGGTAGTTTTTAGGTGGATTTTTATAATAGTAATTATTTTGTTAAGAATATAAGGTTTAAATGATAATTTAAAATTAGTAATATTATTAGTTTGGTAAGAGATGATAAGAGGGTGGGGTATGGTTATGGGGAATGGTTAAACTATGATTTATATTAATTTTGTTGGGGGGTTTTTTGTGCTTTTTTTAAAAATTTTTTTGTAGTTTTGTTATGGTATTTTGTGTAATTTTAGTATGACTTGTATATATATAGTATTTTTTTTAAGAGTAGTGTAAAGTTTTTTTTTTGTTGTAAAAATATTAATGGATGAGGAATGGTGTGGCCATCAGGAGCCGAGCTGCTGTGCCACCCCTGACCTGCCCCCACCTCTGCACACAGATATTGCTGCTGCAGCTCTAGAGAAGGGAGCAGAAGGAAGCTTCAAAGAAATGAGATCCCCAATAAAAAAAAAAAAATTTGGGAGATCCTTTAGTTCATTTAAAGCTACAGAGAACAGAGCCCCTCATGGACAGAGTCCGGGGCCACAGAAAAGGTGGAGAGACAAAAAAATATCACAAATATAGACGTGATTTTGTGCACAAATTATTAGACTAAAACAAAGGTAAAAACTTTTGGCAAGAAAGAAAAAAAAAAAGAATTCTCAAAAATGACTCATATTACAAGTGACTAGGAGAAAATGGCAACTCACAGAAATAGGCAAAGTTCACAGTTTCTGAAACCTTCCAGTCATCAGTGTCCACAGTGCAGCCTTGAGCTCCTGGTTCCTCAGGCTGTAGATGAGGGGGTTCAGGGCTGGAGGCACCACTGAGTACAGAACTGACAGGGACAGATCCAGGGATGGGGAGGAGATGGAGGGGGGCTTCAGGTAGGCAAAAAAGGCAGTGCTGAGGAACAGAGAGACCACGGCCAGGTGAGGGAGGCAGGTGGAAAAGGCTTTGTGCCTTCCCTGCTCAGAGGGGATCCTCAGCACAGCCCTGAAGATCTGCACATAGGAGAAAACAATGAACACAAAACAGCCAAAAGCTAAACAGCCACCAACAGCAATGAGCCCAAGTTCCCTGAGGTAGGAGTGTGAGCAGGAGAGTTTGAGGATCTGAGGGATTTCACAGAAGAACTGGCCCAGGCCATTGCCCTGGCACAGGGGCAGGGAAAATGTATTGGCTGTGTGCAGCAGAGCATGGAGAAAGGCACTGGCCCAGGCAGCTGCTGCCATGTGGGCACAAGCTCTGCTGCCCAGGAGGGTCCCGTAGTGCAGGGGTTTGCAGATGGACACGTAGCGGTCGTAGCACATGATGGTCAGAAGGTAAATCTCTGCTGACATGAAGTACGAAAAGAAAAACACCTGAGCAGCACATGCAGAGTAGGAGATGTTGTTGGTGTGCCAGAGGGAATTGTGCATGGCTTTGGGGACAGTGGTGCAGATGGAGCCCAGGTCAGTGAGGGCCAGGTTGAGCAGGAAGAAGAACATGGGGGTGTGCAGGTGGTGGCCGCAGGCTACGGCGCTGATGATGAGGCCGTTGGCCAGGAGGGCAGCCAGGGAGATGCCCAGGAAGAGGCAGAAGTGCAGGAGCTGCAGCTGCCGCGTGTCTGCCAATGCCAGCAGGAGGAAGTGCCTGATGGAGCTGCTGTTGGACATGTCTGCACTCTGGGCATGTGGACCTGTAAAATAAAAAGAAATCATGGAATAGTTTGATTTGGCGATGACTTGAAATATCCCAGCCCAGCTTGGTGTCACTTTCCCCCCACTGCCTGCCCAGGGCTCTGCTGCCTGGAGCTCTCCCTGCCAGCTGCTGCTTCCCTGTGCCCAGGGCTGGGCCCTGCCAGTGCTGCCAGAGCCCAGCCCAGCCCTGGGGGCTCAGCTCTGCCCTGCAGACCCCTCCCAGCACAGGGCACTGCCAGGGCCAGCTCTGCCTCTGCAGGCTCTGATGGCAAAGTCAGAGCAACCCTGAGGAGGCTGGAAAAGCAACAGTGATGCTGCCTGTAAGGGGCCCTGTTCTGATTTCTTTCTTTGCCTTGTTTATTCAGACCTGAGAGAAATTGTTCTTATTATTCTCAACCTGAATAGAGATATGAATATCAATGTTCAATTTTCCATCTAGGCGACCATGAGCAGTAGATTATAAAATCAGGATTTTCCCTTTTATGCAGCCCCTGACTTGCTGTGCTCCCTGTATAATCTATTTGGAAATGTTCTGTAGTTAAATGTCACGCTGGGAGCAGTCCTGATCAATGCACCATCCTCACCGCACAAGGAGAACACTTCCAAGTCTCACCAGCTGTCTCCCTCCACCCAGACCTTGTCCCCCAGTGCTGTCAGCAGCTCCCAGGGCTGGCTGAGAGCTGTCCCTGGCAGGCAGCAGAGTCCCTGCCCAGCACAGCACCCTGGGCTGCAGGACCCTGCTCTGCAGGACAGCCCTGGGCACCCCTGGCTGCTCTACAGGAGAGAGAATCAGAGAATGTACTGACAGAGTCTGTGGGCATTGGGATGTTCCAGCTTTAGGAGATCCCTGCAGGAGCTGCAGCTGCATTGTCCTGCAGCCAGAGGCTTCCTGTGTCCAGGGCTGGGAGTGATTCTGCCCCAGGCACTTGTGAGCATCTTCCCAGCCCTGACTGATTGAAGATCTCTGTGCTGTGCCTGGGCTGGCTGCAGGCCATGCCCTCAGACCTTCTGGGCTGGGAGAAGAGCTGCAAATCAGCAGAAAGGTCTTTTTGAAGCTTTTCATGGTTGCCAAGAGCTGCCTCTGTGTCCTTGGAGCCCAGCCCAGCTCACTAGCAGAGACACAGCACAAGGACTTTAATGACCCTCTTGAGGCTTGGATGCTGTTTACATCAGACACGGTCCCCCATATTGTGCTTAAAATCTTCACAAAAACTCAAAGTCATATTCAAACTGCAAAGTTTCTTCAAGTTTTAATAGATTCCAGTAAGGAACACAACTGAGTAAGTGTCCCAGGTTCCAGGTACAGCAGAACACTGTTGGCAGTGATGACAGGTGGGGACAAACAAGGGAAAGGTGTCTGTGATGCTGAGCAAACCTGGATGTGTCTCAGCAATGCCAAGGGCCAAGGGCTGAGCCCCAGCCCCTGGCAAGGCAGATCCTGTCCCTCCCTCCTTGCTCAGGGCTCTTCCCGGGGCACTGGGCTCTGGGGATGTGCAATGCCAAGGGCAGCACCATGGGGCGGCCCCTGCCAGGCTGCTGAGCAGGGACAAGGAGGCAATGAGGCCCCAGCACAGCAAGGCTCACTTGTCCCCTGCTGGCCAAGGGCCCAGGGCCAGCAGCCATGGCCAAAGTGCTGCAGCACTTGGCTCTGGCAGGGCCTTTCAGCTGCTGCCCATCCCTGTGCCCTCTGCAGCCCAGGCTGTCCTACGGTGTCCATGCCCTGCCCCTCTGTCCCTGCAGGCTGTCCTCATCCCCCGGCTGCCCCACCTGGCTGGCCCCTTCCTTTGCTGACAGCTCTGCGTCCTGCCTGCCTCTGCCTGCACACACAAAGCCTTGGGCTCCTCCAGATTCCTTCTGGGGGACGTGCTGCACTCAGCCCTACTCTGGGAGGGAAATTCTTTTCTCCTTGGGTCCTGTCTGGGCTCTCCTCTGCTCTCCTCAGTTTCACCTCCATCGTGCACAGAGCTCCTTTGTCTCTATATTGTGGTCATGTGCCCAAAGCCTCCAAAACCAACCTTGGGTGATTTCTGGGCCCTCTTAGAGGTGTTTGCAATTGAAAACATTCTGTTCATAGTCTACTGAAAAAAACCAGAGGAACAAGGCAGCCAGATCTCTCTGTTCTGCCTATTTCTTTCTAGGAGCTATGCTTGGATACATGGAATTTTGGAGGCCAATTTTAGCCATTGCCTCTGGACAAGAAGCTAGGTTTTTTTCCATAGAAAGGAAGGAAGTATGCACCAGTGTTTCAGGGGCGAATGAGCATTCACCACCTGAGGCCAAGGCCAGCTGGAGCGGTCTGGTCTTGTATCTTTTGCCTTAGAGAAACCCTTTTATATATGGAAGTTTTAGGGGGAGCTCCAGTTTCAGCTATGGGTTACAGGAAACGCAGATGGTTCTTTTCCATAGGAAGGAAATCACAAAGTCTCAGTGCTCCAGGGCAGATGAGAGGCAGCCCTTGACATGCTAAATTCAGCCAGACCTGTCAGGTAATCTGTGGGAGTCCCAGTCACCAGACCTGTTCCATGACCCCTTGGTTCCATGGGACCCCACAGTGTCACAATGGTCTCCATGATTCCATGGGGCCTTGCAATGCCACAATGTTCTCCATGGATCCACGGTGCCCTGCAGGATCACAGTGCCCCTTTGGCTGCACGAGGCCCTGTAATGCAACAATGGCCTCTTGGTTCCACACAGCCCTGCTGCTTCACACCGGCCCCTTGGCACCATGCAGCCCAGCAGTGCCTCAGTGATGAACTTGGTTCCAAGGGGTTTTGATGGTGTCACAAAGTGTCATTTCACAAGTCCTGAAAGTGTCACATTTGTCTCCATGGTTCCATGGGACCTCTCAATATCACAATGGTCTGCACAGAAAGGAAACCACAGAGCCCCAGTGTTTCAGGGGCTGATAAACTGCAGTCAGCAGAACCCAAGACCAGACAGACCTATTTGTCCTAGCAGCATTTTGTGGGAGAAATCCTTGAGGATAGGAATCTGGGAGGAAAAGTTCCCATTTTGGCCTTGGGTGCTTGTACAGGAGGGATGGTTCTTTTCCTTAGGAAGGAAAGCACCGAGCCCCAGGGTTTGAAGGAAGGTGAGAGCTGGCTCTAAGGAAGACAAGGGCAGCCAGACTTGTTGGTAATGGCAGCTTTTGTATGGGAGCAATCCCTGCATATTGGAAATTTTGGAAGAGGAATCTCATTTTGGCCATGGATTCTTGAATGGGAAGGACAGTCCTTTTCCATTTGAAGGAAATCCCAGAGCCCCAGTGTTTCAGGGCAACATGAGAAGAGACCCTTGACATGCCAAGGGCAGTTGGAGCAGTCAGGCCAATCCAACCAGACCTGTTCCCTGTTCCCTTGGATCCACAGGGCCCTGCAGTGTCACAATGGCTGTGTCATGTTGGATCCTTGGTTCCATGAGGCCCAGCTGTTTCACACTGCCCTCTTGTTTCCAAGGGGTTCCACAGTGTCACAGTGGTTCTTTGCTCCCATGTGGCCTTGCAGTGTCACAGGGGTCTCCTTGGTGCCTTGTGCCACCAAAATGAACCCTTGGTTCCATGGGGACTCACAGTGTCACAAGGGTCTCCTTGGTTCCATGAATCCCTTCAGAGCCCCTCAATTCAACGAGGCCTCAAAGTGTCCTCATGGCCTCCAGGATTCCATGAGGCCCCAGTGTCACAATGGACCTTTGGTTCCATGGGGTCCCACACTGTTCCATGAATCCTTAGTTCCATGGGGCCCTGCAGTGTCACAATGGACTCCTTGGTTTCGTGGGGCTGCAAAGTGTCACAGTGGCCCCTTGGTTCAGAGACAACTGTGATGCCTTAAGGTTTTAGCCTTGGTATTTTTCAAATCCTGTACTGCATCAGTGAATATCTCTAAATGCCATAGAAAATGTCAGTTTACAATCTTCACATTTTGGTCAGGCAAAACAATTCCTCCTGGCCTGAAACTCAAGGACACCCTACAGCCGCAGGGTCTGAAAATATAAATGAACGTGAATTTGGGGGAGCGAACTGGGGTAATATGGCTTCATTCCCTGAAGCTGCAAAGGGAGAATTAACCACTGATATTGAGACAGACCAAACTTACAATTTTTTTTAAATTTAATGGGGATCATCATTTTTGTATGTAGGCGCTGGCCAAGAATTGTGCCCAGACAAAAGTATCCAGGACACAACTGTTTGGCTGCCTTGCCCTCTGTTGATTTGGTTAGATTATGAGAAGAATGTTTTTATTTGCCAGCAACGTGGAGAGGGCCCAAAAATCTCTCAAGATGGTGTTTGGAGGCTACAAGCAAACGACCACTATATAGGGACAAAGGAGCTTTGTGCCCAGAGGAGTGGAGACTGAAGAGAGCAGAGGAGAGCACAGACAGGACACAAGGAGAAAGGAATTTCTATCCCATGGCAGGGCTGGGGCCTCATTGCCTCCTTGTCCCTGCTCAGCAGCCTGGCAGGGGCCGCCCCATGGTGCTGCCCTTGGCATTGCACATCCCCAGAGCCCAGTGCCCCGGGAAGAGCCCTGAGCAAGGAGGGAGGGACAGGATCTGCCTTGCCAGGGGCTGGGGCTCAGCCCTTGGCCCTTGGCATTGCTGAGACACATCCAGGTTTGCTCAGCATCACAGACACCTTTCCCTTGTTTGTCCCCACCTGTCATCACTGCCTCCAGTGTTCTGCTCTAACTGGAACCTGCGGACACTTTCACAGTCATATCCCTCGGTGGAATCCATTAAAACTTCAAGAAACTTTGGAGTTTGAGTAAGACTTTGAGTTCTTGACAAGTTTTCTTTCTGCTCCCTCTCAGGGACTGATGTCCAGGGACTCAGCACTCTTGGAACACCCCAGCTCTACAGACAGGGCAAGTGTGAGGAATTCTGAAAGATATTATTACATTATCAGTCTCGTAAAGGGTGAAATATAGGAGAGGTAAAACTACATGCCAGTCTATCAGAAGCCAATGTATTTCCTGATTGCAATGCAATAAATAAATATTTTTCAACCTATTAGCTTTTGCCAGACAATAGCACTGATATTTCTAACATAAATCAAATATTATTTTATCCCATGTGGTCTTGCCACAATGCATCTTTTACAGTTTAAATCCTCCAAAATATCTGGTCTTTTTGCAGGGCCATCATTTGAAATTTGTTTCTAGTTCAATCTCTCTCTCTACAATGCCTTCTCTAGTCCATGGCCTTTCTAAGTCAGCACACCTTATCTCAGAGTTTGCATGCACATGAACAAGACTGTGAGAGCTTTCAGTCAGGCTTTGAGAATCCTTTACAAATCCATTTCTCACAAGTATCAATCACAAAATGCCACAATGACCTCTGCTCTAGAGACAACAGTAATAAAATGCAGCCTTGATAATACCAATGGAGATTTCTAAGTTCTTTGACATATTTCTCAATTAATGGAGTTGAAAACTTTTCTGATGAACTGCACCAGATCAGAGGGAAATCAAGGCAGAACCGTGGTTTGATAGGAAACCTCTCAAGAATTCAATCATAATCAAACTCCAAAGTTTCTGATACTGTTCATGGGTTCCACTGAGGGACACAACTGAGAAAGTGTGCCCAGGTTGCAGTCAGAGCAGGAAATTGGAGGCAGAGATGACAGGTGGTGTGGGAAATGCAGGCATGGAGAGCTCTCAGGGCCTTGTGCATACAGGCTCAGAGATGGAGATGGATCCAAGGTTTGACCTAAGACCTTGGAGAAGAATTGGAGAGTTAGAGCATTTAAATAAAATAGACACAAAACCAGAATATAAATTTGTAGTTTAAGTAGAAATGTGTTTTAAGCAAACAGAAACATGTATTATGTAAGCAAAGCAGTATGTTAAGTAAGATAGTAAAAGATTATAAAGATTAGCAATAGAACCTGTTATAAAGCTAAAAGCTTAAGATGCATCAGTGAAGGTTTGTGAAGTGTTTTATGATTGGTTGAAAAATGACACACTGCAGCAAAGCCATGGGAAGGAAAGCAATTAATGTCTGGTGTCAAAAGACACTAGCAAAGTTCATAGAAGTATTTGATTGGCTAAAATCCTGACATATGGCATTGTAACTAAGAATAGATGACTTCTGAAATTATGGTGTTGGATGTAACACCTTTAATATCTCACCCTTCAATGAGACTGATGCAATAAAGCAATAAACCATTTTTTACAATATCTCTCAGTTGCCCCATCTGTTGTAATTTTAATCTCCTGATAGAGATTTTTCAGACATCAGCAGTGCTCCATTGAATTGAATAGGGATGTAGGGACACCAGGTCTATCCTGTTGAAGTCAATATGGATTTAGGGACATCACATTTGCCCTATTGAAATTAATGAAGATTTTAGGGAAACCAGGTCTATCCATTCAAGTCAGTGGGGATTTTTTTGAAATTTGGTGCTAAAATTGGGAAAATTGGGTAAATTTGGGGGAAATCTAGGGCTGAATTGCAGGAATTTCCACTCCAGAATCATGGTGCTGAGACTGCAGAAGTCCTGGATGAATTCCTGGAAGCCAATCCCAAATCCCAAATCCCACATCAGCAGCCTTTTCTGGAGTTGTGCCTTCAGGCAGGCCCAAAAATCTCCATTTTCACCCCAAAAATGGGATTTTGAGCACCAAAATCTATGGCAAATCAGGTTGACTTGCTGAAGTCATTGGAGATTGAGGGACACCAGGTCTATCCCTTAATAGCATTTGATTGGGAAGGTTCATGGTTAAACTGGGAGCACTGGGAGCACTGGGAGCAGCTAAGGCAGGGCACTGGGATTACTGGGAGCACTGGGGCAAAAGTGAGACCACTGGGAGGGATTAGGAGAGATAAATGAGGATGAACAGGACTCCAGATCTACCCCATTGAAGTCAAAAGGGATTTAGGGACACCTGATCTGTCCATGAAAGTCATTGGGGATTCAGGGGCATCAAGTCCACCCAGTCAAAGCCATGAGGATTTTTGGGACACCAGGTTTGGGGGTTTTTCAGTGATCCAGGTTTCCAAGGGGTAACCAGGTGGATCCAGGTGTTCTTTGAGATGATCCAGAATATTTCTGGGGGTACCCAAATGTATCCAGGAGATTTTTGGTGGATCTAGGTGCACCCAGGTAATTACCGGGGGGATCCAAGAGCTTTTGGGTAGTACCCAGGTGTACCCAGATAATTTTTGCGGATATCCAGGGAACTTCTGAGGCACTCAAGTGTCCCAACTTACCCTGATGGCCTGGGGGAAGATGACAGCCCAGTCAATGTGGACACAGATGACCCTCAGCAGTGGGGGACTGCCAAAAGGGACCCCAGTATTCAGAAGGCAGCCCAAAAGTCCAGGTGAGGGCCCCGGGGGTGGGAGGGAGGCCTGAGTTACCTCAGGAGAGGATGCAGCACAGGTACACCGAGGTGCTTTGGTCTGTGGGGTTGGTGAAGACAGAGTTCTGCACCAGCTCCAGCTCTGGGGTGGCAAAGGGGGCACCCCAAAATCTCAGGGGGGCAGTGGGGGACACACCAATATGTGAATACCCAGGAGTTCAGGTCTAACCATTAAAGTCAATGGGGATTTAGGGACACCAGGTCTATCCATTAAACCCAACAGAGCCCACCATCTCCCACTTCATGTGAAGGAGAGGTTGGAAAATTTGGGGCTTTTGGATTTCCCCATAAAGTTCTGGGAATTTTCACAGGGAATTCCTCTCCTTCCTTTAGCACTGGCCTCGCCCTTGCTGGAGCTCCTGGTGAGTGCAGGTTCCAGGCTGAGAAGTTGGAGAAGCAGCCCCAGGTGGGCCTCGGGGTCCTGCCCGGCTGCCAGTGCCTGCTGCTGTTCCCAGGCATGGACTGGGAGGGCACCAGTATAAACCAGTAAGCACTGGGAGACACCCCTGAGCCCCTGAGTCCTTTGGCAGCAGCTCCCAGTATAAACCAGTAAGGATTGATGTGCCCAAACCTGCTTCCAGTGTGGTCTAGAGGCTCCAAGTGGGGTCTAGTGAGACAGGGTATGGTTTTGAAATACATGGTATATATGGGTTTGAAAATTCAGAATTTTAGAAGCCTATAAGATGCTTAAGCAGGTAGAGGGGAAATAGAACACATGGCAGGAACAGTATGGATCAAACCACACAGGAACTTAGTTGCCCATAAAAATCCATTAAGATAAGCTATATTTTGGAAACTCAGCAAAGCAAGACCTGGCTATTGCACAAACCCTACAGAGCAGAAACCTGTGGCTCCAGAAACCAGCCAGGAACAGACGGGTGGTTTTGAGCAGGACAAGCTGACCTGAAGGAGAGTCAAACCTCCACTGCACCTGCCCAGAAGGAGAGGTCAAACGCTGATCACTGAGGAAGACACATGGCCTTCATCCCAAAAACCACCGGACACGACCTCCAGGAGGTGTGGCAGCTAATTATAATACAAAGGGAGAGAAGGTGGAGATGGGTGGGCAGGGAGGTGTGGGCTGGTGGGATCAATGTGTATTTCTACCTGGAACCTGTCTTGACCAGGTATGCATGGTTTGGAGGAGATATCCCCTCCACGTGTCCCAGCTGGACAAACATAAAACATACTCTCTAGAATTATGGTGTCAAGTCCTGATTCCTGAAATCACTGGGAAATGTGGAGCAAGGTTGTCCTCACTGGGTCAGATCTAAAGGCACAGCTTCTCTGAGTAGGATAGGACTCCTTAAGGGAGACACTGGATCCATTTCAACCACAGAATGCTGCAATCACCTCTGCTCTAAAGAGAACAGCAATAAAAGACACTCTTTAAACTATGAATACATATTTCTTAGAAGTTCATTGAAATATTTCTCCATAACTGGAATTGAAAACCTTCCTGATGAACTGCACCAGACCAGAGGGAAATCAAGGCAGAGCCGTGGTTTGTCAGGAGTTCCTTGGTCCCAATGAGCCCCGTGGTGCATTTGGTGCTGAGCCCTTGATCCTCAGAGTCTGAGAGGAGATTGCACAATTCCTTCCAGGAGTCCAAGACAGAAGAAAAACCTAAAGGGTCTCAAAGCATTAATGGGTCCCACTGAGGTCCATTTCAAAACACAGGATGCTCATGGACTCCTTGGAGGAGAGAACTGGGGGCCACAATTGTCCAAAAACATCTCAGAGACTGAGAGATGAAAGGTCAAAGGAAAGTACCTCAAAAAAGTAAAGTACCTTGAAGATCCAAATAGCCCCACTGAGTGTTGTTACTGACAAAGGCTCTCAAGAGACTAATTAAAGCAGAGAATTGGAGGCCATGATTGCACAAAGCTCTCAGAGACTCCAAGGCAAAAGCAAAACCCCAAGTCCATGGAAAAACCTGCAGTCCCTGGGAGCATGAAGGAGCCCCCAGGGCCATTCCTGACCAAGGCTCCCCAGGGACTGGTCCCAGCAGATCCCTGAGGCCACTGGCATGTGGGGGGATGCTGAGGGCAGGACAAGGGCTGACAGTGCCCAGCCTTGCTGGGGCTGTGCCAGGAGGCCCCAGTGGCTCAGGACAAGGTGTCTGCTCACAGCCCTTGCTGGCACAGACCCTGCTGTGCCCCAGGCCACCAAGACTTGGCTTCTCTTTGTCCCCTCCTGTCATCACTGCCTCCAATTTCCTGCTCTGACTGCAACCGGGGCACACTTTCTCAGTTGTGTCCCGCAATGGGACCCATTAAAACTTTTAAGAAACTTTGGAGTTCGATTCTAACTTGGAGTTCTTCAGAGGTTTCTCCACCTCCCTTTCAGAGACTGAATTAAAGGGCCTCAGCACAAAATCCCAGAGAGGTTCATTAAAGTCCTTGTGCTGTGTCTGTGCTGCTGGGCTGGGATGGGATCCTGGCATAGAGGACAATCCTGGCAACCAGGAAGAGCTTTAAAAACCCATTTCTCTTGATGAGCAGCTCTTCTCCCAGCCCAGCAGGGCTGAGGGCACTGCCTGCAGCCACCCCAGGCACAGCACAGAGGCACAGAGAGCTTCAATCAGTCAGGGCTGGGAAGATGCTCACAAGTGCCTGGGGCAGAATCACTCCCAGCCTTGGGCACAGGAAGCCTCTGGCTGCAGGACAATGCAGCTGCAGCTCCTGCAGTGATCTCCTAAAGCTGGAACATCCCAATGCCCACAGACTCTGTGAGTACAACTCTGAGTGTTTCTGGTGCAGGGGAGATGAAATGCTCATGAAGCTCTGACATGCTTAGGTGTTCTGATATGTCATAGAATATTTCCAAGACAAGGTTTTGGTACAAATGGAGAAGATTCCTAAGACATTGTATTTGGTTTCCTGGTATAGGAGAATGGCAGGGAGGGAGGGGATAAATATTAAAGGTAATATGAATTTTCACAAATGCCTGAGACATGCAAACTGTTATTTTTAGTGATCAATACGATCACGGGCATTTCCTAATGTGCTTTCAGCCGCTCTGCCCTGGGGCAGCACCAGCATCCCCTGTGCTGGACCCATCAGGCTCAGTCTGACCTGTCCTTTCTCCAAGCTGCAAACAGAACCTGCCCCCAGCCAGTGCCCTGCAGACAGGCAGAGTTCTGTAGGGACAAGGAGAGTGCACAGAGATTTGGGGTGTGTGAGTGCTGGCAGGGAGACATCAGGGACAGGGAAGGATCTCCACAAGGAAAACCTCCAGGAAGCAGAGAGAAGATCAGGCACTGATAGAAAATAAAAACCAGAAATGTTGTGTCATGGAGAGTTTAGAGATCTCCAGAGGATCCTCTGCACCAGTGCAGCCCCTCGGTCTGAAGAAGCCCCCTCCCTCCTGTCCCCCAGCCAAGCCTCTGCCCTCAGGGCTGGGGCTCCAAGGCGTGAAGCCCCTCCTGTGCAGGCAGAGCTGCAGCAGAGCCGTGGGGCAGCTCTGCAGCCCCGGGCCCAGTTCCCTCTGCAGAGCACAGGGCTGGGAGCAGCTGCCCGGCACTGGGGGCTCTGGGAGGGGGCACAGCTGGCTCAGGGTGACGCTGTCCCCAGTGCCCGGCTGTGGGCAATGCTGTCAGTGCAGCCAGGGAAGGAGCTGCATCTCCCTTACTCCAATGACACCACTGGGACACTTGGAACTCTCCCTGAGATTTCAGTCCAAACTTGGAGCTTTAATCATGGATGCAACCTTTCCAAGAGCATCTCTGAGTTTTAAATGAATGGGGAAAAGCAGAGCTGTTCTGGCACTGCACATGCTGTTGGGTTGGTCAAATGAGCAACAGGAGTCCTTGGTTACAATTGTGGTGCTGGGTTGTGGTGGATCCATCTCCTCTCAGCAGTACCTGGTGGTTTTTAAGGGAAACGGGAGGATAATCACCCTCCACCTGAACAAGGTTAAATCCCAGAGAAAGTCTGAGCAGGTCATAATGACAGATCATCTTTCTTCTCTCTCCATTCATTACTTTCTCTCACAGAACATGCTCTGGTCTCCCTGAGGGCAGCAGAAATGGCGAGATTTCAGATATCCAGAAATACCAGGAGAGATATGGGGGAAGTTTACAAATCTACTCTTAAATTCTAAAAATATAAATTGTGTCTATGTGCGTGTTAGAGGAGAGGATGTCAGGGAAGTGGCTTTGATTTTGGTTACAGGTGTGTCCTCTATCTCTTCATTGTCTCTTTCTCCATGACAGAACCCAATGCCCAGAGTGCAGAAATGTCCAACAGCAGCTCCATCAGGCACTTCCTCCTGCTGGCATTGGCAGACACGCGGCAGCTGCAGCTCCTGCACTTCTGCCTCTTCCTGGGCATCTCCCTGGCTGCCCTCCTGGCCAACGGCCTCATCATCAGCGCCGTAGCCTGCGGCCACCACCTGCACACCCCCATGTTCTTCTTCCTGCTCAACCTGGCCCTCACTGACCTGGGCTCCATCTGCACCACTGTCCCCAAAGCCATGCACAATTCCCTCTGGCACACCAACAACATCTCCTACTCTGGATGCGCAGCTCAGCTCTTTTTCTTTTTGTTCTTCATCTCAGCTGAATACTCAATCCTGACTATCGTGTGCTACGACCGCTACGTGTCCATCTGCAAACCCCTGCACTACGGGACCCTCCTGGGCAGCAGAGCTTGTGCCCACATGGCAGCAGCTGCCTGGGCCAGTGCCTTTCTCCATGCTCTGCTGCACACAGCCAATACATTTTCCCTGCCCCTTTGCCATGGCAATGCCCTGGGCCAGTTCTTCTGTGACGTACCCCAGATCCTCAAACTCTCCTGCTCACACTCCTACCTCAGGGAACTTGGGCTCATTGCTGTTGGTGTCTGTTTAGGACTTGGCTGTTTTGTGTTCATTGTTTTCTCCTATGTGCAGATCTTCAGGGCTGTGCTGAGGATCCCCTCTGAGCAGGGAAGGCACAAAGCCTTTTCCACCTGCCTCCCTCACCTGGCTGTGCTCTCCCTGTTCCTCAGCACTGCCTTTTTTGCCTACCTGAAGCCCCCCTCCATCTCCTCCCCATCCCTGGATCTGTCCCTCTCAGTTCTGTACTCAGTGGTGCCTCCAGTCCTGAACCCCCTCATCTACAACCTAAGGAACCAGGAGCTCAAGGCTGCAGTGTGGACACTGATGACTGGACAATTTCAGAAACATTTAAGTGGTTTCTGAAAGTGAAGTGCCAATTTCCGTGCATCTCTTGTAATAAAAGTAATCTTTGATAGTTCTCTTGGTTTTTGATTTTTTTCTGTTTTCAGTTTTTAATATTGTCCATAAACTAATCCCATTGTTTCTGCCATCTCTCCTTTTATTTCCTCTCCAACTTTACTCTGACCCACTGACTGTGTTAATGCAGAGCTGTGCTCTTGGTGGTTTGAAATGAAATAAAGGATATCCCAAAAGCCTTTTCATGACAGATGCTCCTTGTGTTCCCTTCCCTGGAGCTGCAGCAGCAATGTCTGTGTGCAGAGCTGGGGACAGATCAGTGATGGCACAGCTGGCCACACCATTCCTGATCCAGGCCAGGTGCCATTGCCCACCTGGGCACACTGCTGGCTCATGTCCACCCTGCTGTCCATCACTGCCCCCAGGTCCCTTTCTGCCTGGCCCCTCTCCAGCCACTCTGTCCCCAGCCTGGAGCACTGCAGGGGTTGGTGTGGTCAAGGTGCAGGACCCAGCTCTTGGTCTTGTTAAACCTCACCCTGTTGGATTTGGGCCCTGGATCCAGCCTGTCCAGGTCCCTCTGCAGAGCTCTCCTACCCTCCAGCACATCCACACTCACACCCAGCTCGGTGCCATCTGCACATTTGCTGATGGTGCACTCAATGCCCTCATCCAGATCATCAATAAAGATGTTAAAAAGGACTGGACCCAAACTGATCCTGGGGGGACACCACTTCATACACACTGGATGTGGAACCATTCCCCACAAACCTCTGGGTCCGCATTGTCCATTCATTTCTTATTCCAGGCAAGGAGAATGAGGGTAGGTCACACAGGACAGGGGAAATCCTTTGTTCCCATGGGCTCACACATGTTCTGAGATGCTGCCCTGTCTCTGTCCTTTGGGATTTTCAAATTCGGACCAAATCAAGACTTGAAGCACTTGGTCTGACCCCGTTTCTGACAGCTTGGGCTGCAGACTTGCTGAGGTCCCTTCCAACCTCAGTTTCCTCATGTTCCCAGGACAATGCGGCTCCCGATTTTGGAATGGGCTAGCACAGATGTTTATGGGAGAGGAGCCCCCTGGGGCTGTAGATGTCATGATGCTTGCAAGGTGCACGAGCATATCTCATTAGCTGGGGCATTTGAGTACTTGAAGAAATGTCCATGTCTTCCCACCAGGAGAAGTGTACTGATAGCAGGAGAAGAAATCCTGCTCTTTCCCTCTACCTGTGTTACCACTATACTGTATATTATTTCATGTCCCTCTCCATTTGGGTGTTTCCACCTCTCCTGTTTAAATGGCCATGTCTAAGGACATCTCCTGACTACACCAAATGGTTCTATGGCCTTAGCATTTCTCTCAGATTTCCTCCTCCACTTGTTCTCTGGTCATTCCACATTAGTCAATATCTTAATTGTGTTTACATCTATCATAGAATCACCCTTTCTAATGACTTTATCTCAAACTCTTCCTGTATGTCCCTTGGAAATGACAAGTGCCACACCTTCAGCCCATGGGGGAGAAAAGGGCTCTGAATTGCCCACCCCTGGCACAGAAACCCTGTTCCCAGGGTGCTTCAGACACAGGATTCTTACAGAGGACTCCAGAAAGCTGAGAGTCAGCTCTGTCTCCTCCATGTTCTGTGTCCTAAAGCTGCCTGAGAGAAGAAATTGGGACTTGGCTCCAGCAGCACAATCCCTGCTGGCCCAGGGCACAGTGCCAGGAAAGTCTTTGTGTGCTGAGCCTTTGCTCCAGCCAAGAAAAGCTCCCGGCACAGGGTCACCTTTCCTGCTCAGTCTGACCCCTCGAGTGCCCCAGCAGCAGGAAATGGAGGGATCTGGGCAGCACCAGTGCAGGCAAATGCCAGACTTGGGCTCTGCCATGGCCAGCAATCTGCTGCATCTGGAGTCCTGGCACCCACAAATTACCAGAGCTGGGCAGTGCTGGTGCCTGGAAATGGCCAGATTTTTGCTGTTTGGGCATGCAAAGTGCTAGATGTGGGGTGTGCTGACACTGGGAAATTTCATGATCTGGGCAGTGGAGGAGGTAGGAAACTCCACATTTCAGGCTCCAGCTGCTGGTAAGGACCAGATCCAGGATTCTGGGATCAGGATCGCCCCTTCCCTTCCCTTCCCTTCCCTTCCCTTCCCTTCCCTTCCCTTCCCTTCCCTTCCCTTCCCTTCCCTTCCCTTCCCTTCCCTTCCCTTCCCTTCCCTTCCCTTCCCTTCCCTTCCCTTCCCTTCCCTTCCCTTCCCTTCCCTTCCCTTCCCTTCCCTTCCCTTCCCTTCCCTTCCCTTCCCTTCCCTTCCCTTCCCTTCCCCCTCCATCACTTCACCAGGGGGCCTGGGGGGAGACAAAAGACAATGGGTGGAAAGGGGGAAAGAGGGGAGATCAGACAGGACATGTGGAAAACCTTTGTTCCCATGGGCTCAGACAGGTTCTGAAATGATGCTCTGTCTCTGTCTTTTGGGATTTCCAGTTTCAGACCAAATCCAGACTTGAACCACTAAGGTCTGACCCAGTTTCTGCAGACTTGATAAACTATTTTCCATGTTAATCCCAATTTTGGAATGGGCCAGAACAGATGTTTATGGGACAAGAGCAGTCTGGGGATGTTGGGAACATGCAGCTTGCAAGGTGCACGAGCACATGTCATAATTTGGGGCATTTGAGTACTTGAGGAAACGTCAAAATTTTCCCACCAGGAGAGAACAGAAATTTCCTGGATGTGTACTGATGGCAGGAGAAAAAATCCTGCTCTTCCCCTCTACCTGTGTTACCACTATACTGTCTATTATTTCATGTCCCTCTCCATTTGGGTGTTTCCACCTCTCTTGTTTAAATGGTCATGTCTAAGGACACCTCTTCACTAGACCAGCTGGTTCTATGGGCTTCCCATTGCCTCTGTGCCTCTGAGTCTCAGCAGTTCCTGAGCCCCAAAGGACACAAACCTGATGAGCTGTGGTGCCCACTGCACTGGTGGCTCTTGCACCTCCCTCCATAGGCACAGCAGAGCTCCCTTGTCCCACAAAGTCCCTGGCAATGCAGGGATGAAGGAAACAGGACAGGCTGTGGGGATCAGGGGCAGGGCACGGCCAGGGATTTGGGGTGGTTGTGAGCCCAGGGCAGGAGCCGGCCCTTGGCCTTGCTGAAGCTCATCCAATTGTCCTGGGCCCATGGCTCCAGCCTGGCCAGATCCCTGTGCAGAGCTTGCTGCCCTGCAGCACAGCCACACTCCCAGCCAGCTTGGGCTCCCCTGGACACTGACTCAGGGTGCCCTCCATGGCCTGGTCCACATCAGCAAGGAACACATTGAACTGCCCTGGCCCCAGTCCTGAGCCCTGGGGACACCCCTGCATGTGGCTCCATTGCCCAGCACTCCTTGGGCTGCACTTGTGTTTGCCATGGAGCTGGGCCTGCCTTGGCTTCTGTTTGCTGACCCCAAATGAACATCCCTCTGTGTCTGGGGCAGCTCCTTCTCCAAGGAAAGCAGCTGGGACTTGGTGCCAAGGAGCTGAAAGCTGCAGGCACAGCCTGGACTGGAGGAAGCTCAGATTTGCACTGGGCTGCTCTGAGTGCCAGGGCTTGGATGAGGGAAATGGTGGGGTGGGGGTAGGGACAGAGTGTGATTGATTGTCAGCCATAAAGGGTCTGGATGTTCATATCTGTTCAGAGTGCATGAGGAGGTGCTGGGGGATCAATATGAACTGGAAATTGCTGATATCAGTATATAAATATGAAAATAATTAATATGAAAAAATATCTTCTCTCTTTTTGTTTTGAAATGAAATATATTTTGATTTGAGTGAAAGCTTAGACAAGTTCTGGCTCATGCTCCAGATTTTGGTAGTAGCTCTGTTTCAGGATACCTGAACATCAACTTTTTGCTTAACAAGTTCTTGAGAATGTAAATTTAGGTCTATTATAAAATGAATTATTTACTGAATGGACTCAAGATTAACAGACAAGAGACTTTAAATGGACTACTTACTGCACAGACAAAAACCAAAGAAGTACAGGTAGATACAAACGCAGTGCACAATAAAGTTACCTATATTACAGCCAGTAAAGAAATAGCAGAGATCATGAGTCAATGTAACTTACCACTGAACTGATGAGGGAGTGCACATGGAGCCCTTTCACTCAGCTTCCAGAAAAGGAACCACAAAGATTCATCCAGACTTGGGAGTGAAGTCCTACCTGTTTCCAGGGACTATGCAGAAGAGTTTTGTATGGTGAAAGTTTTGTGTATATTTTATAGTTTTTTAAACTGAAGTGTGTGTCACTCAGAAATTCAAGGCTTATCTCCCTCCCTTCAGTCTGCTCTCAAGGCAGGATGTTCATGGGCAGCTGGGAATTCCACCTCCCTGGCACCAGAGATAACTCAGCACAGGACAGATGTCCAGCCTGGGTTATCTCAGCAATTGCTGAGAGGGGGAAGATGCCCTGAGTGATGGCCCAGCTGATGGACAGAACAGATGAGCTCTGCTGTGCCACAGGGGAAGTCCTGCTGCAGGAACCTCATGGAACCAGGGGGCCGTTGTGACATTGTGATGGCTCCTGGAACCAAGGAGAGAGATCATGGCGACACCAATGAACCTCCTGGAACCAAGGAGAGAGACCATGGTGACACCAATGAACCTCCTGGAACCAAGGAGAGAGACCATGGTGACACCAATGAACCTCCTGGAACCAAGGAGAGAGACCATGGTCACACCAATGAACCTCATGGAACCAAGGGGCCTTTGCGACAGATCAATGCCTCATGGAAGCAAAAAGAGCATTGAGACACCAATGGTTTGTCAGGACTTGCTTGATCCCAATGAGCCCCGTGGTGCATTTGGTGCTGAGCTCTTGAACCTCAGGGCCTGAGAGGAGATTGCACAAAGTTTTCCAGGAGTCCAAGTCAGAAGAAAAACCCAAAGTGTCTCAAAGCATTAATGGGATCCACTGAGGTCCATCCCCAACATAGGATCCTCTTGGACTCCTTGGAAGAGACAACTGGAGGCCACAATTGCCCAAAAACCTCTCAAACAATGAGAGAGGAAAAGACAAGGGAAAGTTCTTTAAAAAAACTGAAGTACCTTGAAGCATTAATGAGCACCACTGAGTGCTGTTACTGAGGAGCCCTCTCAAGAGACTAATTAAAGCAGAGAATTGGAGGCCATGATTGCACAAAGCTCTCAGAGACTCCAAGGCAAAAGCAAAACCCCAAGTCCATGGAAAAACCTGCAGTCCCTGGGAGCATGAAGGAGCCCCAAGGGCCATTCCTGACCAAGGCTCCCCAGGGACTGGTCCCAGCAGATCCCTGAGGCCACTGGCATGTGGGGGGATGCTGAGGGCAGGACAAGGGCTGACAGTGCCCAGCCTTGCTGGGGCTGTGCCAGGAGGCCCCAGGGGCTCAGGACAAGGTGTCTGCTCACAGCCCTTGGTGGCACAGTCCCTGCTGTGCCCCAGGCCATCAAGACTTGGCCTCTCTTTGTCCCCTCCTGTCATCACTGCCTCCAATTTCCTGATCTGACTGCAACCTGGGCACACTTTCTCAGTTGTGTCCCTCAGTGGGACCCATTAAAAGTGAAAGAAACTTTGGACTTCGATTCTGGCTTGGAGTTCTTGAGAGGTTTCCTAACAAACCACAGCTCTGCCTTGATTTCCCTCTGGTCTGCTGCAGTTCATGAGGAAAGTTTCAACTCTACTTATGAAACTCCTAGTTTCCCCACTGCAAACAGACACACTCCTCAGGTGTGTGCCAGCCCAGGGTGCCACCAAAACCACTGCAGAGCTGCCCTGGGCCAGCTGTGAGGGTGGATCATCATCCCAACCTGCACTGGGCACTGCCAGGGGCTGTGGCCATGGACACTGCACTGACCCCACTGCTGGGTTTGGGTGCCATGGAAACCATGAGAAGCTCAAATTTCCTTGGAAATACTGGGGAGGACTGGGACATACTGGGGAACACTGTGAATGTTGAGGGGGAATCTGGGTGTACTGGGATGGACTGTGGGGGTACACAGAGACACACTGGGACATACTGGGACAGATACTGGGGAATACTGGAGCAAAGATTGACTACGTTGAGTGATACTGGGTTATACTGAGACAAACTGGGAACACTCTGAATAGTGTGGGGATGATGGGGGACACTGGGGCGCACTATGGATGACACTGGGGAGAACTGGAAGAGAATACAAATGAACTCAGGTGTATTGAGAGCGCCTGGAGAGGCGCTGGGGCTGTATTGAACTGTACTGGGGATGAACTGGGCTGTACTGGGAGGGACTGGAGGGGTGCAATGGGCTGCTCCCGCCCCCGCCCATCACTGCCCGCAGCCAATCAGCGCCGGGGATCAGGGAATGAGGGCGGTGCCTGGTGACGGCGCCATCTTTCCTTGTGGCCTATAACTCCCATCATGCACCGCGGCCCGATAGAGCCCCATTGGAGCTGGGACTACAACGTCCATCATGCCCCGCGCTCCACAGAACTCCGCTATCTGCCCCCCTCCCCTCATGTCCCATAAGCGTCCCCCACACTCTCCAGGATCCCGAAGTGCCCCCTCATCATCCTCTCAGAAGCACCCCAAAGCGGCTCCGGATTCCCTGAATGCTCCCAGCCCCACAGATTCCCTTTACAATCACTTCTGGGAATTCATCTGTCACCTCCCGCGGCCCCGCAGCACCTCATAACACAGGTTCCCGCTTAAAATTCCTGCCGTGCACCGCGCCCTAAAGGGCCCCGTTGGAACTCCCCAAGCTCCCCCCAAATGCTCCCGAACCGTACACGTTCCGCCCTGAGCACCTCAAGTCACAGCTCGGACTCAAAAGCGTCCCCCAGGATCCTTCCTGGACCCCAAATGCTCCATCCGAGCAACTTCCGGGACTACAGCTCCCATCATGCCCGGCTGTTCCCGTAGAGTGCTATTGCAGCCGTGACTTCATCTCCCGTCATGCACCGCGCCCGACAGAGAGACATTGCGGCTGCGCCTTCAACTCCCGTGATGCTCCGCGGCTCCATTGAACTGTATTCTACCCGCGCCTACAACTCCCATCATGCCCCGCGCCCAGAGAGCCCCGTTCGAGCCCCCCAAGTGCCCGCCCGGACCCCGAAGGGCTCCACATTCCCCTCCCTGACCTCCAAGTTTTCCCCCTGGACCCCCAAGAGCTCCCCCGGACGCCGAGGTGTCCGTCAGAATCCCTCAGTGCCCTGCCCAGTGCCCACCCTGCTCCCTGAATTGTCCTCCAGACCCTCAAGTTATCTCTGAATTGCTTCCATAGACCCAAATCATCCCAAATGTAACCCAGAAAGGTCTCCATGGACCCCAGAGTGGCTCAATTTGCCTTGAACGACAAAATTGTAAAAAGGATTACAAAAAGACTGATAAAAAGACTAATTAGCATAAGGAGGGAGATCTCAAGAGCCAATAATTAAGGGAATTGTGTTACTTACAAACTGTGACTGGTAATATCTCTGGTTGCTGAAAATGGATATATTTTAATATAAATACAAAAAAAACTAGGTGATAAAAATATTATGACTTCTTATAAATAGAAAAATTATTTTTATTAGATTTAATTATTTTTAATTTTATAAAATTAATAAAATTTCCTTTTATAGAGGAAAATATTTATAATTTAATTATTTACTTTATTTAATATAATAAATGTAGAGGGATTACTTTATGTTTCAGGATGTCAGTCCCGGGTGGGCAATGTCAGACATGGTGAGGTTGGGGGGGAGGAGCAGGTTGTTCAAACAGGGTCAGCCCTGAAAGGGATCATTCTTCTCTGTGCCCAGAACTCCTAGGGAGACATTCAGCATCATCATCACCTGGGAAATGTTTCAGTCACCTCTGCTATGAACTGAAAAATAAAAATAATATGCCCTTGATTAAAACCAAAAATCATGAGGTGCACTTTGAAATCTCCCTCCTTAACAGAGCTCCAAAGTGACTGCAAGCAGCTGCACAAGCCCTGGAGACTTGAAGACAATGGAAGGAAGACAAAGAGCTCCCAAGGCCTTTGTGTATTTTAATGATGCCCAGATTTGGGGATTTGGGGCTGATGGCAGGAGCCTGAGGCACTGAGAGAAGGTTGAAGAAGCTGCTGCAGGAGTCAGCAGCAAAACTGCAAGTGCCTTGGAGCATCAGTGGCCGCCATGAGTGAGGGCAGGGAGTGCCCAAGGCTCCCCAGGGCCTGGGGAGAGCAGATCCTTGAGGGCAGGATTGCAGGAGCCAAAGGCTGTGAGCAGGGAACTGCAATGCTGAGCAAGGCCTGGGCTGGCTGGAGGAAGCAGAAAGGCCAAGGCTGAGCCCAGGCCTGGGACAGCAGGGCCTGTCCCTCACGGGTGGCTCGGGGCTGTTGCTGGGGCAGTGGGATGGCAGGGGCAGCAAGGACAAATGGCATCAGCCTGCAAGCCCTGCCAGCCTCCTCAGGGAGGGCCGAGGCAGAAGCAAAGTGCGGCCCCTGCCAGGAAAGTTCCTTCTGTGGGGCCTGCAGAGGCCCTGCCCGAGCCCAGGGGACAAAGGCCTGGGTGCCTCTGGCCCTGCCAGCCCTGCCCAGCCCTCGGCCATCTCTCCTGCAGCCTGTGCCCCCTCTGTGTGCTGCATAGCGAGGAGGTTGTGGAGCTGAAGCCTTGGGGCTCCCTGGCAGTGAACAGCACTGGGGTTCCTTTTTCTCCCCAGCTCTGCCTTGAGGCACTGACCCTGTAGCTCCAGAGAAGTCAGGGAGGAAAGATGTCATGGCAAACATGGCAATACAGAGTTCTTTATTTTGTGTAACCGCGTATACAATACAGCTCTGGGACTATATAGTCTGAAATTTGCACTACAAATGCAAATACTGAGATGAAAGTGTTAGAGACCAAGGTTTTCCTGTTAACAAACACACAAAAATATATTACATGTGCCAGAAGAAAAAAAATACACAGGACACAGAGTGGGCATTAATGAGAAATATCGTAAGAGCTAGAAAGGAGAATGAGAATTTCTTGCTTCTGAAAAGCATGAACGATGATTTTTCTCAGACCATCCTTGAGCTCCTGTTTCCTCGGGCTGTAGATGAGGGGGTTCAGAGCTGGAGGCACCACCGAGTACAGATCTGACAGGAACAGATCCAGGGATGGGAATGAGATTGAAGGGGGCTTTAGGCAAGCAAATGTCCCAGTGCTGAGGAACAGGGAGAGCACAGCCAGGTGAGGAGGCAGGTGGAAAAGGCTTTGTGCCTTCCCTGCTCAGAGGGGATCCTTAGCATGAAACCTGAAGATCTGCACATAGGAGAAAACACCAAAGAAAACACCCAGATGCTAAACAGACAACAACAGCAAGAAGAACAAGTTCCCTGAGGTAGGAGTGTGAGCAGGAGAGTTTGAGGATCTGGGGCACCTCACAAAAGAACTGACCCAGGGCTTTTGCCCTGGCAGAGAGGCAGGGAAAATGTATTGGCTGTGTGCAGCAGAGCATTGAGAAAGGCACTGGCCCAGGCAGCTGCTGCCATGTGGGCACAAGCTCTGCTGCCCAGGAGGGTCCTGTAGTGCAGGGGTTTGCAGATGGACACGTAGCGGTCGTAGCACATGATGGTCAGGAGGGAATACTCTGCTGAAATGAAGAACAAAAAGAAAAAGAGCTGAGCAGCACATGCAGAGTAGGAGATGTTGTTGGTGTGCCAGAGGGAATTGTGCATGGCTTTGGGGACAGTGGTGCAGATGGAGCCCAGGTCAGTGAGGGCCAGGTTGAGCAGGAAGAAGAACATGGGGGTGTGCAGGTGGTGGCCGCAGGCTACAGCGCTGATGATGAGGCCGTTGGCCAGGAGGGCAGCCAGGGAGATGCCCAGGAAGAGGCAGAAGTGCAGGAGCTGCAGCTGCCGCGTGTCTGCCAATGCCAGCAGGAGGAAGTGCCTGATGGAGCTGCTGTTGGACATTTCTGCACTCTGGGTATTGTGGACTGTTCAAAGAAGTTATTGACAAGCTTGGAGCAATATCTCTCATTCAATCCTATGGAATAATTTCTGGAATCCAGTCAAAACTACTTATCTTCCTATGGGGAAACCTCACTACACATTTTTATTTTTAAGTTTAGGTTTTTGCTGCTGAGTTACTGCATCATCTTCAGCATCACTCTCAGTCTGAACACTAGGGAGCCCAGAGGGAAAACAGAGCTCCCTGTACCCCAGTACAGTCAGACCAACTGTCCCACACAGGTGCCATTTCCTGATTACACATTCCTCTATTTCAGCGTGAACATAAGCATTCTTTAGAAATAAAGTGGACTTTTTGAAGACTCCAGTTCAATAACCATTTTCTCTGAAACATCCTCTCTTTCCTTGTGCATCTGGACATGGAGGGATATCCAGCTTTAGTCTGGCTCTCTGCTGCCTGGAGTTGTTCCTCCTGGGAGCTGTTTGTCTCTATCCAAGGCTTGTCCCTGCCAGTGCTTCCAGAGCCCAGCCCAGCCCTGAGGGCTCAGCTCTGCCCTGCAGACCCCTCCCAGCACAGGGCACTGCCCAGGGGCATCTCCCTGGCAGCAGGGCCTGAAGGGCAGCTCAGACAAACTGAGATGCTGCAAGCCAAGGTGCTGCTGCTGCTGTCTGTAGGCAGAGCAGGCTGAGGAGGAGGCACTTTGTGAGGCAGATCTGAGGCACATCTGCTGATGCCCAGGGGGACAGTGCAGGAGTCTCAGGGACACAGACACACCTGACAGTCCCTTTGCCTTGCCTTGAGGAGAGAGCTGAGAGCAGCCCTGGCCATGCAGCAGCATCTCCAGAGCAGGAGGAATCTGCCCTGATGGGGGTGGCTCCTTCCACCTCCAACTTCTGCCCACAGTCCATGGGGAGCTGCCAGGCAGGCTGAGAGCTGTCCCTGGCAGGTGGCACATGCCCTGGGCTGGCCAAGAGTCCTCAGGGCTGCAGAACAGGCACTCCAGCTCTAGGTCATATTCCCCCAAGTGTGTTTCCAGGCGGAGGTTCACATATGCAGCCCCAGGCCCTCTACAAACACAAGCTGCCCGCTGCCTCTTCACCTGCCTGGAGTCCTGCCTGCGTTCATGGCAGCAAAACCAGGCTGTTCCTGGCCACAGACCAGAGCTCTGCTCGTGCAGGATGGTCTTGCCAGCACTTTACAGGATTCTGCTCTGCACGCAGCACTTTTCCTTCCCCCTCTCAACAGACTTTGGCACACAGAGCACAACCTGGCTGGCTCTGCCATCAGCACACCCCAATCACAGGTGGAGGAAGAAGAAGCAGGGGCTGTTTTGCAGCCATGCCCAAGAGAGACTGGAAGGGTGCCCTCCCTCTGGTCTCACTTGCTTGGCTTTCTGACTGGGTCTGGGGCAGGGGCTGTGATTCCTCATTTGTGGGGACCAGAACCGCACTCAGGATCCCAGCACTGCCTGACAGCGCTCTGGACACTGGCACGGTCACACGTCCGAGTCTCGGGCACTGTGCTGCTGCTTCATTTGTCCTTTGGCACACCCAACGCTCCTTAAGAAGCCCTGATGGTCTCTGGTTCTGCCCTCTTCCTGACCTGGGCAGGGATGGAGCATTGCTGTGCTTTCAGGAAGCTGGTGTTGAAACCTTGCAGCATTCCAGTCTCCTTTGCCCTCTGTGGATGCTTGCCATGGAATCCCTCCCAGTTGGGTTCAGAGCATACTCAGGTGGAGTGGCTCTTCTAAAACCCAGGGCCTCCAGGGTGCTCAAGAAGACCTTTAACTCCACAGTGTTGTGGAACTGGACCTTTAGCACAGAGATATTTCCAGCCTGATCTGTCCTTGTTCCTCTGCATCTCTGCACAAAACACAGCGTGGAAGAGAATGGCAGGAAGAGCCCATGTGTCCCAGGGCTCCGGATTTGAGGCGCTTGAGCTCCACAGAGATGCAGGCAAAGTGAAGAAGCCAAACTCTTTATTGATGGAGGGGGAAGCAACGGGAGGAGCTGGAGGGGACAAAAGGGATGGGTACAGTATGAGGGCTGGAGGGAGGGAGCAGTGAAAAGGGAGAGATAGTGGAGGGAAGATGAGAGGATGGGCAGTGTCTGAAGGCTGGAGGGAGAGAGCTATGTACAAGCAGGGAGAGGGCTGAAGCCACATGAACTTCAACAGGCTCAGCTGTGCCTGGAGCTCCAGCTGGTCTCTTCTGGTCTCAAGGTTGCCTCATCTTCCATGGCATCTGGAGAGCTTAAAGGGATGCTGGTTCTTCTGAGCCAGCAGATGAGCATGGTTCTGCAGCTCTTCAATTGAGTGTATCTTGAATTCCTACATTTGTCTGTGAAGGGCTGTCGTCTATCATCAGGGCTTGAAAGACTGGAAGACAGAGGAAAGGAGCCATGGTCAGAGCCCAGATCTGTGGGAATCCAAGGAGACCTTCCTGCTAGGGCCATCCCAGCTAGCTTATTCCATGGCCAATACAGAGGAGGGGCCAAGGGGATCAGCTGCAAGGTGTTGGCCACAAATACCCCCACCCATGTCCCTGAAATCTCTGTGTGCTCCATCCACGCCACCGTTCATCCACACAGGGAGTGAAACCCTCCACAGCTGGGCCAGGGATTGCAGCTCCCTGCCCAGGGATTGCAGCTCCCCCCACCAGCCCCGCTGACAGCCCGCTGCCCTCACTCACCCTCCCTGAGCACCTGGGGCTCTTCCTTCTGCCCCCTCAAGCACTGCCCGGCGAGCCCTGGGAACACAGAGCCTGTCACTGCCCCAGCGGCACAGCTCCCTGCCAGCGGCGCTGCCAGCCCTGTGGCCACTGGCCCTCCTGGCCCGGCAGGGCTCAGCCCTGGCCCTCGCCACCTCCTGACACCCAAGGAAGGGCACGGCTGGGAGAGGGCGGCAGCAGCCCCGAGGGCAGCCGGGGCTCCACGGCGCCGGGCCCGGATGGCGCTGCCGGGGCAGCAGCCGGGGCCGGGGCCGAGCCGTGGTGGGTGGGGAGGGACCCCGGGCTCACCGATGAACCTGATGGCCGCCTCTCGCAGGGGCTCCTGGGGGCTCTGCAGGTACGGCAGGGCCTGGCGCAGGTGCTGGGCCGCTCGGCTCCTGTCCTCTGCCAGCTGGGGAGAGCGGCGGCAGGCAGGGAAGGGTCGGGGCGGGCTCTGCCCCTTTGGCAGGCGCTGCCCTGAGGCGCCCGGCCCCGGCCTCCCCTGCCCGCCCAGCCCTGAGGCGCGGCCGGCAGCCGCTGGCGCCGGGCTCTGCAGGGGCAGAGGGCCGGGTGCTGCCCGGGGAGCCGCGGTGCCGACCCGCCCCGCGGCCCCGCTGGGCCGGGGCTCCGTCGGCACCCGGCTCGGGGCCACGGGAGCCTGGAGCAGAGCCCGTGCGGCCCCTGGGTGCAGCACTGGGCACGGCCACAGCTGCCAGCCCCACACAGCGAGCACCGCGCTCAGGGGGCTTCTCCAGCCTGAGCCTGGGACTTCCAGGCCGTCCTTACCAGGCACTCGGCCAACTTCCACAGCTGCTCCTTCTTCAGCAGCTGCTCCAGATTCCTCCTCTTCAGGAATTTGGTCGCACAATGCAGTGTTGCCCGAGAGGCCTGGAGAGCAGCAGAGATGTGGAGACGGCAGCGCAGTTCAGGGCACAGGACCCGTGTCCCTGTGCCAAGGCCTGGAAAGGGCTGCAGCCCGGGAGGTGCCAGGGCAGGAGGCAGCCGAGCCCCCTCCCAGGGATGCACCAGAAGCCCACGAGTCCTCACCTCTGCCACACGTCAATTTTCATCATGACAGTGGAATAAAAGTGGGAGTAGGCTCTGGCACACAGTTGACTTAAGGGGCTTTTTTCCCTCGTCTACTACCAATTCCATCACCTTGCAGAAGAGGTCAAGGGAGAGCAGTTTCACGTGGCTGTTGTCCTGGAGGAAAGGAAAAAACCTCAGCACCAACTACTGCAGCCCCTGAACAACAGCCCAAATAATCCACAGGGCACCCAGTTTTTGGGCAGCAGCCAGTGCCCGTGGCTGAGGACACTGAGCCTTACGTTGTCACACAGGGCCAGGAGTGCCTGGGCCAGCTTCAGGGCGGTGGTGCTGGATATCAGGATGTCTTTGTCCTGGAGCACATTGGTGAACACGTGGAGGCTCATGCCAACCACCTCTCCATCTGCATCACCCAGCAGCTCCAAAAGGCTTTGAGACAGGCTACACATTTTTAGGGCCTGTGTGGAACACAAGGTTGTGCTGTGAAGCCACGAACGACAGCACCACCAACACTGCCCTGGCACTGCAACCCCAACTGCAGGGCCCAGAGGCCAAAGGCCTGTCCCAAAGAACTCAGGGAGGTGAGGCAGGAGAGCTGGGAGCATCTGCCTCAGCTCCTGAAGCCCAGCCAGCCCAAGGGGCTGCTTTCCCCAGCGCAGCTTCAGCCGCTGTCCCCTTCTCACCATCGAGGGATCCTTGCTGAGCACCACAAGGCCTCGGAGCGCCAGGCGACGCCTCTCCCTGCACTTGCTCTGCACATGCCTTGACATGAGCTCAAGGATGCTGTCAGCACAGTGAGTCAAATCCAAGCAGTCCAGGACCTGGAAGGCACAGGGCAGTGACAGGGGACCCAGCCAGCAGGAGCCCAGATCCGCACAGGGCTGGGCCCAGACAGCAGCACAGGGCACGGGCACCGTCCCAGGCAGCTGTGGCGATGACCACAGAGAGCTGGGAGGCAGCTCAGAGAGGCAGCGCTGGCCATCGGGCTCACCTCCACAAGGAATGCCAGGAAAGGCAGATCCCAGCGTGGCTCTTCCCTGCTGAGCCAGCCAAGCAGGCGGCATGCAATCCCAGAACACACGGAGAGGGAGGCACGGCGTATCTGCCTGATGGGGGAAAAGGCACCAAGACACTGAGGTGGGCAGGCAAACCTCTCTCAGGACTGAGTCACAGAGATCCAGTCTTTGCCCAGCATCCCTGGAGCTGATGTGGGCATTTTGGGAGGCTGCTCCTTCTGGGCACCTCCTCTCCCAGCCTTTTCCAGTCTGCTTGGCTGTCCCTTGGTGACAAATCCCTCTGGCCCATGAGCACAGGGACTGTGTGGGGCACCATGGGCACAGAGCACAAATGTCAGGGACAGAGGGGAAATGGGGGTCTCACCTGGCCAGCAGACCCACGGCATAGTGCTGGGTGTCAGCACAGAGCAGCGTGTCCCAGCCACGCTTGCGCTCCATGGCCATCACCTCAGGGTCATAGTGCAGACAGAAGAGCAGAGCCTTCATGGCCTGCACCGCAAACCTGTGTGCAGAGCAAAGTCCAGGTCACACTGGGAGCACTGGTGCTGGCCACAAGGGCATGGGAAGGACAGGGGGACTGGGACCTGTTGGGCTGGCTGGGAAGGCGATGTTCCTCCCGGCACGCTGTCCAGAAGTTATCAACTTCCTCTGGCATCTGCTGTGTGGTGATGACAACGTGGAAGAGCAGAGCCACAAACAGGCGGGAGGAATAAAGGATCATTGCCTTCTGGCACTGAGGCACAATTAGCCAGATCACCAGAGTGGCCTGCAAAAGAAGCAGCCCGAGACAGCGCTCAGGGCTGAGCTGTCCATGGGGCAGGGCCCGAGGGGAGACGCAGGGGGAGCAGCGGGCCCAGTGCCCCCTGAGCCTGTCCCTAGCCCAGGTTTCAGCCCAGTGCCTGAGGCACGGAGAGGATGGAGAGCTGCTGGAGAGGCGAGTGGAGAGCGAGCAGAGGCCAGTTCCAGAAACTCACAGCCAGGGCAAACACGTCTTTGTTGTCTCCATCAGAGGTGCTCATGCTGTGCAGAGGCCAATCCTCCATCACACAGAGCAGTGTGGGCAGCACCTTCTCCACTGTTGGTCCTGACGAGCCTATGGCTCTCCACATCCTTGCAGCAGCTCTGTGGGATCACAGCTCTGTGTCAGGGGGTCTCAGGCACAGGACCATGCCCTGTACAGCTGTGGGGCCCAGGTGACAGAGCCCCAATGCCCTGAGGGGGAGGGAGGGAGCATGGCAGCAGGCTGAGGAAACAGAGGGGCCTGAGGGTCCTGGAGCTCTGTGCCTGTCTGGCAGACCCCACTGGACAGGCTGTACAGGGCCATGGGCCCTAAAGGCTGTTGAGCCCTGAGCTCTCAAGGCACGTGGACCCTGTACCTGTCACACGTTGGGGCACAGCGCAGGAGGGTCAGCACCACGTCAGCAGGGTGTTCTCCAGCCAGCCTCCAAATGTCAGTGCGCAGCCTGACACCCACAGTGGCATGGGACACGAGACTCTGGTGGATGCTTTTCACCATAGCTGGCACCTGGAGGGGGTGGGGAAGACTTGGAGCACTGTCCATGGGAGACACTCCCCAGCTTCCCCTAAGAAGTGCTTCCCTCCCCGCCACACTGTGCTGGCCTCAAAGACTGAGGGGGCCCAGTGACCATGGCGTGAGTGGGCATGCACTCCTGTGAGGCCTCAAGCCCTGGCCTCAGGCTGCTTACGTTTGGCTGGGAAGAAACACAGGGCTCCTTGAAATAGTCCCCAATGAGTTCCTGACTCAGAGTGGCAGTGGTGTCAGTATTTGTGATGCCCTCAGTCTCTGCAGTGCCGGCCATGTCCTCAGTCTCTGCCATGTCAGCCTTTGCCCTGCCATCATTCATTGCAGTGTCAGAGCCCTCTGAGCACTCAGGTGAATTTGGGCTGACATCTGGCTCTGCCTGGAGCTCGGTCAGCCTGGAGTCAGGCTCAGCTGTGCCCTCTGTAGCTGTGGTTCTGGTCTTCCTACGTCGAATGCGTAGGAACTTCTGGAACCTCTGCAGGAGAACAAAGGACAGGGAAGAGAGGCAAGTTCCATGCAATGCTCCAAGCGCTGTGCTGGGCTGAGCAGTGACAGCAGGCCCAGCCTAGGTAGGGATGGCTGCAGGTACCTTCAGTGTTGTGCGGAAGCGGCTGCAGGTGGGTTCCTGCTCTTGTGTCCGGTCCGTGGCTGCTCCTGGGTAAGAGTGAGTGCAGCCAGAGCTGAGGGGCGGCAGGAGAGGCCAGAGAACACAGCCCAGCCCTGCGCTCCCCAGGCAGGGACAGCCCCGGGATGCCCCAGGGGATGGAGCACGGCTGCTGCGGGGTGTCTGCCCAGCCCCTCTTCTGTCCTGTCCCTGGCCATGTCCACAGTGGGTGGGATGGGATGGGATGGGATGGGATGGGATGGGATGGGATGGGATGGGATGGGATGGGATGGGATGGGATGGAGCCCGGCTGGCAGCAGCCATTAGCCCTGTGGCCCTGCTCTGCCACTCACCATCCTGCATTGGCTGGAACTGCTCCAGCTCCTCAGGTGGTTGTTCTGGGGATACTCCAGGGCCTTTCTCTTTTTTCCCTCTGCAAACATTGAACAGGCTGAGAAATCTGCCCGCCATGTCAGAGTCTGGCTCAAGGGCACCTTCTAGAGAGATGCCTTGGGAAAGCTGTGAGGCAACAAGTCGTGCAGTTGTGCCTTGAAGACACCCACGACAGAGTTGCCTCAGGAAGGCTGCAGGACAGCAAGTCCTGCACTCTGCTCTTGAGGGCTCCTGCCACAAGGACAGGAGACTCCTCGTAAGCAATTCTGGTCACCAAGTCCTGCGGTCCGGCCGCGAGTGCACCTGCAAAAGAGAAGCCTCGGGAAGGCCGCGGGCCACCAAGTCCCACAGCCTTGCCACGAGGTCACCTGCAGGAATAACGCCTCAGAAAAGCTCCGGGTCAGACACGAACGAGTGCGCTGTGTGGGGGCTCCTCACAGCACCGCTCCGGCGCGTCCTGTCCCGTCGCCTGCTCCGAGCACTGTGGTGTGGCTGTGTCACTGCCAGCTCCTATGTCAGCACAGGTCACAAAGGGTCCTTTGACACCGTGTCCCATTCCATGCCATGGTGACCGTGCTGCTTTGTGTCACAAAGGCCCTTGCACACACTGTCACCTGCCCTGGGGACACCCTCAGCCCACCCAAAGTGGCCCAGGTTGGAAGGAATCCCTCGCCCCAAGTGTTTAAGGCAGCCTGACATGATGTTTATGAGCAGCTCTAACCACCAGCAAACACTGCCCTGCTCTGCAGGCTCAGGGCAGCAGAAGGAGCCCCCAGGGCTGCTGACACAGCCGTAGCTGGAAGGGCACGGGACCTTCCAGAGAAGCTGGCACAGCCTCCTTGGGACACATCCCAACTGCTGGCCATCCTAAACCTGGGGGTCCAAAAGTTCCCTCTTGGTCAGCTCTTGTGGCCTAAAGCTTCAGCTGCTTTAGCTCCTGGGGCTAAGCTGCTCATGCTGAATGTGACAACTCAGAGAGAAGAATACAGTTCATCCAAATCCTTCTGGGACACTGAGAGGGGAGGCTGTGCAAACAGGAGCATGGTTTGCTGTCACCTCTCTGCCCTTCATGCCCTTCAGCACTTTGAAAGCTCAGCCAAGAGCTTTGTCCAAGGGTGCAATGAAGCAGCTGTTCCTGCTCCCAGCTCTGGCTCTTTCCTGTCTCTGACCTTGACTGGTTTTGTCCCTCTTGCTGTGCCCTCTGTTCCCCCTGTGCTCAGTGGCTGCTCCCCAGGACTGTGGAACTGGCACAAATCAAGGGCTCCAGCCCCTCCTTTCTCTGCCCTTGCAGCTGCCTGGTCACAGCAGCCTTTTCCATCTGGAAGCTCCCCATGGAGAGGCAGTCCCCACCTCTGTTCCCTGCACAACCTCCAGGAGCCCAGGGCTGCCATCTCCAGTCCCTGCTGGCACTGAGGGCTCCCAGGTGCCCCAGGCTGCTGTGACACCACTGCACACGGGAGGGAACAGTGCCGGGGGCTGTGCTCAAAGTCAGGTCCATGTGCTGCTGCTGCTGCTGCTGCTGCTGCTGTGGGTGTCGTTTGTCCAGCCGTGCCCCAGAGTCAGGGATCAGATGCAAGCACTGCTGCTGCTCCCTCGGGATCAGCCACAGTTTGGGTGTTGCTGTCAGTGCCAGCAGAAGCGGTGGCTGGAGCAGAGGGTGCTGACAGTGCCCCAAGCCCCGGGGCCAGAGGGGTCCCTGGGCTGGGGCTGGGAGCTGGGAGGGAGCTGCCCCTTGTTCTCCCTCTGCCCCACACAGAGCTGGGCCGGGCACAAGGGGGGCAGCCCAGCAAACAGGGAGCCTGCGAGTCCCTTCCAGCCCTGTCTGCTCAGAGCTTGGGCCTTGGAGCTGCAGGTGGACAAAGGAAGCTGTTCCTGGTCCCTCGCTGTGTCCCCGTGCTCAGCAGTGCTGCTCCATCAGTCTGTGCCCAGCAAGGGGGAAAAGCCTCAGCCCTGCAGGGCCAGGAGCTGCCGGGCTCTGCCTGAGCAGCTCAGCCAGCGGGAAGGAGCTGCTCCACACGGGAACCAGGAGCAAAGGACTGCAGCACCTCGTTCTTGGGCAGAGCCCCGATTCTCTGGGGGAATAGCAGAGCTGTTCTCATGCACTGCTGTGTCAGAGCTGCAGGTGCTGTGCCTGCAAACACAGGGCTTGAGATCTGCACAAGAATTCTGCAACTCGTGACTGGATCAGGATGTCACCAGTGCTAAACTCCAGTTTAGTCCAAAGCAACCACTTTACACCTCTGCTGCTCTCTGCTACATTTTTTCTTCAGAGTATCCAGACAAAAGTAAACAGACGAGGAGCCTACATTTTCATTGTTTATCAGAAATGCATCTCATTTTGCTGTACATTCCTTTCTTAGGATGTGTTCTCTGTGTTTAAAAAATGGAAAAAAAAAGTAAAAAAAAGAACAAAAAGTGAAAGTGAAAGTTTAGAGGAAAAAAACCCCAATGTGTAGTGAAAAATCTTCTGTAACTTTGGATTAATTAGTATCTGATCTTTTTTAAAAAGACAACTAAATTATTTGCTTTGTGAAAGTTCTGATGACATGGATCCATATTACTGAGCTCAGCATCCTTTTTTAAAAGATTTTGGGGTTTGATTGTAATAATCAGTCATTTTTAATTGTGGTTGAAGAAAGAGAAAATTGAAATTTGGATTGTGCATGATTGTGTTTTGAGGGTGAAAACACTGCAGTTTGAAACTGTAACCTCAAGTATTGAAAATTAATGTGATAACTCCAAATGGATTGGGTGACAGCAGCTTTTCCTATAGGATGTGCAGCATCAGAAAGACTTCATCAGTGAGGTTGTGGGTGCTTTTATCTTTGTCCTGTGCCACTCTGGGATGTCATGAAATGGGGCTTCACCTGCCACCAGCCACAGTCACCCTCTGACACTGCAGATCCTTGGACCTTGTGTCCCCAAAGCAGACACAAAGTGTTTCTGCAGCTACCCCATTGGCACAGATCCACGATGGCTGGGATTTTTCCAAGTCTCATGTCTCCATTGTGCCATATTCCTCAATTAATAGCAGCCCATCCCAATGACTCCAGCAATTTACACAGATGTTTGTCAGCTCCACTTCCTGCCTAGAAATCCTGAAACTGCTCCCAAATGCTGCTCCCTTCAGCTCTTGGACACCTACTCACAAAGCTGGGGAACAAATCCCCGGTCCACTGCCTTACAAGGTGAGTTATGCCAAAGTTAGAGCTCTGTGGGAAATCTCTGCCCATCCCTATCCTTTTAAAATATCCATACATGGGGGTGTGCATGGATGTGTATGGTATAGAAAGGAAGGGGTGTGCAAGCAACATGACTGACACTTTCACTCTCCATGTTGGTCCCACAGGTACAAAGACAATATGGATAGCCTGGCACAGACAGACCCTTCTGTCCATGGATACAGAGACATCCCAGTGCCCATGGCACAGACAGACCCTTCTGTCCATGGGAGCACATTGGGGGTGGGTGGGCAGTGAGTCCTGGACAGGAGCCAGACCTGTGTCCAGCCCTGCCAGGCCCTGCCAAGGCTCAGTGCTGGCTCCTCTGGAATGGGAAAGCCCTTCAGCCTTGTCCCTGCCCAGAGGGGCAGTGCTGGCCTGGCAGCACAGGCTGTTTTCCCCACAGGCTGCAGGAGATGAGAACACAACACTTGCAAACACTGAGTGCAAGCCACAGCTCTGGGTGCTCCCCATGCACCTCAGCCCTGGTTCCACTCTCTGCCCCAAGACTGTGAAGTAAAAGGCAGTTGGGGGTGAGAACTGTTCAGAGAAGGACTGAGCTACAGCTTGAGCAGGCTGAAAAATATCATTTGGGGTCATACCAGATTGATTTCATTTCAGAAGGTATTGAACAAATTTACTTTTTGGGCGGTGTCATGTTTTCCCTTGGAGGTGTACACTCTGCAAACTTGAGCTGCGTTGCTGAAATGCTCAAGCAAGTCTCTGCTGCAGGTCACTCCATTTCTCCTTTGGCTGATGCCAGCCTGGTGCTGAGCTGCAGCAGAGCCCTGGCAGAGCCCAGAGCAGCCTCAGCATCCACAGGGCCCGGCTGCAAGGAGAGAAACCAGAAATTGCCCGTCAGCTGAAGGCTCCTGTGCCCCTTGTCCCAGCTGCCACGGTGCCCAGGCCATGCTGGCCGTGCCCAGAGCAGTGCCCATCACTGCTGCCTTGGGCAGCAGAGCAGGAGGGCAGGACATGTGCCCAGCCTGCAGCCAGCCATGGCACATCCACCTCCTCAGCAGCTGCCACAGCAGGATGCTCCTGTGCTCGCTGCCATCTCCCAAAAGCTCTCATCCCACCGTGCCAAGAAGATGGGGACCCACCTCATGCCATCGCTGCTGGAAGAAAAGCTGGTCCCAAGGGATGTCCTCAGCCTTCTCCAAGGGCACGGCCCATCCACGCCGCAGCTGGTCCCGAGCACTTCCTGATCCACACTGGAGCCCACCTGGAACACTTCCTTTAGAGAAAGAATCAACAAATTAATGAAAATAGATTACAGTCCAGAAGGGGAGAAAAGAAAAATGGTAAAAAATCTAATCTCTATCAGGGGCTTGAGGAAGGCCCAACCCTAGATGCCAGGGAAAAAGCCACCCACGGGTGAGAGAAGCCCATGCTTTCTCCCTTTTCCCCTGCACTGGCCCCACAAGTCATGGTGATCCCAAAGCAAGCAAGGGCAGTGGAGCAGCCCAAGCCCTTCCTTGCCTGCCAAGGAAAGCAGCCATGCCCAGTTCTGGAGTCCCACCTCACTCCCACCATGGGGCTTTGTTTGTGTCGTGCTGGCTGCCCCAGCCCGGGGCACGGTGGGTGCTGGGGGCTGTTGGCAGGGCCAGGAGCTGACTCCCATTTCGTACCCACCCCAGCCCATCCCCCCAGCCGTGCCAAAAAGCAGCTTGGCAGATGACAGAAGAATCAGTTTTATCCTCCCCAGCAAAGGGGGAACCTTTGCTTCTTGGCCAGGCTGTGCAATGCCCAAATCTGGGAGCATCCCCCTGGGTCTGGACTCATCTGTAAATTCACCGTGGAGCCAGGCTTTGAAGAAGGTGCCAGAATCCAAGTCCATCTTCAGCTTGCCAGTGGCCAGGTGGAGGAAGAGGTTGCCATCCTTGATGTCATCCTCACTGTCTCCAGCAGCAGCAGCCCCACCTGCTACAGCTTCTCCAGGGGCTCCTTCTCCTTCCCTGGGGTGAGACCAGGCTCTCAGTGTTCTGCCCAGGGCCCAGCTGTCAGTGAACCAGGACAAGCCAAAGCAGCTCAGATGGTGGCCACCAGTGCTGGGCAGAGCAGCTCAAGGGCTGTTTGTTCCCACCTGATGACCCCTGTGCAGTGACACAGGCAGGACAAAAAAGTCTGGGCTTCTTTGCTTCTGATTGCCAAGGCCTGTGTGCAACTGGAACTTACCAGAGCCCTGCATCCAAGTGTGCCTGTGGCTCTCTCCCTTCTTCTATGGCAGGTGAATTTGCTGCATCCAAGGGTCACAAAACAGGTCTTCTGACGAGGGCCTTTCCATGTGGAGCATGGATAAGCACCATCTGATCAGATCTTGGCCCTCTGGACAGAGAAAGCAGAAACCACCGGTCAGTTGGAGGAGGCTCCAGTCTGCTTTGCCCCACTGTTCTCATGCTCAGGCTGCGCTGCATGTGCTCAGAGCTGGGCCTAAACCTTCTGTCCTGCTTTGAAAGACAGGTGTTTGCTAAGGAAAGCAGAAGCTTCCCTTTGGACTGTAAAAAAAATGTGATTCTTCCGATTATTATAATTTTGGAATTAAGAGAGCTCTCAGGCAAAGATATGGGGGTAGGAATAACAGTTCTTTACTTGTATATCTAACACGACAAACAAGAACAACAACAGCTATGAAATAACCCACAAACAGAACAGTAACTCAGTCCCAGTGTTTTTTGGCTGCAGGCACCTTTTCCCTGAGCTGCAGTTCCCAGTGCTGGGGGTGGGCAGGTCCCGCAGAGCTGCAGGAGGGCTGGGGGTGATGGCAGAGCTGTCCCAGGGGGAGAGAGAGATGGAGAGAGAGCCCTCTGCTCACAGTGTGGGTCCCAGTCCTCAGCAGAATGCTGGATGGTGGTAGTTCACAGCGAGAAGACAGCAGGGCAGTGTCCGATGGTGGTTTCCCGACGCTGGGATGGCAGGGATGGGACACAGGCAGCGATCGTCCTTCTCGTCGGAACTCCATGGGGGAAATGGGCCGAGGCCCAGCCTTCCTCTTCCTCTTCTGGCTGTTTGAATCTTGCGGGGCTTACCTCTTCCCTCCCCTCCCCTCCCCGTTGTCACCACGGCCCAGTCAACAGGTACCTTAGCATGACAATGGGGAAAATTCCACAGAGGGAAAAAGGGAGAGAACCAACCCCCAACATTATCCACCCCGAATTTTCCCCTACCATCATGCTAAATCAAATTAAAATCTTCAAATTATAGACATCCATACAATTACAGATATAGGCACAGTATTGTAGGTAGTTCACCCTAAAACAAGGTCTCCTTGGGGTATGCATCCGGTCTCTCCATCCCTTTGCATCACTCACCAGGTACAACCTGGCCCTTGAGCAAAAACCACCCCACGAATTGGATTGTCTTTGCTGGAGGCAGAGTTCACCCAAACAGTTTTTCCTAGCATACCTCTCATATGCACCACTGGAACCTTGTCCCCATCTGGTGTTCTCAAGGGCTCAGACTGGGCAGGGCCTGCTTGATTAGTGGAACCTTGGGTGTTCACTAACCATGTGGCCTTTGGTAGATTAATCTCCCAGTTCTTGAAAGTCCCCCCACCCAGTGCCTTCAAGGTGGTTTTAAGCAGCCCATTGCCCCGTTCCACTTTCCCAGCCGCTGGTGCGTGATAAGGAATGTGGTACACCCACTCGATGCCGTGTTCTCTGGCCCAGGTGTTTATGAGGCTGTTCTTGAAATGAGTCCCATTGTCTGACTCAATTCTCTCAGGGGTACCATGTCTCCAAAGGACTTGTTTTTCCAGGCCCAGGATGGTGTTGCGGGCAGTGGCATGAGGAACAGGGTAGGTCTCCAACCATCCAGTGCTGGCTTCCACCATGGTCAGCACGTAGCGCTTGCCTTGGCGTGTCTGAGGCAGTGTGATGTAATCAATCTGCCAGGCCTCCCCATACTTCTATTTGGACCACCGCCCCCCATACCAGAGGGGCTTCACTCGCTTGGCTTGCTTGATGGCAGCACACGTCTCACAGTCATGGATAACCTGGGAAATGCTGTCCATGGTGAGATCCACCCCTCGGTCTCGTGCCCACTTATAGGTAGCATCTCTGCCTTGGTGACCTGAGGCATCGTGGGCCCATCGAGCCAGGAACAACTCTCCCTTGTGTTGCCAGTCTAAGTCTATCTGTGACACCTCTATCCTTGCAGCCTGATCTACTTGCTCATTGTGCTGGTGCTCCTCATTAGCCCGACTCTTGGGGACATGGGCATCTACATGACGGACCTTTACGGGTAGCTTCTCTACCCGACTGGCAATGTCTTTCCACTCATCAGCAGCCCAGATTGGTTTTTCCCTATGTTGCCAGTTAGCTTTTTTCCATCTTTCCAGCCAGCCCCACAGAGCATTGGCTACCATCCATGAATCAGTGTAAAGGTAAAGCTTTGGCCACTTCTCTCTTTCAGCAATGTCCAGGGCCAGCTGAACGGCTTTGAGTTCAGCAAGTCGACTTGATCCACCTTCTCCTTCAGTAGCTTGTGCAACCTGTCGTGTGGGGCTCCATACGGCTGCTTTCCACTTCCGGTTCATCCCCACGATGCCACAGGAACCGTCAGTGAAAAGAGCGTAGCGAGTTTCATCTGCTGGCAGTTGGTTGTATGGCGGGGCTTCATCAGCCCGGGTCACTTGTTCTTGCTCCTCTTCATCGGCAAGACCGAAATTTTCACCTTCTGGCCAGTTTGTAATTATTTCCAAAATCACAGGGCGATTTAGGTTTCCGATATGGGCGCGCTGTGTGATGAGGGCGATCCACTTGCTCCATGTGGCATCGGTGGCGTGGTGGGTAGAGGGGACCTTCCCTTTAAACATCCACCCCAGCACTGGTAGTCGGGGTGCCAGGAGGAGCTGTGCTTCTGTGCCAATCACCTCTGAGGCAGCTTGAACTCCTTCAGAAGCAGCCAAGATCTCCTTCTCTGTTGGGGTGTAGTTGGCTTCAGACCCTCTGGAACTTTGGCTCCAGAATCCCAGAGGGCGGCCTCGGGTCTCACCAGGTACCTTCTGCCAAAGGCTCCAGGACAAGCCCTTGTTCCCAGCTGCAGAGTAGAGCACATTCTTCACCTCTGGTCCCGTCCTGACTGGGCCGAGGGCTACAGCATGAGCGATCTCCTGCTTGATCTGGGCAAAGGCTTGCTGCTGCTCAGGGCCCCAGTGGAATTCGTTCTTCTTCCGGGTGACCAGGTAGAGAGGGCTCACAATCTGGCTGTACTCAGGAATGTGCATTCTCCAAAAGCCTATGGCACCTAGGAAAGCTTGTGTTTCCTTCTTGTTGGTTGGTGGAGACATCGCGGTGATCTTATTGATGACCTCAGTGGGGATTTGGCGCTGCCCGTCTTGCCACTTTACTCCCAGGAACTGGATCTCTCGGGCAGGACCTTTGACTTTGCTCCTCTTGAAGGCAAAACCAGCTCCCAGCAGAATCTGGATGATTTTTTCTCCTTTCTCAAATACTTCCATTGCCATGTTCCCCAACACAATGATGTCATCAATGTATTGCAGATGTTCTGGAGCTTCACCCTTTTCCAGTGCAGCCTGGATCAGTCCATGGCAGATGGTGGGGCTGTGTTTCCACCCCTGGGGCAGTCGGTTCCAGGTGTACTGCACGCCCCTCCAGGTGAAAGCAAACTGAGGCCTGCACTCTGCTGCCAGAGGAATGGAGAAAAATGCATTGGCAATATCAATGGTGGCGTACCACTTTGCTGCCTTGGACTCCAGCTCGTACTGGAGTTCCAGCATGTCTGGCACGGCAGCGCTCAGCGGTGGAGTCACTTCATTCAATGCACGATAGTCCACAGTCAATCTCCATTCTCCGTCAGACTTGCGCACAGGCAGATGGGGCTGTTGAAGGGTGAGTGGGTTTTGCTGACCACCTCTTGGCCCTCCAGCTCACGGATGATCTTGTGGATGGGGATCACAACATCTCCATTTGTCCTGTACTGCCGGTGGTGCACTGTGGAGGTGGCAATTGGCACTTGCTGCTCCTTCACCTTCAGGAGTCCCACTGCAGATGGGTTCTCTGACAGTCCAAGCAAGGTGTTCAACTGCTTAATGTTTTCTGCCTCTACAGCAGCTATTCCAAAAGCCCACCTGAGTCCCTTTGGGTCTTTGTAATAGCCATTCCTCAGGAAGTCTATGCCTAGAATAAACGGTGCCTCTGGGCCAGCCACAATTGGATGCTTCTGCCACTCCTTCCCAGTCAGGCTCACCTCAGCCTCCAGCAAAGTCAATTCCTGTGATCCCCCTGTCACCCCAGCAATAGAAACAGGCTCTTCCCCCACATGTTCTGATGGTGTTAGGGTGCAGTGTGAACCAGTGTCAGCTAATGCCCTATGTTTTTGTGGCTCTGATGTGCCAGGCCATCGGATCCACACCGTCCAAAAGACCCGGTTTTCCCGTGCCTCTCCCTGGCTAGAGGCAGGGCCCCTCTTGCACTGGTTATTATTTCCTTCCTGGGCATACATGTTGGAGGTTCCCTCAGGGGGATCTGACAAATCATCCTCCCTTTTGTAATACCCTGCATCTTGGTGATGGGAAGTTGAGGCTACCTTCACTTTAGTGGAGCTCTTTTGGTTAGTGTTTCCCTCCCTGAGTTGGTGCATTGGGCCATTCATTATACTCTCAAAATTTCTGAGCTTATTGGCAACAGAACCCACTGTCTCGTGGTTGGTGTCAGCGTTAATGGCTGCAATGAATGTGGTGTATTGAGATGGCCCCAGGTGTGCCAGATTCCACAACATCTGCCCTGTGCACCTGACCTTGTCAGGGTCATTGTCATGTTGTCCACCCCTCCCAAAGAGTACCTCAAGTATTGCCACTTCTCTCAGCTGTTGGATCCCCTCCTCAGCGGTCTTCCAGCACATTCTATGGTGGTGCTCCTGCATTCTCTCTCTATGGACAAACCTCTCTCTTCCACTCATTAAAAGGCGCTCCCAGAGGGAAAGGGGGCCTGGTTCCCTTACGAATACGTGATCCACACCTGAGTCCTGGGTCAGGGGTCCCAAATTCCTTGCCTCAGTACCATCCAGCTGCACACCTGTACCCATAAGGTCCCAGACCTGCAGTAACCACGTTGTAAAAGCCTCACGGCCCCTTCGTACAACATCTTTACGCAGATTACGGAGACTCTCATATGACAGGGACTCCATGACGATCTCAACCTCTGGCTCCCCTGCTGGTTGTGAGGGCCCTGCTTTCTGATCATTATTATCTAGGTGCTTTGTTTTCACCTTAGACTTTCTAGTTTCCACGGGGGCAACTGCTGCTGGTTGTGAGTGCCCTTGCAGTTCAGCTGGAACCTGGTGAGATGTAACATCTGTGGGTTCCACTGCTGCACCATCAGGTTGTCTCTCTTTAAGGCAGGGGGAGAGTTTCTCAAGAGCTGGGGAAAGGTACTCCTTCAGCATTTGGCCCATCTCCTTCACTAGAAACCCCACCCACTCTGGATGGTTCCTTTCTGAGGCGAGCTCTGGGGCAGAGTCAGGCTCAGGGGCAACATCCTTAGTCTCTGGGGCAGGGGCAGGGTCAGGGTCAGGCTCTTGGGTAGAATCCCTATTTCTTGGGGGATGTATCAGGGTTGTCATCCAAGTCAATCTCCCCTCATCTCGGAATGTTAAATAGAACAGGTTTACAAGGCCTATTAGCAATGTCAGCCACTGTATGATATCATTACTGCTTAGAAGAGATTTGAACCCCTCAAAAGCTGGTGGAGCAGACACAAAAAACTGTGTAAGGGGTTGGGACAAAATTTTCCCTGGTGTCATATCCTCACAGTATGTGCCATTATTAAAGTAACCCCAAAAACATACAATTAGAGTGTGCTAGCCCTGAATCCATGTGCCCACCTTCCAGAGGAAGTTAAAAATCCATGAATTTCTCACGTTATCAGCCCACAAAAGGAACTGGATAATAGTTACAGCAGCCTGAGTTATAGGACCCATGTTCAGGTAAGGGATTGCAAATGGGAGAGATAAAGCTGTGGCCACATGGAGCCCAAACCACGGTAAGCTGGACAACATGATGCCACCTAAAACAAAACTGAGGTAACTCAAGAACTGTTATTCCTTTTTCACCCTTTCCTCTCAATGCCCTCGGGCCCCACGTTGGGCGCCAAAATCTGTCTTGGTTTGAAAGACAGGTGTTTGCCAAGGAAAGCAGAAGCTTCCCTTTGGAATGAAAAAAAAATGTGATCCTTCCGTCCTTGTGATTATTATAATTTTGGAATTAAGAGAGCTCTCAGGCAAAGATATGGGGGTAGGAATAACAGTTCTTTACTAGTATATCTAACAAGACAAACAAGAACAACAACAGCTATGAAATTACCCACAAACAGAACAGTAACTCAGTCCCAGTGTTTTTTGGCTGCAGGCACCTTTTCCCTGAGCTGCAGTTCCCGGTGCTGGGGGCGGGCGGGTCCCGCAGAGCTGCAGGAGGGCTCGGGGTGGTGGCAGAGCTGTCCCAGTGGGAGAGAGAGATGGAGAGAGAGCTCTCCGCTCACGGTGTGGGTCCCAGTGCTCAGCAGAGTGCTGGATGGTGGGAGTTCACAGCGAGAAGGCAGCAGGGCAGGGTCCGATAGTGGTTTCCCGACGCTGGGATGGCAGGGATGGGACACAGGCAGTGATCGTCCTTCTCGTCCAAACTCCGTGGGGAAAATGGGGCTGAGGACCAGCCTTCTGCTTCCTCTTCTGGCTGTTTGAATCTCACAGGGTTTCCCTCTTCTCTCCCCTCCCCTCTCCCCCTTGTCACCAGGGCCCAGTCAACAGGTAACTTAGCATGACAATGGGGAAAATTCCACAGAGGGAAAAGGGAAAGAACCAACCCCCAACCTGAATCATTTTTCAGCATCTTTAAAGCCAAGGAAATACAAACTAACAGGCCTTGTAGGACCACCAGGGCCTCATTGCCATATGTGCACTGACAGCCCCGAGATGGAGAACCCCCATTCTGCCTGAAAAGAATCTGTAGAGTAAATATGGCCCAGGGCTTGATAAGCTGTTACTTCAGATATGAGCAATTGCAGTGCTTCCTCCTGAGAAAGAGCCCAATCCCATTTCACCCCTTCCCTCAGCAAGTCATGAAGACGCCTGGCAGTTATTGAAAAATCTGGAATGGGTTTTCTCCAGAACACTAATAATGTCCAAATTTTATGGATGCTGGCAGGAAAATGTGATTGTGAACCTGGTGTCTGCTGAGAAGGGGTTGTATAGGGAGGAAAGGGAATGGGCCCAGAGTCAGTGGAACTGTGTTGGTCCCTTGGGTTCTCAAGAACTCTGTCTAGTGTGTCTACAGGGGTTATAGCTGCAATGGTGTTTTGAAGGAGAATTGCTGCAGATTAATTGACTCTGGAAGACCACAAATCAAGGGGGTCATAATTTCAGGCATTACAGGTAATTGCATAGGTGATTCATAGACAACAGTTAATTTTCTTTCATGTATCATTTGCAAGCAGGCAGCTTTGTGAATGTTTGCTAAAAGTTGGTTGGGAGTCCCAGTTAAAGCTACAGGGTCTCCCCTTTCCAAGGGGTTAAATCCCCCTGCCCAACAGGATGCATGCTGGGTTAGGGACCATGGGTTACGTCTGTCTCCTGTTGTAAAGAAAACCCCATGTCCCCAGTAGCCACCAGCTTCTGGTTCTGATTATTTAATCTGATCTTCCCCAGTGAGTGACGCTCAGAATACATATTAAGTGTCAGATTGATGGGAGAACATATCCTATCAATCACATTTTCTAAATTGTACCAATTATTTTGTGCCCATTCTTCCTCTCCTTGAGGGGGGTCTGGCACTTTATATAGCTAATAAAGAAAAAAATGCAGCTTTATTTGTTGCACTGGAATTTTCAGTCATTTTTTCAAGGGGCAAGTAAAAACCATTACAGGGAGGTATATCACTTAAGTTACACTCACACACACACACAGAGCTTTTCTCTGTGTTCTCCTTCACTTCCCTCTGTGGGTGAAGAGACCAAAGCTGCTTGGGAGGCACTACCTTCAGTACAAATCTCTGGTTGTCTCTTCACTACACCAAGCAGTCAAAAACACAATAAAAACCAACAAAACAGTCCTGTCTTTCCACCAAGAGATCTTCAGTGAAATTCTGCAGACAGAGCCCTCAAACGAGTGTGGGGGTGTTTTTCACCTGGGCGTGTGCAGTTTGTGGGAAATCTGAACTTGCCCCCCTTGCTTTCTAGACAAGCTCACCCCTTTGGAGGTGGCCAGCTAGGTGTGGCTGGAGCAAGACGTCCTTCCCCTATTACAGACTGCACACAACCTGCCCCCCTTCTGTCTGTCAGAATCCTGTCCATGATGCCAATTTAATATCGTGATCTGCCAGTACCGGTGGGGGATCGTGATGGCTCGTTTTGATCTCGAGGTATAAAAGACACAGCGGGGGGACAATAGTATGCTTCAACATAGCATTTTATTTGATGCTAACATTTCAGTTATCTGATAGAGGGGAGAGTTTAAGGAAACAAAGAGATAGAGAAAAGAGGGGAAATGAGAAGAAGGGAAATAGCTACCAACGATGGGACGGAGTCCTCGTGGTTTTCAGCCAATAGATGGGTCTTCCTTCCATGGGGAGATCTCAAGAGGCTTCTCCAAAGAGTCACCTTTTTATAGTCTTTTCTCAAAGCGAGTGATGTCTGGCCAAGAGGGAGGCAGATTTATGGACCATTGTGTGCTCAGAGAAGCAGGTGCCGACATGTCCGGGCTATTGTCTGCTGGAGAGCGCTGTACCATGAGGGATCAGCACAGCATGCACAGCACACCTGCAAACAGTTATTTGGTAAACATCTACCTCGGCAGGGCCAGAAGTCCTGTTCAAAGCCAACCAGGCCAGAAAACTCCTGTGTGGAGCGAGTGGGGTTCACCGGGGTCTTCTTGTGAAGGTCGTGAGGCAAATGAGGGAAACTTCAGACTGTCTCTTCCAGGAGTGTGTCTGTTTGCAGTGGGGAAAGTTAGGAGTTTCAGAGTACTTAAAAAAAAAAAAAGGAAAAGCATCTCTTTGCCTGAGTGCAGCCAGTTCTCCAAGCAAAGCAGGTCCCAGGTGAGGGAGGACAGATGGGACGGGGTTGGGGAATGTGGAGCAAGGTTGTCCACACTGGGTCAGACCTCAAGGCACAGCTTCTCTGAGCAGGCCAGACCTGCTGAGGAGAGACCCTGGATCAATATCAACCACAGATTGCTGCAATCACCTCTGCTCTAAAAGGAGCAGTAATGAAATATACCCTTTAAAATCGGAATGGATATTTCTCCTGAAGTGCAGCAGAAAACCTTCCTGATGAACTGCACCAGACCAGAGGGAAATCAAGGCAGAGCCGTGGTTTGTCAGGAGTTCTTTGGTCCCAATGAGCCCCGTGGTGCATTTGGTGCTGAGCCCTTGAACCTCGGGGCCTAGGAGGAGATTGCACAAACCCTTCCAGGAGTCCAAGTCAGAAGAACCTTTCAGCTGCTGCACATGCCTGTGCCTTGGGCTGGCCCAGGCACCTTCTGGGGGATGTGGTGCACCTCAGCCGTGCTCTAGGAGAGAAATTCCTTTCTCCTTGTTTCCAGTCTGGGCCTCCACAATTGCCCTTGGCATTAATTGTTTCTTTCTCTGGATATTCTCTGTCAAAAGATCCATCACCTCTGAAACTGCCCGTCAATCCCTCCCAGGGCTCTCCTCTGCTGTCCTCAGTCTCCAGCCCACTGAGCACTGAACTCCTTTGTCCACTCCTTTGACCGCTCTCAAATGGTCACATGCTTGAGGCCATGGGCCCCTGGACAAGAAGGACGGCTCCTTTCTATAGGAGAGAAACCTCAGAACCCAAGGTTTTGAAGGAAGATGAGAGACAGTCACCAGAGGCCAAGGCAAGCCAGACCTGTTTGTCTTGGCAGCATTTGCCTGGGAGATATCCTTGGATAGACCAGATTTGGGAGGCCAAATGCCAATTTTGTCCATGGGCATCAGGACAAGAAATTCTTTTCTGGAGGAAGGAAAGTAGGGAGCCCCAGTGTTTCAAAGGCAGATAAGAGCTGGCCCTCAGGAAGCCAAAGTAACCTACATAGTCCTGGCAGCTTTTGTCTGGGAGCTACCCTTGCATATATACAGAATTTTGGAGGCAGAATCCCAGTCTTGGCCATGAATGCCTGTGCTTGAAAGATGTTTTTTCCATGGGAAGAAAACATTCAGGGAATGCCGCCGGCATACGCAGGGCTTGGCACGGGCCAAGAAGGCAACAGAAAAACAGACACGGGGACAAACGGCCCCAGGGCTTCAGTTGCAGCAGCAGCAGCAGCAGCAGTGACAGAAGCGACTTTGTCGACCCTCTGGCCCTCCTCTCCCTCTCCCGCAGTCCCACAGCCTCTCTCGGTCTCTCTTTCCCTGGGTCCCCCTCCTCTCCCAGTCTCCATCTCCCAGTTCCTAGCTGGGCCATGCCCTCGGACTGCCCTGGCCCCAGGCGGGGATTTCCCATCCCTTTCCCCATCCCCATCCATCCCGGCACGGTCTCACCTCCACCCGGCTCTGGCTGTACTGGCGGTGGTGCTGCTGGATGGACATCAGTGCGTGGAGCGGCATCGCCTCCCTTTGGCTCCGCCTGTCCCGACACCGGCCCCGGACCCGGCCCCGGCCCCAACATGGGCCCCGACCCCAACCCCGGCCCCTGGCCCTGGCCCCAAGGTGTGCCCTGGCCACGGTCCTGGTCTTGGTCCTGGCTCCTCCCGGGCCCGTGGAGCACACACACAGCACGGCTGCTCCTGCTGCCTGTGTTGCGGTTTCCCAGGCCCGAGCTCCACCGCTCGGCAGCGCGGTCGCTGGCCCTGAGCCTCTGCTGTCCCGTTCCAAAGAGCGAACACCTGGGGCTGCCCGGCCCGGGGCGGCTGAGGGGTGCTCAGGGCTCATGTCTGGCCCCGGGCCGAGCGCTGACAGCCGCGTCTCGCTGGCAGGGGAGGCGCAGCACGGCACGAAGGAGCGGTACCAGCTCGGTTTGCTGCTGGGGTGTGGCGGCTTTGGCAGCGCCTGGGCGGTGACTCGGCTCTCGGACGGTGCCCCGGTGAGTGGCGGGATCAGTGGCAGGCAGAGGAGGAGGAGGAGGGAGGAGGAGGAGGAGGAGCTCAGCCTGCTGCTGCCCTTGGCATGCAGGTGGCCATCAAAAGGGTGCCATGAAACCACGTCCAGCACTGGGGCAAGCTGGTGAGTGAGCGGGGGCCAGAGGGAGAAGCTGGGGCGTGCCAGGATGGGATGAGTCGAGACCTGGAAGGGTGGAAGCTGCCAGGAGCCTGGAGGGAGAGTGGGTGTGGGGCCAGCAGAGCATCCCGTGCTGGGGGAGAGCTTCCTGAGTCCTGGCACAGCATCAGCCCCGCTGACGGCATCATGGTCCTCCTGCAGCCCGATGGCACCAGCGCACCAGTGGAGATCGTGCTGCTGGACAAGGTGTCCACTGACTTCCCTGGAGTTGTCCAGCTGCTGAAGTGTCTTGAGCTCCCCAACGACATCCTGATGGTGCTGGAATACCCGGAGTGGTGTCAGGACCTCTGTCATTTCATTTGGTCACAGGGGTTCCTGTCGGAGGAGGTGGCACAGGAGCTGTTCTGCCAAGTGCTGGAGGCCGTGCAGCACAGCACCAGCTGTGGGGTCCTGCACAGGGACATCAAACCGGAGAACATCCTGCTTGACCTGGCCACCAGGCAGGCAAAATTGATTGACTTTGGCTATGGCACCTACCTGCAGGACACAGCCTACACTCACTTTGCAGGTGAGCCCACACAGGGCTGTGTTCCCGGTCCCGGCATCTCCTGGCCCAACATCTCAGGGCCCAGCCTGGCTGTGGTAGCAGGGACTCTCCTTTTTGCTGCCAGTCATGGCCCTGAGTCTTCATCTGAGTTACTTTTGACTGGGGTGGGTGGGGGGCCAGCTTCCAGCCCTGCTGGCAGCTTTTGCCAGCCACTGTGTCCAGGACTGGGGCTGGGGCAGCCAGCCTGACAAAAACACCCGTGGGTGGGGGTAGTGGGTTGTGGGGGGGGTCCAAGCCTGTGCAGCAGCTGTTTTGGTGGGCAGGTGAGAAAGGGCTTGCACTACTGTGCTCACATTGCTTGCCTTGTCCTCATAATGTCTTTTGGGGCAATGCAGGCAGGGAGGATGAAGACATGGATTTTCCCCACCACAGAGTGGGTTTTTCCTTGTCATGGTCAGGCCTTGCCAGGGCTTCTGCTGCACTCTTCCAGCACCAGTGGCTCCTTTTCCAACCCCAAGTTTGAACACAAGTCCCAGGTGCTGGCCAGAGGCAAGGGGTCACACCATGTGCCACTGGTGCAGCCCTAGCATGCCCAAGGATTCTGGGGCCAGGCTCTGGGAGCAGCAGCATCCCCCTGATGAACTCCATCTGTATTCCAGAGGAACACCATCCTACAGCCCCCCAAAATGGACCCACTTTGGCTGGTACTATGGCAAGCCAGCTACCCTCTGGTCCCTGGGCATCCTGCTGCACCAGATGGTCTGTGGGGAGCACCCTTTCAGGAGAGGCCAGAACATCAGCTGGAACCATCAGCTCTTGCTGCCACAACAGGTCTCTCAAGGTGAATCCTCATCTCTGGGCACGGGGGGAATACCATTGCTGGGAGACAGCAGTGGGCTCGTGAGCATCCCACTCTGGCTGCTGCTGAGGAGGTGGCACATGTCCTGCTCTCCTGCTCTCCTCCAAAACAAAGAACTGATGGGAAGGTTTAGGCCCAGCTCTGAGCACATGCAGCACAGCCTGAGCATGAGAACAGTGGGGCAAAGCAGACTGGAGCCTCCTCCAACTGACCGGTGGTTTCTGCTTTCTCTGTCCAGAGTGCCAAGATCTGATCAGATGGTGCTTATCCATGCTCCACATGGAAAGGCCCTCGTCAGAAGACCTGTTCTGTGACCCTTGGATGCAGCAAATTCACCTGCCATAGAAGAAGGGAGAGAGCCACAGGCACACCTGGATGCAGGGCTCTGGTAAGTTCCAGTTGCACACAGGCCTTGGCAATCAGAAGCAAAGAAGCCCAGACTTTTTTGTCCTGCCTGTGTCACTGCACAGGGGTCATCAGGTGGGAACACACAGCCCTTGAGCTGCTCTGCCCAGCACTGGTGGCCACCATCTGAGCTGCTTTGGCTTGTCCTGGTTCACTGACAGCTGGGGGCCCTGGGCAGAACACTGAGAGCCTGGTCTCACCCCAGGGAAGGAGAAGGAGCCCCTGGAGAAGCTGTAGCAGGTGGGGCTGCTGCTGCTGGAGACAGTGAGGATGACATCAAGGATGGCAGCCTCTTCCTCCTCCTGGCCACTGGCAAGCTGAAGATGGATTTGGATTCTGGCACCTTCTTCAAAGCCAGGCTCCACGGCGAATTTACAGATGAGTCCAGACCCAGGGGGATGCTCCCAGATTTGGGCATTGCACAGCCTGGCCAGGAAGCAAAGGTTCCCCCTTTGCTGGGGAGGATGAAACTGATTCTTCTGTCATCTGCCAAGCTGCTTTTTGGCAGGGCTGGGGGGATGGGCTGGGGTGGGTACGAAATGGGAGTCAGCTCCTGGCCCTGCCAACAGCCCCCAGCACCCACCGTGCCCCGGGCTGGGGCAGCCAGCACGACACAAACAAAGCCCCATGGTGGGAGTGAGGTGGGACTCCAGAACTGGGCATGGCTGCTTTCCTTGGCAGGCAAGGAAGGGCTTGGGCTGCTCCACTGCCCTTGCTTGCTTTGGGATCACCATGACTTTTGGGGCCAGTGCAGGGGAAAAGGGAGAAAGCATGGGCTTCTCTCACCCGTGGGTGGCTTTTTCCCTGGCATCTAGGGTTGGGCCTTCCTCAAGCCCCTGACAGAGATTAGATTTTTTGCCATTTTTCTTTTCTCCCCTTCTGGACGGTAATCTATTTTCATTAATTTGTTGATTCTTTCTCTAAAGGAAGTGTTCCAGGTGGGCTCCAGTGTGGATCAGGAAGTGCTCGGGACCAGCTGTGACACGGATGGGCCGTGCCCTTGGAGAAGGCTGAGGACATCCCTTGGGACCAGCTTTTCTTCCAGCAGCGATGGCATGAGGTGGGTCCCCATCTTCTTGTCACGGTGGGATGAGAGCTTTTGGGAGATGGCAGCGAGCACAGGAGCATCCTGCTGTGGCAGCTGCTGAGGAGGTGGATGTGCCATGGCTGGCTGCAGGCTGGGCACATGTCCTGCCCTCCTGCTCTGCTGCCCAAGGCAGCAGTGATGGGCACCGCTCTGGGCACGGCCAGCACGGCCTGGGCACCGTGGCAGCTGGGACAAGGGGCACAGGAGCCTTCAGCTGACGGGCAATTTCTGGTTTCCCTCCTTGCAGCCGGGCCCTGTGGATGCTGAGGCTGCTCTGGGCTCTGCCAGGGCTCTGCTGCAGCTCAGCACCAGGCTGGCATCAGCCAAAGGAGAAATGGAGCGACCTGCAGCAGAGACTTGCTTGAGCATTTCAGCAACGCAGCTCAAGTTTGCAGAGTGTACACCTCCAAGGGAAAACATGACATCCTCCAAAAAGTAAATTTGTTCAATACCTTCTGAAAAGAAATCAATCTGGTATGACCCCAAATGATATTTTTCAGCCTGCTCAAGCTCTAGCTCAGTCCTTCTCTGAACAGTTCTCACCCCCAACTGCCTTTTACTTCACAGTCTTGGCGCAGAGAGTGGAACCAGGGCTGAGGTGCATGGGGAGCACCCAGAGCTGTGGCTTGCACTCAGTGTTTGCAAGTGTTGTGTTCTCATCTCCTGCAGCCTGTGGGGAAAACAGCCTGTGCTGCCAGGCCAGCACTGCCCCTCTGGGCAGGGACAAGGCTGAAGGGCTTTCCCATTCCAGAGGAGCCAGCACTGAGCCTTGGCAGGGCCTGGCAGGGCTGGACACAGGTCTGGCTCCTGTCCAGGACTCACTGCCCACCCACCCCCATTGTGCTCCCATGGACAGAAGGGTCTGTCTGTGCCAGGGGCTCTGGGATGTCTCTGTACCCATGGACAGAAGGGTCTGACTGTGCCAGGTGCTCTGGGATGTCTCTGTATCCATGGACAGAAGGGTCTGTCTGTGCCAGGGGCTCTGGGATGTCTCTGTATCCATGGACAGAAGGGTCTGTCTGTGCCAGGGGCTCTGGGATGTCTCTGTATCCATGGACAGAAGGGTCTGTCTGTGCCAGGTGCTCTTGGATGTCTCTGTATCCATGGACAGAAGGGTCTGACTGTGCCATGGGCTCTGGGATGTCTCTGTATCCATGGACAGAAGGGTCTGTCTGTGCCATGGGCTCTTGGATGTCTCTGTATTCATGGACAGAAAGGTCTGACTGTGCCATGGGCTCTGGGATGTCTCTGTATCCATGGACAGAAAGGTCTGACTGTGCCAGGCTATCCACATTGTCTTTGTACCTGTGGGACCAACATGGAGAGTGAAAGAGTCAGTCACGTTGCTTGCACACCCCTTCCTTTCTATTCCATACACATCCATGCACACCCCCATGTATGGATATATTAAAAGGATAGGGATGGGCAGAGATTTCCCACAGAGCTCTAACTTTGGCATAACTCACCTTGTAAGGCAGGGGACAGGGGATTTGTTCCCCAGCTTTGTGAGTAGGTGTCCAAGAGCTGAAGGCAGCAGCATTTGGGAGCAGTTTCAGGATTTCTAGGCAGGAAGTGGAGCTGACAACCATCTGCGTAAATCGCTGGATTCATTGGGATGGGCTGCTATTAATTGAGGAATATGGCACAATGGAGACATGAGACTTGGAAAAATCCCAGCCGTCGTGGATCTGTGCCAATGGGTAGCTGCAGAAACACTTTGTGTCTGCTTTGGGGACACAAGGTCCAAGGATCTGCAGTGTCAGAGGGAGATTGTGGCTGGTGGCAGGTGAAGTCCCGTTTCATGACATCCCAGAGTGGCACAGGACAAAGATAAAAGCACCCACAACCTCACTGATGAAGTCTTTCTGATGCTGCACATCCTATAGGAAAAGCCGCTGTCACCCAATCCATTTGGAGTTATCACATTAATTTTCAATACTTGAGGTTACAGTTTCAAACTGCAGTGTTTTTACCCTCAAAACACAATCATGCACAATCCATATTTCAATTTCCTGTTTCTTCAACCACAATTAAAAATGACATAATATTGCAATCAAATCCCAAAATCTTTTAAAAAAGGATGCTGAGGTCACTAATATGGATCCATGTCATCAGAACTTTCACAAAGCAAATAATTTAGTTGTCTTTTTAAAAAAGATCAGATACTAATTAATCCAAAGTTACAGAAGATTTTTCACTGCACATTGGGGTTTTTTTCCTCTAAACTTTCACTTTCACTTTTTGTTCTTTTTTTTTTCTTTTTTTTCTTTTTTTTTAAACACAGAGAACACATCCTAAGAAAGGAATGTACAGCAAAATGAGATGCATTTCTGATAAACAATGAAAATGTAGGCTCCTCCTCTGTTTACTTTTGTCTGGATACTCTGAAGAAAAAAATGTAGCAGATAGCAGCATCAGATGCAGAGTGGTTGCTTTGGACTAAACTGGAGTTGAGCACTGGTGACATCCTGATCCAGTCACGAGTTGCAGAATCCTTGTGCAGATCTCAAGCCCTGTGTTTGCAGGCACAGCACCTGCAGCTCTGACACAGCAGTGCATGAGAACAGCTCTGCTATTCCCCCAGAGAATCGGGGCTCTGCCCAAGAACGAGGTGCTGCAGTCCTTTGCTCCTGGTTCCCGTGTGGAGCAGCTCCTTCCCGCTGGCTGAGCTGCTCAGGCAGAGCCCGGCAGCTCCTGGCCCTGCAGGGCTGAGGCTTTTCCCCCTTGCTGGGCACAGACTGATGGAGCAGCACTGCTGAGCACGGGGACACAGCGAGGGACCAGGAGCAGCTGCCTTTGTCCACCTGCAGCTCCAAGGCCCAAGCTCTGAGCAGACAGGGCTGGAAGGGACTCGCAGGCTCCCTGTTTGCTGGGCTGCCCCCCTTGTGCCCGGCCCAGCTCTGTGTGGGGCAGAGGGAGAACAAGGGGCAGCTCCCTCCCAGCTCCCAGCCCCAGCCCAGGGACCCCTCTGGCCCCGGGGCTTGGGGCACTGTCAGCACCCTCTGCTCCAGCCACCGCTTCTGCTGGCACTGACAGCAACACCCAAACTGTGGCTGATCCCGAGGGAGCAGCAGCAGTGCCTGCATCTGATCCCTGACTCTGGGGCACGGCTGGACAAACGACACCCACAGCAGCAGCAGCAGCAGCAGCAGCAGCACATGGACCTGACTTTGAGCACAGCCCCTGGCACTGTTCCCTCCCGTGTGCAGTGGTGTCACAGCAGCCTGGGGCACCTGGGAGCCCTCAGTGCCAGCAGGGACTGGAGATGGCAGCCCTGGGCTCCTGGAGGTTGTGCAGGGAACAGAGGTGGGGACTGCCTCTCCATGTGGAGCTTCCAGATGGAAAAGGCTGCTGTGACCAGGCAGCTGCAAGGGCAGAGAAAGGAGGGGCTGGAGCCCTTGATTTGTGCCAGTTCCACAGTCCTGGGGAGCAGCCACTGAGCACAGGGGGAACAGAGGGCACAGCAAGAGGGACAAAACCAGTCAAGGTCAGAGACAGGAAAGAGCCAGAGCTGGGAGCAGGAACAGCTGCTTCATTGCACCCTTGGACAAAGCTCTTGGCTGAGCTTTCAAAGTGCTGAAAGGCATGAAGGGCAGAGAGGTGACAGCAAACCATGCTCCTGTTTGCACAGCCTCCCCTCTCAGTGTCCCAGAAGGATTTGGATGAACTGTATTCTTCTCTCTGAGTTGTCACATTCAGCATGAGCAGCTTAGCACCAGGAGCTAAAGCAGCTGAAGCTTTAGGCCACATGGGCTGACCAAGAGGGAACTTTTGGACCCCCAGGTTTAGGAGAGCGAGAAGTTGGGATGTGTCCCAAGGAGGCTGTGCCAGCTTCTCTGGAAGGCCCCGTGCCCTTCCAGCTACGGCTGTGTCAGCAGCCCTGGGGGCTCCTTCTGCTGCCCTGAGCCCGCAGAGCAGGGCAGTGTTTGCTGGTGGTTAGAGCTGCTCATAAACATCCTGTCAGGCAGCCTTAAACACTTGGGGCGAGGGATTCCTTCCAACCTGGGCCACTTTGGGTGGGCTGAGGGTGTCCCCAGGGCAGGTGGCAGTGTGTGCAAGGGCCTTTGTGACACAGAGCAGCACGGTCACCATGGCAAGGAAGGGGACATGGTGTCAAAGGACCCTTTGTGACCTGTGCTGACATAGGAGCTGGCAGTGACACAGCCACACCACAGTGCTCGGAGCAGGCGACGGGACAGGACGCGCCGGAGCGGTGCTGTGAGGAGCCCCCACACAGCGCACTCGTTCGTGTCTGACCCGCAGCTTTTCTGAGGCGTTATTCCTGCAGGTGACCTCGTGGCAAGGCTGTGGGACTTGGTGGCCCGCGGCCTTCCCGAGGCTTCTCTTTTGCAGGTGCACTCGCGGCCGGACCGCGGGACTTGGTGACCAGAATTGCTTACGAGGAGTCTCCTGTCCTTGTGGCAGGAGCCCTCAAGAGCAGAGTGCAGGACTTGCTGTCCTGCAGCCTTCCTGAGGCAACTCTGTCGTGGGTGTCTTCAAGGCACAACTGCACGACTTGTTGCCTCACAGCTTTCCCAAGGCATCTCTCTAGAAGGTGCCCTTGAGGCCAGACTCTGACATGGCGGGCAGATTTCTCAGCCTGTTCAATGTTTGCAGAGGGAAAAAAGAGGAAGGCCCTGGAGTATCCCCAGAAAAACCACCTGAGGAGCTGGAGCAGTACCAGCCAATGCAGGATGGTGAGTGGCACAGCTGGGCCACAGGGCTAATGGCTGCTGCCAGCTGGGCTCCATCCCATCCCATCCCATCCCATCCCATCCCATCCCATCCCATCCCATCCCATCCCATCCCACCCACTGTGGACATGGCCAGGGACAGGACAGAAGAGGGGCTGGGCAGACACCCCGCAGCAGCCGTGCTCCATCCCCTGGGGCATCCCGGGGCTGTCCCTGCCTGGGGAGCGCAGGGCTGGGCTGTGTTCTCTGGCCTCTCCCGCAGCCCCTCAGTTCTGGCTGCACTCACTCTTACCCAGGAGCAGCCACGGACCGGACACAAGAGCAGGAACCCACCTGCAGCCGCTTCCGCACAACACTGAAGGTACCTGCAGCCATCCCTACCTGGGCTGGGCCTGCTGTCACTGCTCAGCCCAGCACAGCGCTTGGAGCATTGCATGGAACTTGCCTCTCTTCCCTGTCCTTTGTTCTCCTGCAGAGGTTCCAGAAGTTCCTACGCATTCGACGTAGGAAGACCAGAACCACAGCTACAGAGGGCACAGCTGAGCCTGACTCCAGGCTGACCGAGCTCCAGGCAGAGCCAGATGTCAGCCCAAATTCACCTGAGTGCTCAGAGGGCTCTGACACTGCAAGGAATGATGGCAGGGCAAAGGCTGACATGGCAGAGACTGAGGACATGGCCGGCACTGCAGAGACTGAGGGCATCACAAATATTGACACCACTCCCACTCTGAGTCAGGAACTCATTGGGGACTATTTCAAGGAGCCCTGTGTTTCTTCCCAGCCAAACGTAAGCAGCCTGAGGCCAGGGCTTGAGGCCTCAAAGGAGTGCATGCCCACTCACGCCATGGTCACTGGGCCCCCTCAGTCTTTGAGGCCAGCACAGTGTGGCGGGGAGGGAAGCACTTCTTAGGGGAAGCTGGGGAGTGTCTCCCATGGACAGTGCTCCAAGTCTTCCCCACCTCCTCCAGGTGCCAGCCATGGTGAAAAGCATCCACCAGAGTCTCGTGTCCCATGCCACTGTGGGTGTCAGGCTGCGCACTGACATTTGGAGGCTGGCTGGAGAACACCCTGCTGACGTGGTGCTGACCCTCCTGCGCTGTGCCCCAACGTGTGACAGGTACAGGGTCCACGTGCCTTGAGAGCTCAGGGATCAACAGCCTTTAGGGCCCATGGCCCTGTACAGCCTGTCCAGTGGGGTCTGCCAGACAGGCACAGAGCTCCAGGACCCTCAGGCCCCTCTGTTTCCTCAGCCTGCTGCCATGCTCCCTCCCTCCCCCTCAGGGCATTGGGGCTCTGTCACCTGGGCCCCACAGCTGTACAGGGCATGGTCCTGTGCCTGAGACCCCCTGACACAGAGCTGTGATCCCACAGAGCTGCTGCAAGGATGTGGAGAGCCATAGGCTCGTCAGGACCAACAGTGGAGAAGGTGCTGCCCACACTGCTCTGTGTGATGGAGGATTGGCCTCTGCACAGCATGAGCACCTCTGATGGAGACAACAAAGACGTGTTTGCCCTGGCTGTGAGTTTGTGGAACTGGCCTCTGATCGCTCTCCAGTCGCCTCTCCAGCAGCTCCCCATCCTCCCCGTGCCTCAGGCACTGGGCTGAAACCTGGGCTAGGGACAGGCTCAGGGGGCACCGGGCCCGCTGCTCCCCCTGCGTCTCCCCTCAGGCCCTGCCCCATGGACAGCTCAGCCCTGAGCGCTGTCTCGGGCTGCTTCTTTTGCAGGCTACTCTGGTGATCTGGCTAATTGTGCCTCAGTGCCAGAAGGCAATGATCCTTTATTCCTCCCGCCTGTTTGTGGCTCTGCTCTTCCACGTTGTCATCACCACACAGCAGATGCCAGAGGAAGTTGATAACTTCTGGACAGCGTGCCGGGAGGAACATCGCCTTCCCAGCCAGCCCAACAGGTCCCAGTCCTCCTGTCCTTCCCATGCCCTTGTGGCCAGCACCAGTGCTCCCAGTGTGACCTGGACTTTGCTCTGCACACAGGTTTGCGGTGCAGGCCATGAAGGCTCTGCTCTTCTGTCTGCACTATGACCCTGAGGTGATGGCCATGGAGCGCAAGCGTGGCTGGGACACGCTGCTCTGTGCTGACACCCAGCACTATGCCGTGGGTCTGCTGGCCAGGTGAGACCCCCATTTCTCCTCTGTCCCCGACATTTGTGCTCTGTGCCCGGGGTGCCCCACACAGTCCCTGTGCTCATGGGCCAGAGGGATTTGTCACCAAGGGACAGCCAAGCAGACTGGAAAAGGCTGGGAGAGGAGGTGCCCAGAAGGAGCAGCCTCCCAAAATGCCCACATCCGCTCCAGGGATGCTTGGCAAAGACTGGATCTCTGTGACTCACTCCTGAGAGAGGTTTGCCTGCCCACCTCAGTGTCTTGGTGCCTTTTCCCCCATCAGGCAGATGCGCCGTGCCTCCCTCTCCGTGTGTTCTGGGATTGCACGCCGCCTGCTTGGCTGGCTCAGCAGGGAAGAGCCACGCTGGGATCTGCCTTTCCTGGCATTCCTTGTGGAGGTGAGCCCGATGGCCAGCGCTGCCTCTCTGAGCTGCCTCCCAGCTCTCTGTGGTCATCGCCACAGCTGCCTGGGACGGTGCCCGTGCCCTGTGCTGCTGTCTGGGCCCAGCCCTGTGCGGATCTGGGCTCCTGCTGGCTGGGTCCCCTGTCACTGCCCTGTGCCTTCCAGGTCCTGGACTGCTTGGATTTGACTCACTGTGCTGACAGCATCCTTGAGATCATGTCAAGGCATGTGCAGAGCAAGTGCAGGGAGAGGCGTCGCCTGGCGCTCCGAGGCCTTGTGGTGCTCAGCAAGGATCCCTCGATGGTGAGAAGGGGACAGCGGCTGAAGCTGCGCTGGGGAAAGCAGCCCCTTGGGCTGGCTGGGCTTCAGGAGCTGAGGCAGATGCTCCCAGCTCTCCTGCCTCACCTCCCTGAGTTCTTTGGGACAGGCCTTTGGCCTCTGGGCCCTGCAGTTGGGGTTGCAGTGCCAGGGCAGTGTTGGTGGTGCTGTCGTTCGTGGCTTCACAGCACAACCTTGTGTTCCACACAGGCCCTAAAAATGTGTAGCCTGTCTCAAAGCCTTTTGGAGCTGCTGGGTGATGCAGATGGAGAGGTGGTTGGCATGAGCCTCCACGTGTTCACCAATGTGCTCCAGGACAAAGACATCCTGATATCCAGCACCACCGCCCTGAAGCTGGCCCAGGCACTCCTGGCCCTCTTTGACAACGTAAGGCTCAGTGTCCTCAGCCACGGGCACTGGCTGCTGCCCAAAAACTTGGTGCCCTGTGGATTATTTGGGCTGTTGTTCAGGGGCTGCAGTAGTTGGTGCTGAGGTTTTTTCCTTTCCTCCAGGACAACAGCCACGTGCAGCTGCTCTCCCTTGACCTATTCTGCAAGGTGATGGAATTGGTAGTAGACGAGGGAAAAAAGCCCCTTAAGTCAACTGTGTGCCAGAGCCTACTCCCACTTTTATTCCACTGTCATGATGAAAATCGGCGTGTGGCAGAGGTGAGGACTCGTGGGCTGCTGGTGCATCCCTGGGAGGGGGCTCGGCTGCCTCCTGCCCTGGCACCTCCCGGGCTGCAGCCTCCTCCAGGCCTTGGCACAGGGACACGGGTCCTGTGCCCTGAACTGCGCTGCCATCTCCACATCTCTGCTGCTCTCCAGGCCTCTCGGGCAACGCTGCATTGTGCAACCAAATTCCTGAAGAAGAGGAATCTGGAGCAGCTGCTGAAGACGGAGCAGCTGTGGACGTTGGCCGAGTGCCTGGTAAGGACGGCCTGGAAGCCCCAGGCTCAGGCTGGAGAAGCCCCCTGAGTGCGGTGCTGGCTGTGTGGGGCTGGCAGCTGTGGCCGTGCCCAGTGCTGCACCCAGGGGCCGCACGGGCTCTGCTCCAGGCTCCCGTGGCCCCGAGCCGGGTGCCGACGGAGCCCCGGCCCAGCGGGGCCGCGGGGCGGGTCGGCACCGCGGCTCCCCGGGCAGCACCCGGCCCTCTGCCCCTGCAGAGCCCGGCGCCAGCGGCTGCCGGCCGCGCCTCAGGGCTGGGCGGGCAGGGGAGGCCGGGGCCGGGCGCCTCAGGGCAGCGCCTGCCAAAGGGGCAGAGCCCGCCCCGACCCTTCCCTGCCTGCCGCCGCTCTCCCCAGCTGGCAGAGGACAGGAGCCGAGCGGCCCAGCACCTGCGCCAGGCCCTGCCGTACCTGCAGAGCCCCCAGGAGCCCCTGCGAGAGGCGGCCATCAGGTTCATCGGTGAGCCCGGGGTCCCTCCCCACCCACCACGGCTCGGCCCCGGCCCCGGCTGCTGCCCCGGCGGCGCCATCCGGGCCCGGCGCCGTGGAGCCCCGGCTGCCCTCGGGGCTGCTGCCGCCCTCTCCCAGCCGTGCCCTTCCTTGGGTGTCAGGAGGTGGCGAGGGCCCGGGCTGAGCCCTGCCGGGCCAGGAGGGCCAGTGGCCACAGGGCTGGCAGCGCCGCTGGCAGGGAGCTGTGCCGCTGGGGCAGTGACAGGCTCTGTGTTCCCAGGGCTCGCCAGGCAGAGCTTGAGGGGGCAGAAGGAAGAGCCCCAGGTGCTCAGGGAGGGTGAGTGAGGGCAGCGGGCTGTCAGAGGGGCTGGTGGGGGGAGCTGCAATCCCTGGGCAGGGAGCTGCAATCCCTGCCCTTGCTGCGGAGGGTTTCACTCCCTGTGTGGATGAACGGTGGCGTGGATGGAGCACACAGAGATTTCAGGGACATGGGTGGGGGTATTTGTGGCCAACACCTTGCAGCTGATCCCCTTGGCCCCTCCTCTGTATTGGCCATGGAATAAGCTAGCTGGGATGGCCCTAGCAGGAAGGTCACCTTGGATTCCCACAGATCCGGGCTCTGACCATGGCTCCTTTCCTCTGTCTTCCAGTCTTTCAAGCCCTGATGACAGACGACATCCCTTCCCAGACAAACGTAGGAATTCAAGATACACTCAGTTGAAGAGCTGCAGAACCATGCTCATCTGCTGGCTCAGAAGAACCAGCATCCCTTTAAGCTCTCCAGATGCCATGGAAGATGAGGCAACCTTGAGACCAGAAGAGACCACCTGGAGCTCCAAGCACATCTGAGCCTGTTGAAGTTCATGTGGCTTCAGCCCTCTCCCTGCTTGTACATAGCTCTCTCCCTCCAGCCTTCAGACACTGCCCATCCTCTCATCTTCCCTCCACTATCTCTCCCTTTTCACTGCTCCCTCCCTCCAGCCCTCACACTGTGCCTATCCCTTTTTTCTCTTATATCTCATTCCACCCTTTTCACTGCTCCCTCCCTCCAGCCCTCACACTGTACCCATCCCTTTTGTCCCCTCCAGCTCCTCCCGTTGCTTCCCCCTCCATCAATAGATTTTGGCTTCTTCACTTTGCCTGCATCTCTGTGGAGCTCAAGCGCCGCAAATCCGGAGCCCTGGGACACATGGGCTCTTCCTGCCGTTCTCTTCCACGCTGTGTTTTGTGCAGAGATGCAGAGGAACAAGGGCAGATCAGGCTGGAAATATCTCTCTGCTAAAGGTCCAGTTCCACAACACTGTGGAGTTAGAGGTCATGCTGAGCACCCTGGAGCCCCTGGGTTTTAGAAGAGCCACTCCACCTGAGTATGCTCTGAACCCAACTGGGACGGATTCCATGGCAAGCATCCACAGAGGGCAAAGGAGACTGGAATGCTGCAAGGTTTCAACACCAGCTTCCTGAAAGCACAGCAATGCTCCATCCCTGCCCAGGTCAGGAAGAGGGCAGAACCAGAGACCATCAGGGCTTCTCAGGGAGCGTTGGGTGTGCCAAAGGACAAATGAAGCAGCAGCACAGTGCCCGAGACTCGGACGCGTGACCGTGCCAGTGTCCAGAGCGCTGTCAGGCAGTGCTGGGATCCTGAGTGCAGTTCTGGTCCCCACAAATGAGGAATCACAGCCCCTGCCCCAGACCCAGTCAGAAAGCCAAGCAAGTGAGACCAGAGGGAGGGCACCCTTCCAGTCTCTCTTGAGCATGGCTGCAAAACAGCCCCTGCTTCTTCTTCCTCCACCTGTGATTGGGGTGTGCTGATGGCAGAGCCAGCCAGGTTGTGCTCTGTGTGCCAAAGCCTGTTGAGAGGGGGAAGGAAAAGTGCTGGGTGCAGAGCAGAATCCTGTAAAGTGCTGGCAAGGGCATCCTGCCGGAGCAGAGCTCTGGTCTGTGGCCAGGAACAGACTGGTTTTGCTGCCATGAACGCAGGCAGGACTCCAGGCAGGTGAAGAGGCAGCGGGCAGCTTGTGTTTGTAGAGGGCCTGGGGCTGCATATCTGAACCTCCACCTGGAAACACACTTGGGGGAACGTGACCTAGAGCTGGAGTGCCTGTTCTGCAGCCCTCAGGGCTCTTGGCCAGCCCAGGGCATGTGCCACCTGCCAGGGACAGCTCTCAGCCTGCCTGGCAGCTCCCCATGGACTGTGGGCAGAAGTTGGAGGTGGAAGGAGCCACCCCCATCAGGGCAGATTCCTCCTGCTCTGGAGATGCTGCTGCATGGCCAGGGCTGCTCTCAGCTCTCTCCTCAAGGCAAGGCAAAGGGGCTGTCAGGTGTGTCTGTGTCCCTGAGACTCCTGCACTGTCCCACGGGGCATCAGCAGATGTGCCTCAGATCTGCCTCACAAAGTGCCTCCTCCTCAGCCTGCTCTGCCTACAGACAGCAGCAGCAGCACCTTGGCTTGCAGCATCTCAGTTTGTCTGAGCTGCCCTTCAGGCCCTGCTGCCAGGGAGATGCCCCTGGGCAGCGCCCTGTGCTGGGAGGGGGCTGCAGGGCAGAGCTGAGCCCCCAGGGCTGGGCTGGGCTCTGGCAGCACTGGCAGGGACAAGTTTTGGATAGAGACAAACAGCTCCCAGGAGGAACAACTCCAGGCAGCAGAGAGCCAGACTATAGCTAGATATCCCTCCATGTCCAGATGCACAGGGAAAGAGAGGATGATTCAGAGAAAATTATTATTTAACTGGAGTCTTCAAAGAGTCCACTTTATTTATAAAGAATGCTTATGTTCACCCTGAAATAGAGGAAGGTGTAATCAGGAAATGGCACCTGTGTGGTACAGTTAGGTCTGACTGCACTGGGTACAGGGAGCTCTGTTTTCCCTCTGGGCTCCCTAGTGTTCAGACTGAGAGTGATGCTGAAGATGATGCAGTAACTCAGCAGCAAAAACCTAAACTTAAAAATAAAAATGTGTAGTGAGGTTTCTCCATAGGAAGATAAGTAGCTTTGACTGGATTCCAGAAATTATTCCATACGATTGAATGAGAGATATTGCTCCAAGCTTGTCAATACCTTCTTTGAACAGTCCACAATGCCCAGAGTGCAGAAATGTCCAACAGCAGCTCCATCAGGCACTTCCTCCTGCTGGCATTGGCAGACACACGGCAGCTGCAGCTCCTGCACTTCTGCCTCTTCCTGGGCATCTCCCTGGCTGCCCTCCTGGCCAACGGCCTCATCATCAGCGCCGTAGCCTGCGGCCACCACCTGCACACCGCCATGTTCTTCTTCCTGCTCAACCTGGCCCTCACTGACCTGGGCTCCATCTGCACCACTGTCCCCAAAGCCATGCACAATTCCCTCTGGCACACCAACATCTCCTACTCTGCATGTGCTGCTCAGCTCTTTTTCTTTACATTCTTCATTGGAACAGAATATTCCCTCCTGACCATCATGTGCTACGACCGCTACGTGTCCATCTGCAAACCCCTGCACTACGGGACCCTCCTGGGCAGCAGAGCTTGTGCCCACATGGCAGCAGCTGCCTGGGCCAGTGCCTTTCTCAATGCTCTGCTGCACACAGCCAATACATTTTCCCTGCCCCTGTGCCATGGCAATGCCCTGGGCCAGTTCTTCTGTGAAATCCCACAGATCCTCAAACTCTCCTGCTCACACTCCTACCTCAGGGAACTTGGGCTTCTTGCAGTTAGTGTCTGTTTGGTATTTGGCTGTTTTGTGTTTATTGTTTTCTCCTATGTGCAGATCTTCAGGGCTGTGCTGAGGATCCCCTCTGAGCAGGGAAGGCACAAAGCCTTTTCCACCTGCCTCCCTCACCTGGCCGTGGTCTCTCTGTTCATCTGCACAGCAGTGTTTGCCTACCTGAAGCCCCCCTCCATCTCTTCCCCATCCCTGGATCTGGCCCTGTCAGTTCTGTACTCAGTGGTGCCTCCAGCCCTGAACCCCCTCATCTACAGCCTGAGGAACCAGGAGCTCAAGGCTGCAGTGTGGACACTGATGACTGGACAATTTAAGAAGCATTAAAGTTGTAGCAAATTTTTGCATAGCTCATGTAATAAAAGTAATCTTTGCTAGTTCTCTTTGGATTTTTTTCCCCTGTTTTTTATCTGTGTTTTCAGTTTTTAATATTGTCTATAAACCAAGCCCATTGTTTCTGCCATCTCTCCTTTTTTCCTCTCCACATTTACTGTGACACACAGATTGTGTCAATGCAGAGCTGTGCTCTTGATCATTTTAAATGAAATAAAGGATATCCCAAAAGCCTTTTCATGACAGATGCTCCTTGTGTTCCCTTCCCTGGAGCTGCAGCAGCAATGTCTGTGTGCAGAGCTGGGGACAGATCAGTGATGGCACAGCTGGCCACACCATTCCTGATCCAGGCCATGTGCCAGGGGCCCACCTGGGCACACTGCTGGCTCATGTCCACCCTGCTGTCCATCACTGCCCCAGGTCCCTTTCTGCCTGGCCCCTCTCCAGCCACTCTGTCCCCAGCCTGGAGCACTGCAGGGGTTGTTGTGGCCAAAGTGCAGGACCCTGCTCTTGGTCTTGTTAAACCTCATCCTGTTGGATTTGGGCCCTGGATCCAGCCTGTCCAGATCCCTGTGCAGAGCTTGCTGCCCTGCAGCACAGCCACACTCCCAGCCAGCTTGGGCTCCCCTGGACACTGACTCAGGGTGCCCTCCATGGCCTGGTGCAGATCAGAAAGGAACACATTGAACTGCCCTGGCCCCAGTCCTGAGCCCTGGGGACACCCCTGCATGTGGCTCCATTGCCCAGCACTCCTTGGGCTGCACTTGTGTTTGCCATGGAGCTGGGCCTGCCTTTGCTTCTGTTTGCTGACCCCAAATGAACATCCCTCTGTGTCTGGGGCAGCTCCTTCTCCAAGGAAAGCAGCTGGGACTCCTGCCAAGGAGCTGAAAGCTGCAGGCACAGCCTGGACTGGAGGAAGCTCAGATTTGCACTGGGCTGCTCTGAGTGCCAGGGCTTGGATGAGGGAAATGGTGGGGTGGGGGTAGGGACAGAGTGTGACTGACTGTCAGCCATAAAGGGTCTTGATGTTCATATCTGTTCAGAGTGCGTGAGGTGATGCTGGGGATCAATATAAACTGGAGACTGGTCAGATCAATCTATAAACAGGAAAAGAATAAATGGGAAAAAAATTTCTAGTTCATTGTTTTAAATGAAATATGGTAAAACTTTAGTGAAACCTTAGACAAGTCCTGCCTTATGCTCAGGTTTCTGGAAGTAGCTCTGTTTCAGGATACCTGAACTCCAAACTCCCTTTGCTCACAAGTTCTTTAGAATGGCAAATTATGTCTAATATAAAATGAAATATTTATTTTGAATGGACTCAAGATTAACAGACAAGAGACTTTAAGTAACATACGTAGTGCGCAGCATAAACAGAACTACAAAGACACTGCACAATAAAGTTACCTCTATTACAGCCAGTGAAGAAATAGCAGAGATCAGGAGTCAATGTAACTTACCACTGAACTGATGAGGGAGTGCACATGGAGCCCTTTCACCCAGCTTCCAGAAAAGGAACCACGAAGATGCATCCAGATTTGGGAGTGAAGCCCTACCTGCTTCCAGGGACTATGCAGAAGATTTTTGTATGGTGAAAGTTTTGTGTATATTTTATAGTTTTTTAAAGTGAAGTGTGTGTCACTCAGAAATTCAAGGCTTATCTCCCTCCCTTCAATCTGCTCTCAAGGCAGGATGTTCATGGTCAGCTGGGAATTCCACCTCCCTGGCACCAGAGATAACTCCGCACAGGACAGATGTCCAGCCTGGGTTATCTCAGCAATTGCTGAGAGGGGGAAGATGCCCTGAGTGATGGCCCAGCTGATGGACAGAACAGATGAGCTCTGCTGTGCCACAGGGGAAGTCCTGCTGCAGGAACCTCATGGAACCAGGGGGCCGTTGTGACATTGTGATGGCTCCTGGAACCAAGGAGAGACACCATGGTGACACCAATGAACCTCCTGGAACCAAGGAGAGAGATCATGGTGACACCAATGAACCTCCTGGAACCAAGGGGCCTTTGTGACACTGCAAGGCCTCAGGGAACCAAGGAGTTCAAAGGTCTCAAACATTCTTTCCAGGGTTCTGCCTTAGGGAAGGGGAACCTCCTTGGTGGCACCTTGGGCTGGCACACACCTGAGGATTGTGTCTGTTTTTAATGGTGAAAGTTAGGAATTCTAGATTCTTCTAAAAAATTAAAGGAAAATCCTGTCTCTGTCTGAGTGCAGCCAGTTCTGCAAGCAAAGCAGGTCCCAGATGAGGGAGGACAGACAGGATGGAGTTGGGGAATATGGACCAAGGTTGTCCACACGGGGTCAGACTTCAAGTCACAGCTCCTCTGAGCAGGCCAGACCTCCTGAGGAGAGACCCTGGATCAATATCAGTCACAGAGAGCTGCAGTCAACTCTGCTCTAAACAGAGCAGTATTAAAAACCATTCATTCAAAATAGGAATGGATATTTCTTAGAAGCTCTTTGAAATATTTCTCCCTAAGTGGATTTGAAAACCTTCCTGAAGAACTGCACCAGACCAGAGGGAAATCAAGGCAGAGCCGTGGTTTGTCAGGACTTGCTTGATCCCAGTGAGCCCCGTGGTGCTTTTGGTGCTGAGCCCTTGAACCTCAGGGCCTGAGAGGAGATTGCAGTTATCTTTCCAAGAGTGAGAGTCAGAAGAAAAACCCAAAGTGTCTCAAAGCATTAATGGGTGCCACTGAGGTCCATCCCCAACACAGGATTCTCTTTGACTCCTTCGAGGAGAGAATTGGGGGCCACGAATGTCCAAAAACATCTGAGAGACTGAGAGATGAAAGGACAAAGGAAAGCACCTCAAAAATTGAAGTACCTTAAAGATCCCATGAGCCCCACTGAGTGTTGTTACTGACAAAGGCTCTCAAGAGACTAATTAAAGCAGAAAATGGGAGGCCATGATTGCACGAACTTCTCAGAGACTCCAAGGCAAAAGCAAAACCCAAAGTCCATGGAAAAACCTGCAGTCCCTGGGAGCATGAAGGAGCCCCCAGGGCCATTCCTGACCAAGGCTCCCCAGGGACTGGTCCCAGCAGATCCCTGAGGCCACTGGCATGTGGGGGGATGCTGAGGGCAGGACAAGGGCTGACAGTGCCCAGCCTTGCTGGGGCTGTGCCAGGAGGCCCCAGTGGCTCAGGACAAGGTGTCTGCTCACAGCCCTTGGTGCCACAGACCCTGCTGTGCCCCAGGCCACCAAGACTTGGCTTCTCTTTGTCCCCTCCTGTCATCACTGCCTCCAATTTCCTGCTCTGACTGGAACCTGGGCACACTTTCTCAGTTGTGTCCCTCAGTGGGACCCATTAAACGTAAAGGAAACTTTGGAGTTCGATTCTAACTTGGAGTTCTTCACCTCTCTCTCAGGGACTGATGTTCAGTGACTCAGCACAAAATCCCAGAGAGGTTCATTAAAGTCCTTGTGCTGTGTCTGTGCTGCTGAGCTGGGCTGGGATCCTGGCATAGAAGCAGCCCTTGGAAACCAAGAAGAGCTTTAAAAACCCATTTTTCTGGCTGAGCAGCTCTTCTCCCAGCCCAGCAGGGCTGAGGGCACTGCCTGCAGCCACCCCAGGCACAGCACAGAGGAACAGAGAGCTTCAATCAGTCAGGGCTGGGAAGATGCTCACAAGTGCCTGGGGCAGAATCACTCCCAGCCCTGGACACAGGAAGCCTCTGGCTGCAGGACAATGCAGCTGCAGCTCCTGCAGTGATCTCCTAAAGCTGGAACATCCCAATGCCTACAGACTCTGTGAGTACAACTCTGAGTGTTTCTGGTGCAGGGGAGGTGAAATGTTCATGAAGCTCTGACATGCTGAGGATTTCTGATACGTCATAGAATATTTCCAAGACAAGGATTTCGAGAAAAATGAAGAAATTTTCTAAGACGTTGTATTCGGTTTCCTAGTATAGGAGAATGGCAGGGTGGAAGGGGATAAATATTAAAGGTAATATGAATTTTCACAAATGCCTGAGACATGCAAACTGTTATTTTTAGTGATCAATACGATCACAGGCATTTCCTAATGTGCTTTCAGCCGCTCTGCCCTGGGGCAGCACCAGCATCCCCTGTGCTGGACCCACCAGGCTCAGTCTGACCTGTCCTTTCCCCTTCCTGCAAACAGAACCTGCCCCCAGCCAGTGCCCTGCAAACAGAACCTGCCCCCAGCCAGTGCCCTGCAGACAGGCAGGGTTCTGTAGGGACAAGGAGAGTGCACAGAGATTTGGGGTGTGTGAGTGCTGGCAGGGAGAGATCAGGCACAGGGAAGGATCTCCACGAGGAAAACCTCCAGGAAGCAGAGAGAAGATCAGGCACTGATAGAAAATAAAAACCAGAAATGTTGTGGCAGGGGGAGTTCAGAGATCTCCATAGGATCCCCTCAGCAGTGCAGCCCCTCGGTCTGAAGAAGCCCCCTCCCTCCTGTCCCCCAGCCAAGCCTCTGCCCTCAGGGCTGGGGCTCCAAGGCGTGAAGCCCCTCCTGTGCAGGCAGAGCTGCAGCAGAGCCGTGGGGCAGCTCTGCAGCCCCGGGCCCAGTTCCCTCTGCAGAGCACAGGGCTGGGAGCAGCTGCCCGGCACTGGGGGCTCTGGGAGGGGGCACAGCTGGCTCAGGGTGACGCTGTCCCCAGTGCCCGGCTGTGGGCAATGCTGTCAGTGCAGCCAGGGAAGGAGCTGCATCTCCCTTACTCCAGTGCCATCACTGGGACACTTGGAACTCTCCCTGAGATTTCAGTCCAAGCTCAGAGCCTTTCTCGAGGACACAAACCTCTCCTAGAATACTTTTAGGTTATCTGAAAGACTCACAGGGAAAGGCAGAGGTGTTTTGACAGTGAAAAAGTAATTGGAGTCATAAAATGACCCACATGGCTCCTAGATTACAAATGTGGTGGTGGATTATGGTGGGTCCATCTGTTCTCAGCAGTACCTGGTGGTTTTTTTTAGAGAAACATAGGATGGTGATCACCCTGCAACTGAAAAAGTTTAAAGCCCAAAGAAAATGTGAATAGGTCAAGATGAAAAAAGCATTTTTCTTTTCTCTCTATTCATCATCTGGTCTTACAGAAAATGCTCTGATCACCCTGAGGGCCGCAGAAATGTTGAGATTTCTGCTATGCAGGAATACCAGGAGATGTATGGGGCAAGTGTAAAAAAACTGCTCTAGAATTCTTAAACACTAAAGGGTGTTGGAGTGTCTTAGAATAGAGGATGTCAGGGAAATGGCTTTGATTTTGGTTACAGGTGTGTCCTCTATCTCTTCACTGTCCCTTTCTCCATGCCAGAACCCAATGCCCAGAGTGCAGAAATGTCCAACAGCAGCTCCATCAGGCACTTCCTCCTGCTGGCATTGGCAGACACGCGGCAGCTGCAGCTCCTGCACTTCTGCCTCTTCCTGGGCATCTCCCTGGCTGCCCTCCTGGCCAACGGCCTCATCATCAGCGCCGTAGCCTGCGGCCACCACCTGCACACCCCCATGTTCTTCTTCCTGCTCAACCTGGCCCTCACTGACCTGGGCTCCATCTGCACCACTGTCCCCAAAGCCATGCACAATTCCCTCTGGCACACCAACAACATCTCCTACTCTGCATGTGCTGCTCAGGTGTTTCTGGTTTTCTTCTTTCTTGGAACAGAATTTTCCCTCCTGACCATCATGTGCTACGACCGCTCCGTGTCCATCTGCAAACCCCTGCACTACGGGACCCTCCTGGGCAGCAGAGCTTGTGCCCACATGGCAGCAGCTGCCTGGGCCAGTGCCTTTCTCTATTCCCTGCTGCACACAGCCAATACATTTTCCCTGCCCCTGTGCCATGGCAATGCCCTGGGCCAGTTCTTCTGTGAAATCCCACAGATCCTCAAACTCTCCTGCTCACACTCCTACCCCAGGGAACTTGGGCTTCTTGCAGTTAGTGTCTGTTTGGTATTTGGCTGTTTTGTGTTTATTGTTTTCTCCTATGTGCAGATCTTCAGGGCTGTGCTGAGGATCCCCTCTGAGCAGGGAAGGCACAAAGCCTTTTCCACCTGTCTCCCTCACCTGGCTGTGGTCTCTCTGTTTATCACCGCTGGCACATTTAGCTACCTGAAGCCCCCCTCCATCTCCTCCCCATCCCTGGATCTGGCCCTGTCAGTTCTGTACTCAGTGATGCCTCCAGCTCTGAACCCCCTCATCTACAGCCTGAGGAACCAGGAGCTCAAGGATGCCCTGAGGAAACTGATGATTGGATCAATTCAGAAATAATAAACTATCTCTCTTGTACTGCTGAGCATTACAAGCTTAGCCTTTTAAAAGCATTTTCCCAAATTTTTGTTGGTCTGTTCTCTGATTCTTTTTCTACTATTGCAGTGTCATTTGTAAAATCCTGTATTATTTCTCTTAGCATAAATGCATTAATATCTCCCTTTCTTTTGAAATAAAAAGACTTTCAGAAAGTTTGTTCCCTTGGCATTTCAATGTATATAAGTTACTTCCCTGACTTGTATGTTCATGATGCTTCCTGAGCCGTTCGTGGTCTCTGCAGGGGCAGTTCTTGTGAGCAGAGGTGGAGGTTTGAAGTGACAGAGAGGGAGGCCAGAGGGACATCAGTAAAGCTCTGGGAGCTCCCAGGGTCAGAGGGAGCTGGGGAAATGGGGCATTGGAAAAGTCTGCCAGGGAACCAGCTGTCCTGGTTTGAAGGACAGGTGTTTGCCAAGGAAAGCAGAAGCTTCCCCTTGGACTGAAAGAAAATGTGATTCTTCCGATTATTATAATTTTGGAATTAAGAGAGCTCTCAGGCAAAGATATGGGGGTAGGAATAACAGTTCTTTACTAGTATATCTAACAAGACAAACAAGAACAACAACAGCTATGAAATTACCCACAAACAGAACAGTAACTCAGTCCCAGTGTTTTTTGGCTGCAGGCACCTTTTCCCTGAGCTGCAGTTCCCGGTGCTGGGGGTGGGCGGGTCCCGCAGAGCTGCAGGAGGGCTGGGGGTGATGGCAGTGCTGTCCCAGGGGGAGAGAGAGATGGAGAGAGAGAGCCCTCTGCTCACGGTGTCGGTCCCGGTGATCAGCAGAGTGCTGGATGGTGGTAGTTCACAGCGAGAAGACAGCCGGGCAGGGTCCGATGATGGTTTCCCGACGCTGGGATGGCAGGGATGGGACACAGGCAGCGATCGTCCTTCTCGTCCGAACTCCGTGGGGGAAATGGGCCGAGACCCAGCCTTCCGCTTCCTCTTCTGGCTGTTTGAATCTCGTGGGGCTTGCTTCTTCCCCCCCATCTCCTCCCCCTTGTCACCAGGGCCCAGTCAACAGGTATCTTAGCATGACAATGGGTAAAATTCCACAGAGGGAAAAAAAAAGAAAGAACTAACCCCCAACATTATCCACCCCGAATTTTCCCCTACCATCATGGCAAATCAAATTAAAAATCTTCAAATTATAGACATCCATACAGTTACAGATACAGGCACAGTATTGTAGGTAGTTCACCCTAAAACAAGGTCTCCTTGGGGTATGCATCTGGTCTTTCCATCCCTTTGCATCAACTACCAGGTACAACCTGGCCCTTGAGGAAAAACCACCCCACAAATTGGATTGGCTTTGCTGGAGGCAGAGTTCACCAAACAGTTTTTCCTAGCATACCTCTCATATGCACCACTGGAACCTTGTCCCCATCTGGTGTTCTCAAGGGCTCAGACTGGGAAGGGCCTGCTCAATTAGTGGAACCTCGGGTGTTCACTAACCATGTGGCCTTTGGTAGATTAATCTCCCAGTTCTTGAAAGTCCCCCCACCCAGTGCCTTCAAGGTGGTTTTAAGCAGCCCATTGCACCGTTCCACTTTCCCAGCTGCTGGTGCGTGATAAGGAATGTGGTACACCCACTCGATGCCGTGTTCTCTGGCCCAGGTGTTTATGAGGCTGTTCTTGAAATGAGTCCCATTGTCTGACTCAATTCTCTCAGGGGTACCATGTCTCCAAAGGACTTGTTTTTCCAGGCCCAGGATGGTGTTGCGGGCAGTGGCATGAGGCACAGGGTAGGTCTCCAACCATCCAGTGGTGGCTTCCACCATGGTCAGCACGTAGCGCTTGCCTTGGCGTGTCTGAGGCAGTGTGATGTTGTCAATCTGCCAGGCCTCCCCATACTTCTATTTGGACCACCGCCCCCCATACCAGAGGGGCTTCACTCGCTTGGCTTGCTTGATGGCAGCACACGTCTCACAGTCATGGATAACCTGGGAAATGCTGTCCATGGTGAGATCCACCCCTCGGTCTCGTGCCCACTTATAGGTAGCATCTCTGCCTTGGTGACCTGAGGCATCGTGGGCCCATCGAGCCAGGAACAACTCTCCCTTGTGTTGCCAGTCTAAGTCTATCTGTGACACCTCTATCCTTGCAGCCTGATCTACTTGCTCATTGTGCTGGTGCTCCTCATTAGCCCGACTCTTGGGGACATGGGCATCTACATGACGGACCTTTACGGGTAGCTTCTCTACCCGACTGGCAATGTCTTTCCACTCATCAGCAGCCCAGATTGGTTTTTCCCTACGTTGCCAGTTAGCTTTTTTCCATCTTTCCAGCCAGCCCCACAGAGCATTGGCTACCATCCATGAATCAGTGTAAAGGTAAAGCTTTGGCCACTTCTCTCTTTCAGCAATGTCCAGGGCCAGCTGAACGGCTTTGAGTTCAGCAAGTTGACTTGATCCACCTTCTCCTTCAGTAGCTTGTGCAACCTGTCGTGTGGGGCTCCATACGGCTGCTTTCCACTTCCGGTTCATCCCCACGATGCCACAGGAACCGTCAGTGAAAAGAGCGTAGCGAGTTTCATCTGCTGGCAGTTGGTTGTATGGCGGGGCTTCATCAGCCCGGGTCACTTGTTCTTGCTCCTCTTCATCGGCAAGACCAAAAGTTTCACCTTCTGGCCAGTTTGTAATTATTTCCAAAAGCCCAGGGCGATTTGGGTTTCCGATACGGGCGCGCTGTGTGATGAGGGCGATCCACTTGCTCCATGTGTCATCGGTGGTGTGGTGGGTAGAGGGGACCTTCCCTTTAAACATCCACCCCAGCACTGGTAGTCGGGGTGCCAGGAGGAGCTGTGCTTCTGTGCCAATCACCTCTGAGGCAGCTTGAACTCCTTCATAAGCAGCCAAGATCTCCTTCTCTGTTGGGGTGTAGTTGGCTTCAGACCCTCTGGAACTTCGGCACCAGAATCCCAGAGGTTGGCCTCGGGTCTCACCAGGTGGCTTCTGCCAAAGGCTCCAGGACAAGCCCTTGTTCCCGGCTGCAGAGTAGAGCACATTCTTCACCTCTGGTCCCGTCCTGACTGGGCCGAGGGCTACAGCATGAGCAATCTCCTGCTTGATCTGGGCAAAGGCTTGCTGCTGCTCAGGGCCCCAGTGGAATTCGTTCTTCTTCCGGGTGACCAGGTAGAGAGGGCTCACGATCTGGCTCTACTCAGGAATGTGCATTCTCCAAAAGCCTATGGCACCTAGGAAAGCTTGTGTTTCCTTCTTGTTGGTTGGTGGAGACATCGCGGTTGACATCGCGGATCTTATTGATGACCTCAGTGGGGATTTGGCGCCACCCATCTTGCCACTTTACTCCCAGGAACTGGATCTCTCGGGCAGGACCTTTGACTTTGCTCCTCTTGATGGCAAAACCGGCTCCCAGCAGAATCTGGATGATTTTTTCTCCTTTCTCAAATACTTCCATTGCCGTGTTCCCCCACACATTGATGTCACTGATGTATTGCAGATGTTCTGGAGCTTCACCCTTTTCCAGTGCAGCCTGCATCAGTCCATGGCAGATGGTGGGGCTGTGTTTCCACCCCTGGGGCAGTCGGTTCCAGGTGTTCTGCACGCCCCTCCAGGTGAAAGCAAACTGAGGCCTGCACTCTGCTGCCAGAGGAATGGAGAAAAATGCATTGGCAATGTCAGTGGTGGCGTACCACTTTGCTGCCTTGGACTCCAGCTCGTACTGGAGTTCCAGCATGTCCAGCACGGCAGCGCTCAGTGGTGGAGTCACTTCATTCAATGCACGATAGTCCACAGTCAATCTCCATTCTCCGTCAGACTTACGCACAGGCCAGATGGGGCTGTTGAAGGGTGAGTGGGTTTTGCTGACCACCCCTTGGCCCTCCAGCTCACGGATCATCTTGTGGATGGGGATCACGGCATCTCCATTTGTCCTGTACTGCCAGTGGTGCACTGTCGAGGTGGCAATTGGCACTTGCTGCTCCTTCACCTTCAGGAGTCCCACTGCAGATGGGTTCTCTGACAGTCCAAGCAAGGTGTTCAATTACTTAATGTTTTCTGCCTCTACAGCAGCTATTCCAAAAGCCCACCTGAGTCCCTTTGGCTCTTTGTAATAGCCATTCCTGAGGAAGTCTATGCCTAGAATACACGGTGCCTCTGGGCCAGTCACAATTGGATGCTTCTGCCACTCCTTCCCAGTCAGGCTCACCTCAGCCTCCAGCAAAGTCAATTCCTGTGATCCCCCCATCACCCCAGCAATGGAAACAGGTTCTTCCCGCACATGTTCTGATGGTGTTAGGGGGCAGTGTGAACCAGTATCAACTAATGCCCTATGTTTCTGTCACTTTGATGTGCCAGGCCATCGGATCCACACTTGCTGGGAATGGGTTTGGAAATCAAGAGGCAACTCAATAGGAGTTAGCAACTTGTTCTGTTTCTTAGCCAAATACTGTACCTCTTTATAGTGTCAATTATCTGACATGTAACAATCACGTGTAGCAGCTTAAATTATTATTGGACAAAGCTATCTTAACACCCAACAAAGTGGCATATTTCTTTGGTTGACATAACTGTCTCAAGCTTCTGCTTGGTCAACCTTGCAGTTTTCCTAAATCCTGTTAAGGCAACTTCTTTATCAGTCTCCAGTACATCGCTTCCCTTTTTTGCTACTATCAAGGTTATTCACAGACTTATTTGAGCTCAATGTTAGGATTGTGCAGAGCAGCAAGAGACCCATGGCCCCTTGCTCCTAACCAATCTCCCACAATTCCCCCATTTTTTCTTTGCACAAATAATAACATGACTAACCTTGGTTAGTGTGTACTTCATGCAACTGACAATGCAGCTAACACACAGCAGGCCAACTAAAATCATGCAAAGAAGTAGCAATCCTGTCTTACAGAGGCTTTTACCGACCCAGAAAGTCCTAACCAATCAGTTAATCCTTCCTGCCCCAAGAAACCTACATCCTGTTTAATGCTCCGTGAATGCTGTATTAACTCTTGGATTTCTTTATGGATGGACTTAGAGTGGTCATGTAAGTCCATACAGCACATTCCATCAAATTCCTCACAGCCATGACCATATGCAAGTAGAAAAACATCTATTCCAGCTCTGTTTTGCAGTATCACGTGTTGTGCGGACGATAAATCATCGGCTAGTTGTGATAGCACTCTACTAGTTCCATTTGCTTGTTTAACTACCCAGCAGCTAAGCTTTTGTATTGTCTTATGTGCTTGTGTAGCAGCTGCACCAGGTACAAAAACAGATGATAAATTAACTTCCCAAGAATTCCATAATCTAATGCCATTGTCGCAATCTTGTTGTATCACCTGTGTTAGTTCTCGTTTCCATCTAACACGCTGTGTGTTGTTTGGGGGTATGTGTAGTATGGCCATGCTCGATTGCCCTATGGTACATGGACCACGGACAGGGTTGGAGGGAATCCCTGACCATGCTCGGTTTCTGCAAATCAAAAACCAACTGGGTGGCAATTTTTTTGGGAAACTGGTCCCTGGGATGGGGTTGCTCTGGGGTCTTATGGTTTGATCACACCATAATGAGAAGTTGCCAATTGGAGAAACTGGGGTGATGACATTACTCTTGTGACAACCTCTGTTTGAACCTTTGGGGCACCCTGTCTTTAAATTATTTATCCATACACAGGATGTTGCATTCAATGAATCTTGAAGCTCTATTTCCTGTGGCTCAGGTCCATCAGGCAAATTGTGGTCCCAGTTGTCATAATCTTCCATACACTTGATAAGGCTGTCCTTATTCTCACAAAGCCTTTTTGTCATAAATCCTTGTTTTGCCTTTTTAAACATAGGCCAATTAACATCTGACAGAGGCACCCCTACTAAGCACATCACAAAGGGTGATCGGGGGGTGGATAAAGTGGCACAAAACCTGATAATATTTAATTGATGGGCTAATGAAACCCAGATGTTTCCTCTAGGATTTATAGCCTTTAACGGACTTGCACAGCTACCTGCGATAATGTAAATGCCAACAGTCATGAAAACATGCCTCAAAATGCTCCTGTAACACTTCAGGTTGGATGTGAGAACCGATTATCTTTCCACACCTGGTTTCTATTATTTTTGTTTCTTTCTGCAGCTTAAGCAGGCTAGCCAATCTGTGAAGTCTAAATATATACTGAGCTCTTTGGCGCGCTTCCTTATTTTCAAATAACCTTAAAGCATCTTCTAAGGTAACTGGATACCCTAACCACTGCCGCAGAGCTGTAAGAGGATGCAGTTGAGACAGTTGGCTAAAACATCTATAGCAGCTGTTTTGAGGCCTTAATAACTGAGAATGCCAAATGTCTCATTTACAACTTCCACAACAAATGCGTGTCCAAAAGCGACAAGTATGCTGGCAGCATACACAAGGGGAAGGGGGCTGCCTAGTACTTGATTGATCGTCAAATATTGCAGCCAAGATAGAAATTAAGTAGGGGTCCTCAGGATCAGCTAGCCAGTGGGTGGGCTGACCAACCAGCTGTGCTAGTTCTTGGCCAATGGGATCAAGGACTCTTCTCCATCATTCTATTTCTGTGCGGTTGACAGTCGATCTGTCGTATTCTGCATTCTCACAGCTGCCTTGGTCCATCTAGCTGGCACCCATAATGGTCCTGCGGGAGAATCAACGCACATGTAGCCTCGCCCCTGATGCAACACTGTGGCTGGACCCACCCAAATACCACTCTTGGGGTCTCTATAAAAAAACCTGCGTTTGAACCCACATTTCATTCCTGATTTCCTATGTATGCAACAGTGCTGGTGGGTGTTCTTGGTCCCCAAACACACATAAATGATTTAATACAAACAGGGTTTTGCTTAATCTTTCCCCTGTGTCTCTTATATTTTTAAACTTCTGCAGGTAATCCTTTAATGTGCGATTAGTTCTTTCTATAATAGCCTGACCTGTAGGGGAATTAGGTATGCCAGTACGATGTTCAATTCCCCATTGCTGCATAAATTTTCTTATTCTGTCACTGGCATAACTGGACCATTGTCTGTCTTAATCTGTTGTGGTACACCCATAATAGCAAAGCACTGTGTTAAGTGCCTACAAACATGTAGCCCTTTCTCTCCTGTTTGGGCTGTGGCCCTTATAAATTTAGAATAGGTGTCCACCATAGCAGGGACATATTTTTGTCTACCAAACTCCAGGACATGAGTCACATCCATTTGCCATATTTCTAAGGCCTTTAGTCCTCGAGGGTTAACTCCTAACCCTAATCCTGGGCCGTGGTGACTACATTGTCGGCATGCTTGTACAATTCCTCGTGCTTCATTTTTTGATATGCCAGACTGTCTCTTCAGGTCTTTGGCATTATGATGGAATTGGTTCGTGTGCAATCCTGGCCGTCTTAAACTTATCTTACGGTTTTATCACATGGGTTACCATGGTAACTACAGAATCTGCAAGTGCGTTTCCGAGGCCTAAACCATCCTGTCCCTGATGATTTCTTATATGTATAATACAATATGATGCTGATCTAAGGGGCATTGCAGGCTGAAGATACATAAATAGTTGTCCCAGACACTCACTGCGAGTGTCCTTGATGAACACGTCCTCAATTCTATTTACTACCCCGCCACATACAGTGAATCAGCAACAATGTTCAATAGCATATTGATCCAATGCATCATTGATCATCAAACTGCTAACAGCTCTAAAGTTTGAAGTGAGTTGTTTTGTTGAGCCGGAATGATATGCTTGTACCATTCCTTATCTTGTTTCTGCACTATGGCTGCCGTACGAGATGTTTTTCCTGCATCAGTGAAAACAGTGTGCGCATTCTTCAATGGTATCATAGAGACTGTTGGGATGGTGACCCATTGGTAATCTTTCACTAACTTGAGCACCTTGCATGGCGGCAGTTTAATGTCAAGAGTCCCAGTATAGCCCAATAAGGCTAATTGCATGGCTGGTGCATGACGTAAGAGCCATTTGTTTTTAATGGAAGGTAAACCCTTTCTGGTTCTGATCTGGAAATGGCTACAACGTGATCTCTTCCTTTACAAATGATTTCACCGATCTGCTCCATCCGAATCTGCAGGCTACGCCTTGGCTGTAGCAAGATGAAAACCCACTCTAGGATCCATACCGACTCTTCCTCTTTTTTCTTTTGCCACTGCATGATGATGGCACACACTGACTGCAGGTACGACAGTACACAGAGGAGAATTGGTAGGTTATGGAGCCATCTGCTGGCCCAACAAGTGGCAATAAGCAATGATAATGATTGAAGACATGCCTTCTGTTGTGGGGTGAGATGCACCAGGGTAGAAGGATCTGTACCGTTGAGAAGTCGTCGTAACGGAGCAAGATCTTCATTTGATATGCCAACGATGTTTCAAACCCATTGTAAGTCTCCGAGCAGGGTTTCAACATCTGCCAAAGTCTGCAGCACTGTGTGGATTGTTGTTTTGGATGGCCTAATAGTATTGTTGCTTAATTGCCAACCCAAATATTTCCACGGCAAGGTAATTTGACCCTTTTCTGATGCCACTTGCAATCCTGCTGATGCCAATTTTGTCTTCAGATATTCAATTTGACTTGTTTCAAAAGGCTTATCCTGAGCAACTAATATGTCATCCATATAACGATAAATTATTGTGGAGGGCCATGCATTGGGGTATCGGCAACAAACAATTGACTCATGGTGGGGCTATTGCGCATTCATTGTGGCAAAACAGTCCACTCATATCTTTTACTAAGCTCTGCTTTATTTATTGATGGCAAGGTAAAGGCAAACCTTTTGGTGTCAGCTGAATGCAGCGCAATTGTGAAAAAGCAGTCCTTTAAATCTACAATAAGAATTGTCCAATTCTGAGGAATCGTTGTTGGTGACGGCAAACCAGGTTGAAGAGCTCCCATAGGCTGCATTTGATCATTGACTTTTCTCAAGTCATGCAGTTAATGCCATTTCCCTGATTTCTTTGGTATAAAAAAGATCGGTGTATTCCACTGGCTGGTCGATGGTTTGATATGTCCTGCAGATAACTGTTCTGCAACAAGCTCTTTTGCCTTTTGGAGCCGATCTCCAGTCAGTGGCCACTGCTCAACCCATACAGGGTTGTCTGTTTTCCATTCGAGCCTGATGGGGTTCAGCTGCGGTGCAGGGGCCGCTGCGAGAAAATGGAGTCGGCAGTCGCCAATATGACTCCCCACTGACAAAGACATTCTCTTCCCAGTAAGGCATACATTCCTTCTGGTAGAGACAACACTGTCGCTACAGCTGAGGCAGGTTTTCCTTCCAGTATGAAGGTGAATGGCTGAGGTGTCACCATGGAGGGAGATTGTCCTCCGACTCCATCCACCGCGACATTGGCCTGTTGGAGAGGCCAGCTTGGCGGCCATATGGTGCTTGAGATGATTGTAACATCAACCCCTGTGTCTAAAATAGCTTTGACCGTTAGCTGTTGGCTGCCGTTAACTGTGGTAATGGTCCTTACAGGTCATCGTTTCATGTTCAAGGCCAAGCATGCTGCTGGCCTGGTGGACCCAAACCCAGCATCTCCTCTTATGGGGTACAAGGACTGTTTTTTTCTGCTGCATGATAGACATCATGTTTTGTAAGGGAACTATTTGTGTGATCTTACTGCCCTTTGGGATTAAAATCGGTAGGCTCAGTGTGTATGCCATAATTTGTAAAATCAGTATAATCACCAGTATAATCAGCATCAATTAACCTTGGAATAACAAGAATTCCCCTCATTCCCGCTGAGGAGTGTCCTATCAGCAAGGCTTCCGGCTGCATCAAGGATGGGTGAAGTGGTCCTTTGAGTGTTGTAGGGATTTTTTGGGGCTGAATGTCGATTAGTGTTGTTTCTATTGAGGTTTCCAGATTGATTCCAATGCTACCTGTGGTGGCGGGGACTAAGGTTTGGATGTGGGGGCTACTTGTATCGGGGCGTGGCTCCCTATCGCGCTCCGTTTCCCATTTCCCCGACCGTGACAAGCTATGGTGGCGTGTGTATTACTCTGACAGCTGTCACACCATACTGCTCCATTGCATTGCTTTTGAATATGTCCTCCCCGTCCACAACGGTAGCAAGCAGTTCCAACTCCAGGCTTTCTTTTGCCTAGTGGTTTCAATGCAGCTGCAAGAACTTGTGACTGGCTTTGCTCTCTTACTGCAGCAGTCACGGCTGCAGAGATGAATGCAGCTTGCTGTTGCACAGCAGATTGACTCATTCTGTCTAATATATTTGCAAGTCTTGCTGTTCGTGGTAAAGAGGCGATGACTGCCTTGGTGTTTGAATTTGCATTTTCAAATTCAAGGGTCTTCATCAGGTGTTCTCGGAGCTCGTCGGTTAAATCATGAGCATGATCTAAGGCCTCAGCAAGTCGACTGACAAAGCTTTCATATCCTTCACTAAGGCCTTGCTTTAGTGCTGTATAACTAGGAGTTTTCTTCTCGGACGGTGCACGCCAGAGGGCTAATTTTGCCTCTTCGGCAGCAGTGTTATGAATCTCACTTGGAAATTGGAGCTGTTGGGCTGAGGAAGCATATGTTCCTCTTCCCATTAACATATCTAATGTAACACCATTCAAGGGATGAGTTGGCTGTCTTGGGGTATTTACCACTTTCTGGCATCCTGAGTCCCATTCCTTTTCCCATAAAACATATTGCGCCAGGGTGAGCAATAGCTTGGCCAAAGACATGCAGTCGGCTGGTGTCAAAACATTAGATGGAAACACATAATTGATCATTTGTTTGGATGGTTCAGAGTGCAGTCCATACTGTGAAATAGTATTTCATAATTGTTGCATTAGTTTCCACTCAAAGGGTGTGTATCTGGCCCCTGGCTGGCCGAGGTGGTTGCTTGCACTGGGAATGCCTGGGGTGGTAGGGCAGATACCACCTGCCACTCTCCTTCCAATAGTGCATCTTGAATGACACCAGACCACCTTGTCTGGCCGCTAGGTCTTAATTCAAGGCCACCAGATGTAGTTACCTGAATATCTCCACGGGGAACGGGTTGCAATTTCTTCATCTGTTCACTAAGTTTGTCAACCCAAATATCAGATTACTTTGTATTCCTTCTTGGAACTGGAGGGCTGTTACCCTCAGAGCTAGTGTCAGACCCTTCCTCATCTGATTCTATATCCTAATTCTCTCTATGCTCTGATGTAGATGATATCACGGGGGGTCAACAGCTAGGTCCTCCTGTACTCTTAGCTTCTGCATCTGCCCTTGCACTTGTGATTGCAGGCAATTGATTCAGAGGCTGACAAGCAGACTGGCACCTCTATGCTTTTGGCTGGGCTAATATCAGTGAAAAGTTGGGTCTCAGAGTTCCGAGCTGACTCACCCTCCTCGGCGGTCAGCAGCTGTTGTGCTGCCAAGGCCATCCTTCTCTCAGCCCAAAATTGATCTAAATTCCCCATAGCTTCCCTTCAAGTGCTTCTGAGTGCCTTTGCTTTCTTATTGTTGTCTAATGTGGCATCCCACAAGGCATCACCCAGCTTTCTCCATTCTTCTCTGCTAAATATTAACGTGGGCTTCTTGTGGCTATCATTATCTTTAGCCCAACAGCAGAGCTCATGGAGCTTTTTCGTGCTAATGCTGGCTTCTTGCTTAGTGAGGAATTCTGCCAGCAGAGATATTGGCACTTCTCTGTCCATCCCGAGATCGCAGTCTTACCAGCTTGACAGAGTCACCACCTGCTGACTCTTGCAGCCGTGTTGTTGCCTTTTTCCCCGGCAGCCGGGACGCTTTGATCCTTAGTGCTGCTTCTTCATTTTCTTGATCGGCCGATTGTGTCCCTGTTTGGGCACCAGTTGTTGGGAATGGGTTCAGGAATCAAGAGACAACTCAATAGGAGTTAGCAACTTGTTCCGTTTATTAGTCAAATACTGTACTCCTTTAGAGTGTTACTTATCTGACATGCAACAATCACACGTAGCAGCTAAATTTATTATTGGACAAAGCTGTCTTAACACCCGACAACACGATATATTTCACTGGTGGACATAACTGTGTCAAGCTTCTGCTTGGTCAGCCTTGCAGTTTTCCAACATCCTATTAAGGCATTGTGTTTATCAGTCTCCAGTAGATTGCTTCCTTCTTTTGTTACTATCAAGGTTATTCACAGACTTATTCGAGCTCAATGTTAGGATTGTGCAGACCCGCAAGAGACCCATGGCCTCTTGCTTCTAACCAATCACCCACATGGGGGCACTTGTCTGTGGCACAGTGAAGTTCTCCAAGGGGACCTTGCCCGAGCTGTGTGCAGATGAATCCACATCAGGCCAGGCTGGGGGTGCTCAGTGGCCAGTCAGTTGTGTTGACAGCAAGCTTGCCATGGAGCTTCTCCAGGGATGGAATGCTGGGGCTGCCAAGGCTGTGGCATCACACGCAGGGGAATGCTGGGGCTGCCACAGCTGTGGTGTCCCAGAGAGGGGAAAGTTGGGGCTGCCCTGCTGCTGGTGCAGCCCCAAGAGCTCTCCCAGTGCCTCCTGGGGACACAAACGCTGAGCCAAAGGGTGAGGATGGAAAGAGGGGCTGATCTGGGAGGGACCCAGCAGGGTCCTGGAGTCCAGGCCCCGGCCCTGCACACACAGCCCAACAAGGTGAGGCTGTGCATCCCTGGGAGAGGTGTCCAAAGGCTCCTGGAGCTGTGGCAGCTTGGCAGCTGTGAGCATTCCCTAGGGAGCCTGGTCAGTGATGGAGGGTGGAAGGGAAGGGAAGGGAAGGGAAGGGAAGGGAAGGGAAGGGAAGGGAAGGGAAGGGAAGGGAAGGGAAGGGAAGGGAAGGGAAGGGAAGGGAAGGGAAGGGAAGGGAAGGGAAGGGAAGGGAAGGGAAGGGAAGGGAAGGGAAGGGAAGGGAAGGGAAGGGAAGGGAAGGGAAGGGAAGGGAAGGGAAGGGAAGGGAAGGGAAGGGAAGGGAAGGGAAGGGAAGGGAAGGGAAGGGAAGGGAAGGGAAGGGAAGGGAAGGGAAGGGAAGGGAAGGGAAGGGAAGGGAAGGGAAGGGAAGGGAAGGGAAGGGAAGGGAAGGGAAGGGAAGGGAAGGGGCAGTCCTGATCCCAGAATCCTGGATCTGGTCCTTACCAGCAGCTGGAGCCTGAAATGTGGTGTTTTCTGGCTCCTCCACTGCCCCCGATCCCGAAATTTCCCAGTGTCATCACACCCCATGTCTAGCAATTTTCATTCCCAAACAGACAAAATCTGGCCATTTCCAGGCACCAGCACTGCCCAGCTCTGGTAATTTGTGGGTGCCAGGACTCCAGATGCAGCAGATTGCTGGCCATGGCAGAGCCCAAGTCTGGCATTTGCCAGCACTGGTGCTGCCCAGATCCCTCCATTTCCTGCTGCAGGGGCACTCGAGGGGTCAGACTGAGGAGCAGGAAAGGTGACCCTGTGCCGGGAGCTTTTCTTGGCTGGAGCAAAGGCTCAGCACGCAAAGACTTTCCTGGCACTGTGCCCTGGGCCAGCAGGGATTGTGCCGCTGGAGCCGGGTCCCAATTTCTTCTCTCAGGCAGCTTTAGGACACAGAACATGGAGGAGGCAGAGCTGACTCTCAGCTTTCTGGAGTCCTCTGTAAGAATCCTGTGTCTGAAGCACCCTGGGAACAGGGTTTCTGTGCCAGGGGTGGGCAATTCAGAGCCCTTTTCTCCCCCATGGGCTGAAGGTGTGGCACTTGTCATTTCCAAGGGACATAGAGGAACAGTTTGAGATAAAATCATTAGAAAGGGTGATTCTATGATAAATGCAAGCACAATTAGGATATTCACTTATGTGGCATGACCAGAGAACAACTGGAGGAGGAAATCTGGGAGCAGTGGGAAAGCCATAAAAAAATATGGTCTAGTGAGGAGATGTCCTTAGACATGGCCATTTAAACAGGAGTGGTGGAAACACCCAAATGGAGAGGGACATGAAATAATAGACAGCATAGTGGTAACACAGGTAGAGGGGAAGAGCAGGATTTCTTCTCCTGCCATCAGTACACATCCAGGAAATTTCTGTTCTCTCCTGGTGGGAAAACTTGGAGATTTCTTCAAGTACTCAAATGCCCCAGCTAGTGAGATGTGCTCGTGCACCTTGCAAGCATCAGGTTGCCTATAGTTCCAGAGGGCTCATGTCCCATAAATATCTGCTCTGACCCATTTCAAAATTGGGAGCAGCATTGTCCAGGGATCGTCAGGAAGCTGAGGTTAGAAGGGACGTCAGCAAATCTGCTGCCCAAGCTGTCAGAAACGGGGTCAGACCAAGTGGTCCAAGCCTTGATTTGGTCAGAATTTGAAAATCCCAAAGGACAGAGACAGGGCAGAATCTCAGAACTTGTGTGCGTCCATGGGAACAAAGGTTTTCCACATGTCCTTTGTGATCTCCCCTCATTCTCCTTGCCTGGAATAAGAAATGACTGCACATCTGGACCCAGAGGTTTATGTGGAATGGTTCCACATCCAGCATGTTTGCAGTTGTGTCCCCCCAGGATCAGTTTGGGCCCAGTCCTGTTTAACATATTTATTTATGATCCAGAGTAGGGAATTGAGTGCAGCATCAGCAAATGTGCAGATGGCACCAAGCTGGGTGTGAGTGTGGATGTGCTGGAGGGCAGGAGAGCTCTGCAGAGGGACCTGGACAGGCTGGATCCAGGGCACAAATCCAACAGGGTGAGGTTTAACAAGACCAAGAGCAGGGTCCTGCACATTGGCCACAACAACCCCTGCAGTGCTCCAGGCTGGGGACAGAGTGGCTGGAGAGGGGCCAGGCAGAAAGGGACCTGGGGGCAGTGATGGACAGCAGGGTGGACATGAGCCAGCAGTGTGCCCAGGTGGGCCCCTGGCACCTGGCCTGGATCAGGAATGGTGTGGCCAGCTGTGCCATCACTGATCTGTCCCCAGCTCTGCACACAGACATTGCTGCTTCTGCTCCAGAGGAGGGAATACAAGGAGCATCTGCCATGAAAAGACTTTTTGCATATCCTTTATTTCATTTAAAATGATCAAGAGCACAGCTCTGCATTGACACAATCTGTGTGTCACAGTAAATGTGGAGAGGAAAAAAGGAGAGATGGCAGAAACAATGGGCTTGGTTTATAGACAATATTAAAAACTGAAAACACAGATAAAAAACAGGGAAAAAAATCCAAAGAGAACTAGCAAAGATTACTTTTATTACATGAGCTATGCAGAAATTTGCTACAACTTTAATGCTTCTTAAATTGTCCAGTCATCAGTGCCCACAGTGCAGCCTTGAGCTCCTGGTTCCTCAGGCTGTAGATGAGGGGGTTCAGAGCTGGCGGCACCACTGAGTACAGAACTGACAGGGCCAGATCCAGGGATGGGGAGGAGATGGAGGGGGGCTTCAGGTAGGCAAACACTGCTGTGCAGATGAACAGAGAGACCACGGCCAGGTGAGGGAGGCAGGTGGAAAAGGCTTTGTGCCGTCCCTGCTCAGAGGGGATCCTCAGCACAGCCCTGAAGATCTGCACATAGGAGAAAACAATGAACACAAAACAACCAAATACCAAACAACTACTTACAGCAATGAGCCCAAGTTCCCTGAGGTAGGAGTGTGAGCAGGAGAGTTTGAGGATCTGAGGGATTTCACAGAAGAACTGGCCCAGGGCATTGCCCTGGCACAGGGGCAGGGAAAATGTATTGGCTGTGTGCAGCAGGGAATAGAGAAAGGCACTGGCCCAGGCAGCTGCTGCCATGTGGGCACAAGCTCTGCTGCCCAGGAGGGTCCCGTAGTGCAGGGGTTTGCAGATGGACACGTAGCGGTCGTAGCTCATGATGGTCAGGAGGGAAAGCTCTGCTGAGATGAAGAACACAAAGAAAAACACCTGAGCAGCACATGAAGAGTAGGAGATGTTGTTGGTGTGCCAGAGGGAATTGTGCATGGCTTTGGGGACAGTGGTGCAGATGGAGCCCAGGTCAGTGAGGGCCAGGTTGAGCAGGAAGAAGAGCATGGGGGTGTGCAGGTGGTGGCCGCAGGCTACGGCGCTGATGATGAGGCCGTTGGCCAGGAGGGCAGCCAGGGAGATGCCCAGGAAGAGGCAGAAGTGCAGGAGCTGCAGCTGCCGCGTGTCTGCCAATGCCAGCAGGAGGAAGTGCCTGATGGAGCTGCTGTTGGACATTTGCTGTTTCTTGGCATGGGGATCTGTAAGAACAGTAATCATGGAATAGTTTGGTTTGGAGATGACTTGAAATATCCCAGCCCAGCTTGGTGTCACTTTCCCCCCACTGCCTGCCCAGGGCTCTGCTGCCTGGAGCTCTCCCTGCCAGCTGCTGCTTCCCTGTGCCCAGGGCTGGGCCCTGCCAGTGCTGCCAGAGCCCAGCCCAGCCCTGGGGGCTCAGCTCTGCCCTGCAGACCCCTCCCAGCACAGGGCACTGCCAGGGCCAGCTCTGCCTCTGCAGGCTCTGATGCCAAAGTCAGAGCAACCCTGAGGAGGTTGGAAAAGCAACACTGATGGTGCCTGTAAGGGACCGTCTGCTGATTTCTTTCTTTGCCTGGTTTATTCAGACCTGAGAGAAATTGTTTTTATTGTTCTCAACCTGAACAGACATATGAATATCAATGTTCAATTTTCCATCTACGTGACCCTGAGCAGTAGATTATAAAATCAGGATTTTCCCTTTTATGCAGCCCCTGACTTGCTGTGCTCCCTTTATAATCTATTGGAAATGTTCTGTAGTTAAATGTCGTGCTGGAGTCAGTCCTAATCAATGCACCATCCTCACCACTCAAGGAGAACACTTCCAAGTCTCACCAGCTGTCTCCCTCCACCCAGACCTTGTCCCCCAGTGCTGGCAGCAGCTCCCAGGGCTGGCTGAGAGCTGTCCCTGGCAGGCAGCAGAGTCCCTGCCCAGCACAGCACCCTGGGCTGCAGGACCCTGCTCTGCAGGACAGCCCTGGGCACCCCTGGCTGCTCTACAGGAGAGAGAATCAGAGAATGTACTCACAGAGTCTGTGGGCATTGGGATGTTCCAGCTTTAGGAGATCACTGCAGGAGCTGCAGCTGCACTGTCCTGCAGCCAGAGGCTTCCTGTGTCCAGGGCTGGGAGTGATTCTGCCCCAGGCACTTGTGAGCATCTTCCCAGCCCTGACTGATTGAAGCTCTCTGTGCCTCTGTGCTGTGCCTGGGGTGGCTGCAGGCAGTGCCCCAGCCCTGCTGTGCTGGGAGAAGAGCTGCTCATCAAGAGAAATGGGTTTTTAAAGCTCTTCTTCATTGCCGGGATTGTCCTCTGTGCCAGGATCCCAGTCCAGCTCAGCAGCACAGACACAGCACAAGGACTTTAATGAGCCTCTAGTGGATTTGGTGCTGTTTACATCAGACTTAGTCCCTCAGAGAGTGTGTTCAAAAAACTTGTCAAGAACTCAATCTCACATTGAAACTTCAAAATATCTTAAACTTTTAATAGATCCCACTGAGGGACAGGAATGAGAAAGTGTCTCCACTTTCCAGTTAGAGAAGAACATCGGAGCACTCATGACAATTGAGGACAAACAAGGGAAAGGTGTCTGTGATGCTGAGCAAACCTGGATGTGTCTCAGCAATGCCAAGGGCCAAGGGCTGAGCCCCAGCCCCTGGCAAGGCAGATCCTGTCCCTCCCTCCTTGCTCAGGGCTCTTCCCGGGGCACTGGGCTCTGGGGATGTGCAATGCCAAGGGCAGCACCATGGGGCGGCCCCTGCCAGGCTGCTGAGCAGGGACAAGGAGGCAATGAGGCCCCAGCACAGCAAGGCTCACTTGTCCCCTGCTGGCCAAGGGCCCAGGGCCAGCAGCCATGGCCAAAGTGCTGCAGCACTTGGCTCTGGCAGGGCCTTTCAGCTGCTGCCCATCCCTGTGCCCTCTGCAGCCCAGGCTGTCCTACGGTGTCCATGCCCTGCCCCTCTGTCCCTGCAGGCTGTCCTCATCCCCCGGCTGCCCCACCTGGCTGGCCCCTTCCTTTGCTGACAGCTCTGCATCCTGCCTGCCTCTGCCTGCACACACAAAGCCTTGGACTGCTCCAGACTCCTTCTGGATGCCAGGTTTCACTACAGCCCTGCCCTGGGAGAGAAATTTCTTGAAGCTTGGCTCCTGTCTGGACCATCCCAGATGGTCTTGACATTAATTCTTTCTTTCTCAAGCTGTTTTCAACTCTTTCAAAAGGATCCTCCATCTATGAAACGTCCCTTCTATCACTCCCTGGGCTCTCTTCTTCCATCCTCAGTCTCCACTCCACTGAACACAGAACTCCTTTGTCCTTATACAGAGGTCATGTTCCGGCAGCCTCCAAACCCAAATTTGGGCTATTCCCAGAAGTCACGGAATTCACGGACTTCACAGAATTCACTGAATTATTAGGTTGGAAGACTCCTTCAAGAACATCAAATCCAACCCATGCCCTAACACCTCAACTTGACCCTGGCCCAAATTGCCACATCCAGTCTTTGTTTTAACACATCCATGGATGGTGACTCCACCACCTCACTGGGCAGGTCATTCCAGTACTTTTATCACTCTTTCCATGAAAAACTTTTTTCCTAATATCCAACCCAATTGTTCCCTTTAAACAATTTGACACTGTGTCCTCTCATTCCGTTTAGTGCTGCCTACTGATCTCTGGGCCCTCTCCAAGGTGTTGGCAAATGAAAACATTGTGCTCATAGTCTAAGGAAATCACCAGAAAACAAGGCAGCCAGACCTGTCTGTCCTGGCTACTTTTGTCTGGGTCCAGTTCATGGACAGGTGCAATTTTGTAGGTGGAATCCAGATTTGGGCATTGGCAGCTTGGTAAGGAGGGCAGTTCTTTCCCACTGGAAGGAGAGCACTGAGTCCCAGTGTGTGGTGGTAGATGAGAGGCAGCCCTCAGGAGGCCAAGGCCAGCCAGAGTTGTCTGTCCTGGCAGATTTTGTCTGGGAGCAACCCTTTTCTATGGAGAACTTTTTATAATGGGTGCAGTTCCAGCCTTGCGCACCTGGAAAGGTGGATGGCTCTTTTTCATCAAAAGGAAAGCCCAGAGCCCCAGTGTTCCAGGGGCTGATGAGAGGCAGCTCTCAACATGCCAGGATCAGCCAGACCTGCCAGGTGGCCCCCAGGAGGCCAAGGCCAGCCAGAGCTGTTCCATGACCCCTTGGTTCCATGGGACCCCACAGTGTCACAATGGTCTCCATGATTCCATGGGGCCTTGCAATGCCACAATGTTCTCCATGGATCCACGGTGCCCTGCAGGATCACAGTGCCCCTTTGGCTGCACGAGGCCCTGTAATGCAACAATGGCCTCTTGGTTCCACACAGCCCTGCTGCTTCACACCGGCCCCTTGGCACCATGCAGCCCAGCAGTGCCACAGTGATGAACTTGGTTCCAAGGGGTTTTGATGGTGTCACAAAGTGTCATTTCACAACTCCTGAATGTGTCACATTTGTCTCCATGGTTCCATGGGGCCCCTCAGAATCACAATGGTCTGCACAGAAAGGAAACCACAGAGCCCCAGTGTTTCAGGGGCTGATAAACTGCAGTCAGCAGAGGCCAGGACCAGACAGACCTATCTGTGCTAGCAGCATTTTGTGGGAGAAATCCTTGAGGATAGGAATCTGGGAGGAAAAGTTCCCATTTTGGCCTTGGGTGCTTGTACAGGAGGGATGGTTCTTTTCCTTAGGAAGGAAAGCACTGAGCCCCAGGGTTTGAAGGAAGGTGAGAGCTGGCTCTAAGGAAGACAAGGGCAGCCAGACTTGTTGGTAATGGCAGCTTTTGTATGGGAGCAATCCCTGCATATTGGAAATTTTGGAAGAGGAATCTCATTTTGGCCATGAATGCTTGAATGGGAAGGACAGTCCTTTTCCATTGGAAGGAAATCCCAGAGCCCCAGTGTTTCAGGGCAACATGAGAAGAGACCCTTGACATGCCAAGGGCAGTTGGAGCAGTCAGACCAATCCAACCAGACTTGTTCCCTGTTCCCTTGGATCCACGGGGCCCTGCAGTGTCACAATGGCTGTGTCATGTTGGATCCTTGGCTCCATGAGGCCCAGCTGTGTCACACTGGCCTCTTATCTCCATGGAGTTCTATAGTGTTACAGTGGTTCTTTGCTCCCATGTGGCCTTGCAGTGTCACAGGGGTCTCCTTGGTGCCTTGTGCCACCAAAATTGATCCTTGGTTGCATGGGGACTCACAGTGTCACAAGGGTCTCCTTGGTTTCATGAATCCCTTCAGAGTCCCTTGATTCAACGAGGCCTCAAAGTGTCCTCATGGCCTCCATGATTTCATGATGCCCCAGTGTCACAATGGACCTTTGGTTCCATGGGGTCCCACACTGTTCCATGAACCCTTAGTTCCATGGGGCCCTGCAGTGTCACAATGGACTCCTTGGTTTCGTGGGGCTGCAAAGTGTCACAGTGGCCCCTTGGTTCAGAGACAACTTTGATGCCTTAAGGTTTTAGCCTTGATATTTTTCAAACCCTCTACTCCATTAGTGCATAGCTCTAAACTCCATACAAAGTGTTAGTTTATAATTTTCACTTTTGGTCTGGCAAAACAACTCCTCCAGGCCTGAGACTCAGAGACATCCTATAGCCTCAAGCTCTCAAAATATAAACAAAAGTGAATTGGGGGGAGAAAACTGGAGTAATATGGCTTCATTACCTGAAGTTGTAAAGGGAGGATTAACCCCTGATGTTGAAATGGACCAAACATATATATTTTTCTAAATTAAAGGGTGACCATCATTTTTGGATGTAGCCTCTATCCGAGAACTGTGCCCAGACGAAAGTATCAAGGACACAAGTGTCTGGCTGTCTTGTCCTCTGTTGATTTGGTTAGATTATGAGAAAAATATTTTAATTTTCCAACAACTTGGAGAGGGCCCAAAAATCTCCCAAGGTGAGGTTTGGAGGCTGCAACAAAACAACCACTATGTAGGGACAAAGGAGCTTTGTGCCCAGAGGAGTGGAGACTGAAGAGAGCAGAGGAGAGCACAGACAGGACACGAGGAGAAAGGAATTTCCATCCCATGGCAGGGCTGGGGCCTCATTGCCTCCTTGTCCCTGCTCAGCAGCCTGGCAGGGGCCGCCCCATGGTGCTGCCCTTGGCATTGCACATCCCCAGAGCCCAGTGCCCCGGGAAGAGCCCTGAGCAAGGAGGGAGGGACAGGATCTGCCTGGCCAGGGGCTGGGGCTCAGCCCTTGGCCCTTGGCATTGCTGAGACACATCCAGGTTTGCTCAGCATCACAGACACCTTTCCCTTGTTTGTCCTCTCCTGTCATCACTGTGCCACCAGTGTTCTGCTCTAACTGGAACCTGGGACACTTAGTGGGGTCCCTCAGTGGAACCCATTAAAACTTCAAGAAATTTTGGAGTTTGAGTATGACTTTGAGTTCTTGACAAGTTTTCTTTCTGCTCCCTCTCAGGGACTGATGTCCAGGGACTCAGCACTCTTGAGACACCCCAGCTCTAAAGAGATGGGGCAACTGTGAGGCATTTTTTTGAAAAATATTATCAGATTACCAGTCTCTTAAAGAGTGAAACAGAAGAAATATAAAAGTAAATGCCTGTCAGTCAGAAGCCAAATTACTTCCTGGTTACAGTTCGTTATGAAAGTTTTCAGCCTACTAGCTTTTGGTGCACTGTGGTGCTAATACTTCTAACACCATTCACCTATTATTTTACCCTACATGGTCTTGCCACAATGGATCTTCAAAGTTCTAATTCTCCAAAATATCTGGTCTTTATGCAAGGCCATCATTTGAAACTTGTTTCTAGTTCAACCTCTCTCTCTACAATGTCCTCTATAGTCCATGGCCTTTCTAAGTCAGCACACCTTATCTCAGAGTTTGCATGCACATGAACAAGACTGTGAGGGATTTCAGTCAGATTTTGAGAATCCTTTACAAATCCATTTCTCACAAATATCAATCACACAATGCTGCAATCACCTCTGCTCTAGAGAGAACAGTAATAAAATGCAGCCTTGATAATAGGAATGGAGATTTCTAAGTTCTTTGAAATATTTCTCCATAAATGGAGTTGAAAACCTTGATGAACTGTACAAGAGCAGAGGGAAATCAAGGCAGAACTGTGATTTCTTAGGAAACCTCACGTGAATTCAGTCATAATCAAACTCCAAAGTTTCTGATACCGTCCATGTGTCCCACTGAGGGACACAACTGAGAACGTGTGCCCAGGTTCCAGTCAGAGCAGGAAATTGGAGGCAGAGATGACAGGTGGTGTGGGAAATGCAGGCACGGAGATCACTCAGGGCCTTGAGCATACAGGCTCAGAAATAGAGAGGGATCCAAAGTTTCACCTAAGACCTTGGAGAAGAATTGGAGAGTTAGGGCATTAAAAGAAACACAAACCAAGAATATAAGTTTGTAGTTTAAGTAGAAATATGTTTTAAGTAAACAGAGACATGTATTATGTAAGCAAAGTAATATGATAAGCAAGACAGTAAAATAGTTTAAACTTGAGCAATAGAACCTGTTATAAAGTTAGTTAGAAATTAAAGATGTACCAGTTTGTGATATATTTGATTGGTTGAGAACTGACACATTGTGACACAGCCATGGGAAGCAAAGCAATTAATGATTGGTGTAAAGAGATCCTAGTGAACTTTGTAGAAGTGTTGGATTGGCTAAAAACTGACATAAGGCATTGTAACTGAGAATTGGGCATCCTCTGATGTTATGGCCTTGGATGTGTTACATTTAATATCTCAGCATTCAATGAGATGGATGCAATCAACCCATAAACCACCTTTTACAGTGTCTCTCAGTTGCCCTGTCCTTTGTAATATTGATCTCCTGATTGGTATTTTCTAAACACCTGGAATACTCTTTAAAATCAATAGGGATGTAGGAACACCAGGTCTACCCCATTGAAGTCAATGAGGATTTAGGGAAACCAGGTCTACCAGTTAAAATCAATGGTGATTTTGCAGAAAATTGGAGCTCAGATGGAGAAATATGGGTAAATTACAGAGAAATCATGGGCTGAATTCTGGGAATTTCTGCTCCAGGAATGTGGTGGTGATGCTCTGCAAGTCCTGGGTGAATTCTTGAAAGCTACTCCCGGATCCCTGATCCCACAGCTGCAGCCTGTGCTGGAGCTGTTCCTCCAGGTAAGCCCAAAAAATCTCCATTTTCAGCTCAAAATCTGGAAATTCTGAGCCCAAAATTGGGATTTTTAGCACCAAAATTTTTGGGACATAGGGTCTGCGTTTTGAAGTCAATGGGTATTGAGGAACACCAGGTCTTCCCCACTGAAATAATTTGGGAATTTTGGGACACCGGGTCTATCCATTAATAGATCTTGATCGGAAAGGATTACTGGCTCGACTGGGAGCACTGGGAGTGTCTAAGGGGTCCACTGGAGTTCCTGGGAGTACTGGGGTAAAAGTGGCACCACTGGTAGGGATTGGTAGAAATAAATGGGGAAAATGGGGACTCCACTGAAATCCATCAGAATTTAGGTATTTCAGGTGTACCCATTAAAGTCAACTGGGATTTTAGGTACACCAGGTCTACCCAGTCAAAGCTGAGGATTTTTGGGACACCAGTTTTAGAGGCTCCAAGGGAATTTGGGTGATGCAGGTATCCAAGGCATATGAAGGTGTATCCAGCTGATTTTTGGGGCACCTAGGTGGTTTTTGGTGGTACTCAGGTATACCAAGGTGAGTTTTTGTGGGTAATATCCAGGTGATGTTTGTGGTACCCAAGCATCCTGACTCACTGTGATGGGCCTGGAGAAGATGATGGCCATGGTTGTGTCCTCCCAATCAACTTGGACACAGTTGGCAGTAGGGGGGCTGTCAGGGGCACCCCAGCGTTCAGGGGATACCTCAAAACTCCAGGTCAGAGCTCCAGGGGTAGGAGGGAGCCCCAAGTGATCTCAGGAGAGGATGCAGTGCAGGTACACTCAGTTTTGGTCTGTGGGGTCAGTGAAGATGGTGTTCTGCACCAGCTCCAGTTCTGGGAGGGGCAAAGGAGGCACCCCAAAATCTCAGGGGGGCAGCAAGGTCACCCAAAGTGATGTGCAGAAAAACTCTATAACGCACAACGTAGGTTAGAGGTATGTATTTTATTTAGCACTGAGGTACATGAGGGATAGCTCCTCCAAAAACATGCACAGCTTCAGTCACCTGCGCCTCCCTTTTTATTCTCTACAAACTGGGATTGCACAATACACCTCATACACATTCATTTCCTAACTCTGCCTGTCCCTGCTTTGTATTAATATTAGCTCTAAGCATCTTTGTGACTGCGCACTGCTCCTTGTTGGTCACTCAGGTGGTCATCTGGGGGTCTTTGGGATGAAGTAAACAGTCTTCCTCTCAGCTGAACTTTTCACCTTCCATTCTTTGTGCAAGTGAATTAGTCTTTGTCTGTTTCCAGACTTTGACACCAGTTTGTTCTGGCTCAAGGGTCGAAGGAATCCCCTTAATCTTGAAGAGTCCTCACTCTTCCATCCTGTTTGCACATTCTTGCCCCTCTACTTTAACTTGTAGCCTTGCTCTGTTCTCCTGTTCCTGCAAAGACAGAGAATGTGAAGCATTCATAGCATCTTGTCATCCCCCTTCTAGTTAAAGCATCCTCCTGTATTTTTACCCTTAAAACTTTAATTTAAATTTTAATTCCCCCTGTTTCAGTGTCACAACGGCTCCTTGGTTCTATGGCCCTACAGCTTCATCTTTAATTCTTGGTTCCATAGGAGTCCTGTGTATCACAAGCATCCCCCTGATTCCATGAGGCACCAGAGTGTCACAATGGTCTCTTTGGTTCCATGAGGATCCATAGTGTCTCCATGGTGACCTTGGATCTGCTGCTGCCCTTGTCACAACTGACCCATGGTTCCATGAGGTTCTGCAGTGTCACCATGGTCACTGTAAGAGGCTGGATGAGATCCATGTCCCGAGACACCTTGGGATGAGCTGTCAATCAAATGGAGCAAATGCATACGTGCAACACGCTTTTAGAATCACATGTCCACAGAGGGTTATGTGTCATCCCCTGACATCCCCAGCCCTCTCTAAACCCAAATGAGTGTTAAGGAGTCTTTTTCTAGTATGTTTTATGAGAGGCACTGAGAGAAGGTTGAAGAAGCTGCTGCAGGAGTCAGCAGCAAAACTGCAAGTGCCTTGGAGCATCAGTGGGCGCCATGAGTGAGGGCAGGGAGTGCCCAAGGCTCCCCAGGGCCTGGGGAGAGCAGATCCTTGAGGGCAGGATTGCAGGAGCCAAAGGCTGTGAGCAGGGAACTGCAATGCTGAGCAAGGCCTGGGCTGGCTGGAGGAAGCAGAAAGGCCAAGGCTGAGCCCAGGCCTGGGACAGCAGGGCCTGTCCCTCACGGGTGGCTCGGGGCTGTTGCTGGGGCAGTGGGATGGCAGGGGCAGCAAGGACAAATGGCATCAGCCTGTGGGACACTCCACATGCTCATGGAACCAAGGCACAGGGTGACACTGTGGGGCCTCATGGAAACAAGAGGCCATGGTGAGCCTGCAGGGCTGTAACACCCCAGAGCAATGAAATGCTGGGGGTAACCAAAGGTTCCTTTACTCAAGCTTGGTGCACAAGAGCAACCCCAGCCAGATATTTTCAAGAGCTCAAAATGACACAAAATTTTACTTACAAAATATAGAGTATCAAGGAACTTTGGAAAAGGGTTTAATATAGCATCCAAGCCAAAATAAAGGTCTTATCATAACAGTAACTTCATTAACTTTGCCTTTTTAATCTAGAAACCTCTAAATACTTAATTTGATGAGGTAGCCAAACTGTTCCATATAAAGAACATTAGAATTAGAGGAAAGTGAGAGAGACCGAAGGACAGAAGCTCTCTAGAAAGACACACACACATGGCTACCAACTCCTAGGGTTCCAGTGTGGGTGAGACACAGACCCCAGGAGAAGGCAGGGTACGCACCATGGGCTGAGCTCCTGCTCTGTGTTTTCAGCCCCTGGCCCTTCGTGGGCCTCCCCCCAGGTGGGACTTGGGATGGCTCGGGCAATGAGAGCCCGGATCAGCACCAGCCCACTGTGGGACTGACTGACAGCTCATCCCGAGGTGTCTGGGTACATGGATCTCATCCAGCCTCTGACAGTGACCATGGTGACACTGCGGAACCTCATGGAACCATGGGTCAGTTGTGACAAGGACAGCAGCAGATCCAAGGAACCATGGAGACACTATGGATCCTTATGGAACCAAGGGGCCATTGTGACAGTGTGGGAACGTGTCTCCTCACAGAACTCAGGAGTCCATTGTGACTGATAAGGAAGAAGCCTTTACAGACAATTCAGTCACTGAACACATGGCTTCACAAGGCTGCAGGTGTGGTCAGTGGGGTGTGGTCAGTGGGTGTGGTCATTGGGATGTGGTCAGTGGGTGCAGCCAGTTGCGGTGGTCATTAGGATATGGGCACTGTTTTTTTGGTATGGATGGAGTCAGTGAGTGTGGTCAGTCTGGGTGTCAGTGATTCTGGTCAGTGCAGGTGGTCAGTGGGGGTATGGTCAGTTTGGGGGTCATTGGGGTGTGGTCAGTTTCTGTGGTCAGTAGGTGTGGACTGTGGTTGTGGTCAGTAGGTGTGGTCAGTTGGATGTGGTCAGTAGATGTGTGTAGTGGGGGTGGTCCGTGGCAGAATTTGGTGGGCTGTGGTCAGTGAGTGTGGTCAGTGGGGTGGGGGCATTGGTGTCTTGGCAATAGGTGTGTTCACTGGGTGTGGTCAGTGGTTATGGTCAGTGGGTGTGGTCATTGGACATGGTCAGTGTGGAGTGGTCAGAGGGGGTGGTCATTGGGTTGGTCATTGGGGTTTGGTCAGTGGGTGTGGGGAGTGGATGTGGGTTGTGGGTGTGGTCCCTGGGTGTATCATCAGTTGGGAGGTCTTTTGGGTGTGGTCAAGGGGTGTGGCCAGTGGGGTTTGGTCAAGGGGGAGTGGTCAGTGGATGTGGTCATTGGGGTGTTGTCAGTGAGTGTGGACATTGGTTTCTTGATATCGGTGTGGTCAGTGGCTGTGGTCACTGGTTAAGGACAATGGAGCTGTTCAGTAGGGGTATGGTCAGTTTAGGGGTCATTGGGGTGTGGTCAGTGGGTGTGGTCAGTGGGGTGTGGGCATTGGTTTTTTGGATATGGGTGTGGTCAGTGGGGTGTGGGCATTGGTTTTTTGGATATGGGTGTGGTCAGTGGGTGTGATCAGTGGTTATGGTTGGGGGTTGTTAGTTGGGGTATGGTCAGCTGGGAGTTCTTTGGGCTGTGGTCAGTGGGTGTGATCACTGTGTGTGGGCAGTGGGTGTGGGCAGTTGGAAGGTCTCTGGGGGTGGTCAGTGGTGTGGGCTGTGGTCACTGGTGTGGTCATTTGGGTGTGGTCATTTGGGTGTGTTCATTTGGGTGTGGTCATTTGGGTAGTCATTGGGTGTGGTCAGTTGGTTGCTGGGGGGTCGTGAGTGGCTTTGGGCAGTGAGAGGGTGGTCAGTGGGTGTGGTAAATGGGGTGGCCAGTGCAGTGTGGTCAGTTGTTGGTGTGGTCAGTGGAGGTGGTCTGTGAGCTGTGAGGAGTGGTGATTGGGGCTGGTCAGTGGCTTTGCTCAGTGGCTGTGTGTAGTGGCTAACAGCTGGCCTTGAGGCCTTACAGTTATAATTAATCCTGACTGTAATTTTATAACTGAAATGTTAGTAATTACTGTCACATGAACATGAAGTTTTGTGTCATCCCTTCTGTCTCCACTGCCATGAGTGATCAGCAATAACCTGACCATGGGGACAGCGGTGGAGATGGAACCCCAGCAGGGGAAGGTGACCAGGAAGAGCTGCCAGCAGCTGAGATCTGTGGAGGTCTGGACCTTGTGAATGGAAAAAACCTGCTGGGGACCTTTGTAAACAGAGGACTCTTATAAAAAGAAGAAGCGGCTGGAGATATGGGAACGTGATTTTCCCCAGGAGAAAGAGAAGGGGCTCAGAACCATGCACTGGACACAGTCATGAGAGCCCAGCAGAGATGCCATGGGCACCACCCACCAGGGAAGCAGCAAGGAGAGTGAGTGCACCCTCGGGAACGCAGCATGGGAGGAGAGGCAGGAAGTGCAGGAAGCCGAGGGAGGGATGGTTGATATCCAGGACCCCTATCCTTTCCTTGCCACCCTGCTGCATTGACAGCGGAGCTCCCACAGCACTGCTATTGGCATCCCCTGTATCGTGTGTGGGTTTGACCACACTGCGAGTGCCCGAGCTGCTGCCATCACCATTGGGTGAGCAAGTGCAGCCCAGAGAGGACTGAGCCCCGGCCATGGGGGAAGGTGCTTGGCCAAGGCCAAAGGAGGCTCCCTGTGTGCCCTGCTGCCCTCTCCCTGAGCTCCTGAGAGCTCTGCAGCCCCTCCTGCCATCCCATCTGCCCAGGCCAGCACAACAGCCCCGGCCTCGGGGCCCTCCAGAGCTGCTCCTGCTCCAGGCCCAGGGCCCATCCCAAAGCTGGGGCAGCCACAAAGCTGGGCTCATTTCTGCTCATTCCTGCTCTGATGAGGATGGATTCTCAATGATTTAGAGGTTGCTGAAGAATTTTACTCCTCCAGAAGCCTCTTCTTTATGGAGTTCAGAACTTCAGACACAAAAGTTCATAAACATTTGTTCAAAACAGATAAAGAAAAAAAGTATAAGTGAATAAGTGGGAATAAGTGAAGTTATCAAATCCTCTGTTATTAATTAGATGCGTTTCAGAACTGTATTCCAAGAGAATATAGCATATTGACAACAATGCAGAGAGAAGTATTTTGTCCTGTTAGGTTTTCTTTTCCTGTTTCTAGGTTGACATCAGCAATGTCCAATTAATATTGACCCCCAGAACCGTCTAGTGCAGTCTGAAGAGATATGAAAATCAAGACCCTTCATGGCTGACAATCAGTCACGCTTTGTCCCCACACCCTTCCTACCATTTCCGTCATCCAGCTCCAGTGTTTCCTATGGATCAGGAATGGTGTGTCCAGCAGGAGCAGGGCAGTAATCCTTCCCCTTTGTTTGGCATTGCTTAGGCAGCACCCTGAGTGCTGTGTCCAGTTCTGGGCCCCCCAATTTAGGGAGGACATGGAGGAGCTGGAGTGTGTCCAGAGAAGGCGACAAGGCTGGCGAGGGGTCTTGAACACAGTTCCTCTTAGGAGTGGTTGATGGAGCTGAGGATGTTTATCCTGGAGAAGAAGAGGCTCAAGGGAGACCTCATCACTCTCTACAAATCCCTGACAGAAGGGAGCAGCCAGGTGGGGGTCAGGCTCTTCTCCCAGGGAGCAAAGACATGAGAAGAGGATGCAGCCTTAAAGCTGCACTAAGGGAGATTTAGGCTGGACATTAGGAAATATTCTTCACAACATTGGTGATTGGAAGGTCATTGGAATGGGCTGTCCAGAGAGGTAGGTGCGTCACCATTCCTAGAAGAGTTTCAGGAAAGACTGGATGTGGCACTGAGTGCCATGGTCTGGGTGACAAGGTGGTGTTGGGTCACAGGCTGGACTTGATGCTCTCTAAGGTCTTTTCCAGCCCTGGTGATTCTGGGATGATTGTGACACTGCAGGGCCCTGGGGAAGCAAGGGGCCACTGTGACACTGCGGGGCCTGGTGGAACTGAGAGGACCAGAGTGACACTGTGTATGACATGGCACCATAGAGCCAAGGGGCCATTGTGACACTGTGGGGATAAATGGAATCAAGGAGTCCATGGTGACAGTCTGGGTCCTCGTGGAACCACAGAGGTCACTGTGACACTGCAGGGCCTTGTGGAACCATGCAGAGCATTGTGACAGAGCAGGGCCTCGTGTAATGATGGGGCCATTGTGACACTGTAGTGCCCCATGGAACCAAGGGGCCAGGTCTGCTCGACAGGGACTCTTAGAATGAAGGAAACATGTATGACATTGTGGTGCCTCTTGAGACCAAGAGGCCATTGTGACACTGGGAGGCCTCATGGAATCATGGAGACAATTGTGAGACTTCAGGGACTCATAGAACTGCGGTGGCACCAAGTTTTTCTGGCAGTGTTCATATGCAAGAGAGTAGGAGGGCTCTGCACAGGGACCTGGACAGGCTGGATCCAGGGCCCAAATCCAACAAGGTGACATTTAACGAGACCAAGAATGGGGACCTGCGCTTTGACCACAACAACCTCTGCAGTGCTCCAGGCTGGGGACAGAGTGGTTGGAAATGGTCCAGGCAGAAAGTGACCTGGGGGCAGTGATGGACAGCAGGCTGGGCATGAGCCAGCAGTGTGCCCAGGTGGGCAAGAAGGCCATTGACACCTGGGCCTGGATCAGGAATGGTGTGGCCAGCAGGAGCAGGGCAGTGATTCTTCCCCTGTGCTCTGCACAGCACCTTGAGTGCTGTGTCCAGTTCTGGGCCCCCCAATTTAGGAAGGACATGGAGGGGCTGGATTGTGTCCAGAGAAGAGCAACAAGGCTGGTGAGGGGTCTAGAACACAAGTCCTGTGAGGAGGGGCTGGGAGAACTGGGATTGTTTATCCTGGACAAAAGGAAGCTCAGGGAGACAAGGCAGTGTCAGGGCACAGGTTGGACTTGATGATCTCCAAGGCCTTTTCCAGCCTTCCTCGTTCTGTGATTCTCTGAAACCACCCCTTGAGCAGTTCAGGATGAGCCCTGGGCCTCCTCCTCAGAAGGTGCAGCAGCCCAGGTCCCTCAGCTTCTCCTCACAGCCCCCAAAGTCCATCCTGTCAGTCCTGCAGAGCCTCTCCAGCCCCTCCTCATTGCCCACAACAGGGAGCCCCACAGCCAGACACACCAGCCCAGATGTGCCCCCCTGGCCTGGGGTGCCTCTGGCAAGGGAGCGGCACCAGGCACTGCAAGGCCCTGCAGACCATTCCTGGACCACTTGGAGGATGATCCTGCTCCCCAAGGGACATTCCCAATGTGCCAGCTCAGGAAGTGAAATGGGGAGTGGGGACAGTCAGGAAAGGGCAAACAGAGATGGGATGTTTGTAGGGGAGGGAAGAGGGACAGGAAAGAGGAACGAATCTGGATAAAGAAAGCTTAAAAAAAGGAAATGTGAAGCCAAGGAAATGCTCATGGCAGTTTGGGGGTGGCTGCCAGACAGTCCTGGCTCTGAGCAGCAACGTCTGCAGTGGGACAGGAAAGTCACAGCTCATGGGAACAAACTTTCTCTCTGACTTCAGAGGCCACGACAAACCTGAGTGGTTTCCCTCTGGTCCCGCAGCCCTTGCTGGCCCCAGGGGCTGATGGCATTTGTGCTCCCTCAGGTCCCTCTGCCCACAGCAGCACCATGGCGGTGCTGACGCCTGCTCTGTGCAATGCAAACAGGGGCTCCTGAGGCAGTGCTGCCGTGTGTGTGCCTGCAAGGATGGGGCACCTGTGTGAGCTGGGGGAGAGGCCAGGGCTGCAGAGGGGGGATGTTGTTGGCAGGTGCACGAGGACGCTCTGGGACGCTGCCCTGGGGTGTCCAGCGCACTGGGGATGGATCAGCCCCTGCTCTGCTGCTCCTTGCCAGGCTCTCCCCTTGCAGGGACCTTGCAGAGCACCAGCCATGCTGTTTGGGCCCAGCCTGCCCACGGCCAGCCTGGGGCTGCTCCCGGGGCTTTTCTGTGCTCAGCGTTGGCCTGGCCAGGTGTTCTGGAGAGAGCCTGGGCAAGGAGCCTCCAGCCCCCAGGCCCTGCCCTGAGGTGTCAGCGCTGCCCCAGCAGTGCCCATGGCCTGTCCCTGCTGCAGCCCTGGCACTGCCACCCCCAGGGCTGTGCCCGGCCCCGAGAGCACTCAGGCCCTGCAGCAACACCAGGGGCAGGAGGGCAGCGGGGCAGTGGCACGGGAGCAGCACTGGCAACACCAAGTGCTGCTGCTGCTGCTGCTGGGCACAGCTGCTGTGCCAGCACTGATCTGCCCCAGCTCTGCACACAGACATTGCTGCTGCAGCTCCAGGGAAGGGAACAAAAGCGGGATCCCTGTAGAAAATTTTGATTGGAGATCTCTCATTGTATTTAAATCCAATGAAGACCCAGCTCCTCATTTAAGGTTGGATAGATATCAAATGTGAAATGGCACAAATAATGACATTACTCTGTGGAAAATATGAAAAATGGGTAAAACAACATAAAAGAATCTCCAAAATTAACACTACAAGAAATATCAAAGATGACTTTTATTACACGTGATTTGCTGAAATTGGCCAGCAGTTTAATATTTCTGAAACCATCCAGTCATCACTGTCCACACTGTAGCCTTGAGCTCCTGGTTCCTCAGGCTGTAGATCAGGGGGTTCAGGGCTGGAGGCACCACTGAGTACAGAACTGACAGGGACAAATCCAGGGATGGGGAGGAGATGGAGGAGGGCTTCAGGTAGGCAAATGTGGCAATGGTGATAAACAGAGACACCACAGCCAGGTGAGGGAGGCAGGTGGAAAAGGCTTTGTGCCGTCCCTGCTCAGAGGGGATCCTCAGCACAGCCCTGAAGATCTGCACATAGGAGAAAACAATGAACACAAAACAACCAAAAGCTAAACAGCCACTGAGACCAATAAGCCCAAGTTCCCTGAGGTAGGAGTGTGAGCAGGAGAGTTTGAGGATCTGTGGGATTTCACAGAAGAACTGGCCCAGGGCATTTCCCTGGCACAGGGGCAGGGAAAATGTATTGGCTGTGTGCAGCAGGGAATAGAGAAAGGCACTGGCCCAGGCAGCTGCTGCCATGTGGGCACAAGCTCTGCTGCCCAGGAGGGTCCCGTAGTGCAGGGGTTTGCAGATGGACACGTAGCGGTCGTAGCACATGATGGTCAGGAGGGACAGCTCTGCTGAGATGAAGAACAAAAAGAAAAAGAGCTGAGCAGCACATGCAGAGTAGGAGATGTTGTTGGTGTGCCAGAGGGAATTGTGCATGGCTTTGGGGACAGTGGTGCAGATGGAGCCCAGGTCAGTGAGGGCCAGGTTGAGCAGGAAGAAGAACATGGGGGTGTGCAGGTGGTGGCCGCAGGCTACGGCGCTGATGATGAGGCCGTTGGCCAGGAGGGCAGCCAGGGAGATGCCCAGGAAGAGGCAGAAGTGCAGGAGCTGCAGCTGCCGCGTGTCTGCCAATGCCAGCAGGAGGAAGTGCCTGATGGAGCTGCTGTTGGACATTTCTGCACTCTGGGCATTTTGGGCTGTTGAAAGAAAACATTGACAAATTGAGACCAAGTTTCTTGGCTCAGTTTTAAGCCATTTTTGTAAGAATCCCTTCAAAATACTTGCTTTCCTGTGGGAGATCTCTGCTAAACTTTTTGAGTTTGGGTATCTGCTCCTGCTGAGTTCCTGCCTCATATTCAGCATTGCACTCAGCCTGAACAGTGGTGAGCCCAGAGGAAAAACAGGGCTCCCTGTGCCCCAGGGAACTCAGAACTGCTGGTCCCACAGAGGTGGCATTTTTTCATTGAACCTCATTTTATTTCAGGGTTTTTGCACTTAAAGAGTGCTTGAAAAATGAATTAGTCCTTTTGAAAGGTCCAATTCCAAAATAAATTTCCAAAAACTTATTTTTTTTGTCTGTTCCAATGGACAGTGAGGTGTATCCAGAGCTGGTCTGGTTCTCTGCTGCCTGGAGTTGTGCCCACTGGGAGCTGTTTCTCTTTATCCAAGGCTTGTCCCTGCCAGTGCTGCCAGAGCCCAGCCCAGCCCTGGGGGCTCAGCTCTGCCCTGCAGACCCCTCCCAGCACAGGGCACTGCCCAGGGGCATCTCCCTGGCAGCAGGGCCTGAAGGGCAGCTCAGACAAACTGAGATGCTGCAAGCCAAGGTGCTGCTGCTGCTGTCTGTAGGCAGAGCAGGCTGAGGAGGAGGCACTTTGTGAGGCAGATCTGAGGCACATCTGCTGATGCCCAGGGGGACAGTGCAGGAGTCTCAGGGACACAGACACACCTGACAGCCCCTTTGCCTTGCCTTGAGGAGAGAGCTGAGAGCAGCCCTGGCCATGCAGCAGCATCTCCAGAGCAGGAGGAATCTGCCCTGATGGGGGTGGCTCCTTCCACCTCCAACTTCTGCCCACAGTCCATGGGGAGCTGCCAGGCAGGCTGAGAGCTGTCCCTGGCAGGTGGCACATGCCCTGGGCTGGCCAAGAGCCCTGAGGGCTGCAGGAGCTGCTCTGCAGGACAGCCCTGGGCAGCCCTGGCTGCAGCCCCAGCTTCAGCCCCTGCAGCTGTCCCTGGCAGCAGCACTGGCAGAGTCCTCCTGACACATCCCCCAGGCTGTGGGCTGTGCTGGCTGCAGGAGATCCCTCCAGGAGCACAGGGGACATTGCCCTGCACCCACAGACTCACCATGTCCAGGCCTGTGAAGATGTTTCCCCAAGTGAAGTCTCAGCTCAATGTCTTCCCAGTCCTGATTGCCTTTATCCTGTCTGTGCCTGGCTCCTGTCCCCTCAGTGCCTGCAGGCAGTGCCCTCAGCCCTGCTGGGCTGGGACAGGAGCTGCTGCTCAGCAGAAATGTCTTTTTCAAGCTTTTCTTGGTTTGCCTTGTTAGCTGCCTCTGTGCCAGGAGCTCAACCCATCTCAGCTGCACAGACACAGCACAAGGACATTAATGACCCTCTTGGGGACTGGGTGCTGTTTACATCAGACTCAGTCCCTCAGAGAGTGTTCAAAGAACTTCTCAAGAACTCAGAACTAAAAGAGAACTCTAAACTTACCTGAAGTTTTAATGGATTCCACTGAGGGACACAACTGAGTAAGTGTCCCAGGTACCAGGTAGAGCAGAACACTGGTGGCAGCAATTACAGGAGGGGAAAAAAGGGAAAGGTGTCCCTGATGCTGAGCAAACCTGGATGTGTCTCAGCAATGCCAAGGGCCAAGGGCTGAGCCCCAGCCCCTGGCAAGGCAGATCCTGTCCCTCCCTCCTTGCTCAGGGCTCTTCCCGGGGCACTGGGCTCTGGGGATGTGCAATGCCAAGGGCAGCACCATGGGGCGGCCCCTGCCAGGCTGCTGAGCAGGGACAAGGAGGCAATGAGGCCCCAGCACAGCAAGGCTCACTTGTCCCCTGCTGGCCAAGGGCCCAGGGCCAGCAGCCATGGCCAAAGTGCTGCAGCACTTGGCTCTGGCAGGGCCTTTCAGCTGCTGCCCATCCCTGTGCCCTCTGCAGCCCAGGCTGTCCTACGGTGTCCATGCCCTGCCCCTCTGTCCCTGCAGGCTGTCCTCATCCCCCGGCTGCCCCACCTGGCTGGCCCCTTCCTTTGCTGACAGCTCTGCGTCCTGCCTGCCTCTGCCTGCACACACAAAGCCTTGGGCTGCTCCAGACTCCTTCTGGGGGATGTGCTGCACACAGCCCTGCTCTGGGAGAAAAATTTCTTTAACCTTGTGTCCAGTCTGGACCATCCCAGCTGCTCTTGGCATTAATTCTTTCTTTCTCAGCCTGTTTTCAGCTATGTCTAAAGGATCCTCCATCTATGAAACCTCCCTTGAATCACTCCCTGGGCTCTCTTCTTCTGTCGCCAATCTCCACTCCACTGAACACAGAGCTGTTTTGTCCTTATACAGAGGTCATGTTATTGCTGCCTCCAAACCCAAACTTCTGAGATTCACAGAATTCACAGAATTTAGCGATTTCACAGATTGACTAGTTTGGAAGAGACCTTCAAGAACATCAAATCCAACCCATGCCCTAACACCTCAACTTGACCATGGCCCAAATTACCACATCCAGTCTTTGTTTTAACACATCCATGGATGGTGACTCCACCACCTCACTGGGCAGATCATTCCAGTACTTTTATCACTCTTTCCGTCAAAATCTTTTTTCCTAGTATCCAGCCAAATTTTCCCTAGACACAATTTGAGGCTGTGTCCTCTTGTTCTGTGAGTTGCTGCCTGGTGATCTCTGGGCCCTCTCCAAGGTGTTGGCAAATGAAAACATTGTGCTCTAAGGAAATCACCAGAGAACCTGTCTGTCCTGGCTACTTTTGTCTGGACCCAGTTCTTGGACAGATGCAATTTTGGAGGTGGAATCCCAGTTTTGGGCATTGGCAGCTTGGTAAGGAGGGCAGTTCTTTCCCACTGGAAGGAAAGCACTGAGTCCCAGTGTGTGGTGGTAGATGAGAGGCAGCCCTCAGGAGACCAAGGCCAGCCAGAGTTGTCTGTCCTGGCAGATTTTGGCTGGGAGCAACCCTTGTCTACGGAGAACTTTTTATGGGCAGTGCCAATTCTATCCTTGCACACCTGGAAAGGTGGATGGTTCTTTCACATCAAAAGGAAAGCCCAGAGCCCCAGTGTTCCAGGGGCTGATGAGATGCACCTCTCAACATGTCAGGATCAGCCAGACCTGCCAGGTGGACCCAGGAGGCCAAGGCCAGCCAGAGCTGTTCCATGTCCCCTTGGTTCCATGGGACCCCACAGTGTCACAGTGGTCTCCACGATTCCATGGGGCCCTGCAATGCCACAATGTTCTCCATAGATCCACGGTGCCCTGCAGGATCACAGTTCCCCTTTGGCTGCACAAGGCCCTGTAATGCAACAATGGCCTCTTGGTTCCACACAGCCCTGCTGCTTCACACCGGCCCCTTGGCACCATGCAGCCCAGCAGTGCCACAGTGATGTCCTTGGGGCCACGGGCTCCCAAAGGTGTCACAACCATCTCCATAGGAAGGAAACAGCTGACCCCCTGTGTTGCAGGGGCAGATGTGGGGCAGTCACCAGAGGCCAAGGACAGCCAGACCTGTTGCTATTTGCAGATTCTGTCTGGGAGTAATTCCTAGATATACTGAATTTTAGAGGTGGAATACCAATTTCAGACATGGAAATCTGGAGGACAAGGACAGTTCTTTTCTGTAGGAAGGAAAGCACAGAACACCAGTGTTTCAGGAGCAGATGAAAGGCGGCCACCAGAGACCAAGGGCAGCCTGAGCTCTCTGTTCTGGCAGCTTTCCCTTGGGAGCAATCCTTGAATGTACGGAGTTTTGGAGCTGGAATCCCAATTTTGGCCATGGGCGTGTGGTCGAGATGGATGTTTTCATCCATAGGAAAGAAAAGTGCGAAGCCCAAGTGCTTTGGAAGAAGATGAGAGGTGGCCACCCTTAGGCCAAGCCAGCCAGACCTGTCTCTCCTGGCACCTTTCATCTGGGGGAAATCCTTGGACACAGGGATTTTTAGAGATTGAATCTCAATTTTGGTTGTACCTGAATGGAAGAAGAGTTCTTTTCATTAGGAAAGAAAAAATGGAGGCCCAGTGTTTCAAAAGGCAGATGAGAGCCAGCCCTCAGGAAGCCAAGGCCAGCCAGACCTTTCAGTCCTGGCAGCTTTTGTCTGGGAGCTGTTCTTGGAGATAGGGAATTCTGGAGGTAGATTCCCAAATTTTGGCCATGGGTGCCTGGAGGTGAAAGTTGCTTTTTTCCTGTAGGAAAGGAACACACATGTAGCTACAAGGTCTTTTAGAGCTAAAGAGTCCAATAGAGAATTAACACCTGTATCATTGATGCTTTTAATCCAATAACTGAATTCCCATGTCCCTTAGGGTGACACTGCCTGACCAACCAGAAACTGCTACCTGAAACCCATGAAGAAGGAGGAGGAAGAAGGAAGGTGAAAACTGGAAGAGACAACACCAAAAATCCTCCTTTTTGTCTCATACCTATTGCTATACTATAAAACCCTCCAATTTAAAACCCATCACCATGGGAAAGCACACACTTCTATTTCACTACACACTCGTCATTTGAACTTCATCACTGCTATCTAGAAGCCGTCTCCAAGAAAGGCCTCAGGTCAAAAGCAGTGCTCTCCAGTGGGTCAGTGCCTGCCAGCACAGAAACCTCAAAAACCCCAGGTTTCTGGGATCCAACAGTGCCTCTCTTTTTATTCTCTACAAACCAGGACTACACAATTCACCTAACACATGTTCATTTCCTAACCCTGTTTGTCCCAGCTTTGTATTAAAATTAGCTCCACGCCTCTGTGGGACTGAGCACTGCTCCTTGTTGGTCACTCTGGTGGTCGTCTGAGGGTCCTTGGGATGAAGTAAACAGTCTTCCTCTCCATTGAACTTTTCACCTTGTCTGCTTGTGCATACTCTTTTTTAGCCCATTGGTCATCTTCTGGACTTTGATACCAGTTTTCCTGCTTCAGGGCTCTGCAAAACCCCTTTGTCCTGTGGTCCTTGCATCCTGTTTGTGCATTCTAGCTCTTTATCTCATCTTGTAACTTTGCTCTCCTCCTCTTCTTGTACGCACAGTAAATGTTTAGGAATTCCATATGCTTTTGTCAGCCCCCTTTTACTCAAAGCATTTCTTGATGCTCGATTCTTAATTCTCAATTCCTCGGACTCAGACCCCATATTCTAGAAAATTAATAAATTCTTTTACTTAATAATATTGATACCTTTTCCTTTTTCCAGTTTACCTCCACAGCTCGCTCTTCTCGGCGTGTATCCCTCATTGCATCTCCATGTATTGCCACTAAGGAAGTCAGTGCTGCTCTCCACTTTAACATCCTCCAGTAAGGAGCACCTGGTATGGACCCTCCCACTGTGGCTCCAGAGTTCTCTCTGTAAGAGAATTAACATACACATCATCTCCAGGCTGTGTGTCCTGCACTGCTCCGTCTGTCCCTCTGCTCTGAGTTCCAGCCACATGTTTCTCAATTTCTCTGAGTTTCTCACTTAAGGCTACCATACAGGCAATCATCCTTTCTTCCCCCACTTCAGTGGACAATCCCTTTTGCACTCCATATGGTCTCCCATAAAGCATTTCAAAGGAACTTAGTTTTTCTTTGTCTCCTGGCTTGGTTCAGATCCACATCAATGCCAGTGGGAGAGCTTGAGGCCAGGGTAAATTAGCTTCTTGTCCTAGCCTCACAATTTGCTGCTTTATTTAATGACTAATTTTCTCTACTCGGCCACTTGACTGTGGACCATATGGGGTATGGATCTCCCAGTCTATGCCCAGGTGACGACTGATTAGGTGCACTATTTTTGAAATCAAATGTGGCCCTCTATCTGAAGATACCGTGGCTGGAACTCTGAAGTGTGCTATTATCTCTTGTAACAACACCCTGGTTACCTCCCAGGCTTTGGCAGTTCTGGTGGATAAAGCCTCTGGGCACCCTGAAAAGGAATCTGTAAACACCAGCAAATATCCCTACCCCCCTTTTCTGGGGAGTTCTGGAAAGTCAATTTGCCACTGTTGTCTGTCGGAGTTGGCAGGAGAAATGCAGCACTCAATGTGAATGATCAGCAAGCCTCACTTTATTGAATGCTTTTGTTTACATTTATATCATCAATAATTAAGCTCATACATAGAGCAAAAGCAAGCTCATCATTGGCTACCACAGCAAAGGTCAGTCCCACCCAGTTCCTCCTTCTTGTGATCTTTTAGCTGTGGAGGTTCTGCATGCTATCTTAACTGCAGTATGCTGTTATTGCAAAAATGATTGCATATCTGTTGCTCAAGAAAATGCTGTCCTTCAAAATATCTACTGTCAGTATTTTCCCAAAGCCCAGTATTTTCCCGTCAGCTAGTTCTTGCATGGGAATATGGTCTTTCTCTCTAAGCCATTCTTCCACAATTCCCCCGTCTTTATTAAGGGAGTTATAAATAAAGGCACTGGTAGTGGCCTTGTTGACCGATAGTTGAATGGCTTGGCGTATACAGTTTAAAATACAGGGCACAAAAATCAAAATAACTAAAACAACAATGCCAATCAAATTAATTGTTGTAATAAAGATGTTACCCAAGGGCCTAGTCCTAAAGATCACAGCCAATCTGTCAGACCTGGTCCGGTATTCTGCTGCAAATGACTAGTAAGTGTTTGTAGCTTAGCCAACTGTGCGTGAATTGATTTTGAGTGATCAGAAAGGTTCATGCAACACATCCCCTCGAATTCTTCACATCCATGTCCTTGAGCTAATAGCAAAAAATCTATTGCAGCTCTGTTCTGTGGCGTAGCATGGCGTATTGAATCAGTATCTAATAAAAGTTCTGATATAGCAGTCGTCGTGGCGTTAGTTTGTTTTGTGAGCCAGCAGCCTAGTTTATTTAAAAGGTCTAATGCTCCTGCGCTTGCTAGTCCCGGAGCTAAAAATGATGCTGCCATAATTTGTTCTGGGGACCAGAATTTGGCTCGGTCATCACATTTGGCATCAAAGGCATGCGCGAATCTTTTGGCACGATAGTGCTGTTTATGTGCCTGTAATATCATGGAGTTGTTAGGAGTAAGCAATGTAAGCCAACCTAATGTACAGGGCCCGCCCACTAATCGGGAAGGGAAGTTAGGCCAGGCTCTATCTCCACATATTAAAAAGATTCCAGTTAGCAACTGTATGGGATTATTTGAAGAGCGAGAAATGATATTGCTCGTATAATTGCACCATGCTGAGGAGTTTCTATAAACCGGCAGACTGGAGTTAACAATGACAGTATGGTTGGTGCCTATCTTCCGTCTTTGGACACTTGACCAGTTAAAGAAGATGCACCAGTCTGCTGCTACCGATGCCAACAGCTCTAGTTCCTGGGGCTCCATTGATGCTAATGGGAAGTATGGGATCGTACTGTCCCATTGGTCCGCATAAGCCCTTGAGTTATTAGATTGACAACTAAAAACCTGCTGCAGGCATGGGGGTTCTACAGGTACCCCTACCAAACAGGTGGAAAAAGAGTTGCCTGGAGAAGAGAGGGACAAACATATGGCCTCCTGGCCTGTTTTATTGGCCAGGGTTACCCACACGTTTTCTTTGGGTCGAGCAGGAACCCAAGGGTAACAGGCAACTTGCAGTCACAGAACACTAATCCAATATTTATCATTTTTAGGTTGTAATTCCTAACTTACTTAGTTTTTGATTAAGCTTATCTAAAGCTTTCAAGGAGCCACGCACCGCCAATGCCTCAACCTGCTCGGGTGCTCTCTGTGCAAGCTGTTCTAGGTCTCGGCCTGACAAGCCCTTACAAAAGCCACTTTTCTTTTCACATACTATTGCAAAAATTCTCGTTTGCAAGCAACAAGCTATATACTTAGTACATTGTATAACTTCCCACTTAGCTACCAACCGTCCCCATTCTTCTCGATTCTCAAAAAGCTGGCGTGCCTCTCGCAATGACCTTGATTTGGTTAAATTTTGAGCGTCTCTCCACCAAGATTTGCGCTGTTCCCGCCACCGGCAGGATAGGCAGAGGGGGTAGTGCAGGGCCAATTGACGATCCAACACTTTTTCACCACATCCCCCACACCTCTACAGCACTATCACCTCATCACCAGCCCCACAATCCAAACAGCACCATGATGCCAGTCCAATCTGACTGGCCACCTCTTCCTTTAACAGTCTAGCAAGGTGAATCACGTCTTCTGCCCTTTCCCAGTTCCAGCTAAGTGGTCTGCCAACAACACCTTGCAATGTTTGGAGAAGCGGGTCAAGGGCCAGATGGTCGCGCAGGAGGTCCGTCTTTGGATCATCTGACAGTTCGGGTGACATCCTCAACTTCCTTCACAGCTGCTTTAGTCCACCTGGCCAGAACCCATAGTGGCCCTGTTGGCGTAGACACACAAAGATAACCTCGTCCCCAGTATAAAACTTCTGCTGGCCCACCCCAGGCCCCCGTTTTCGGATCTTGATAGAGCACCCAGATGTGCTCCTTTGTTTCCTCCACTGGGGGCGAATAGTGTCTTATCGCCGCTGGGATCTTATTCTCCCCAAATACACACAAATAATTCAATACAAAAAGACATCTTAATAGTTTTTCTTGTGGTTCTTTTACCTCCCTAAATTTCTTTAGGTATTGTTTTACTGTTCCGTTAGCTCTTTCTACTATGGCTTGACCAGTTGGGGAATTAGGTGTCCCGGTCACATGTTTAATTCCCCCAAACCTTATATACTGACTAAAATTTTTCATGGAAAGAGTGATGAAGTACTGGAATGGTCTGCCCAGGGAGGTGGTGGAGTCAACACCCTGGATGTGTTAAAAAAAACACTGTATGTGGCACTTGTGGCCATGGTCAAGGTGAGGTGTTAGGGCAGGGGTTAGACTTGATGTTCCTGAAGGTGTCTTCCAACCCACTCATTCTGTGAGTTTTGTGAATTCTAAGAATTCTGTGAATCTCCCAAGTTTGGGTTTGGAGGCTGCAAGAACATGACCAATGTATAAGGACAAAGGAGCTCTGTGTTCAGTGGAGACTGAGGACAGAAGAAGAGAGCCCAGGGAGGGAGAGAAGGGAGGTTTCATAGATAGAGGATCCTTTGGACATAGTTGAAAACAGCCTGAGAAAAAAAGAAAGAATTGATGCCAAGAGCAGCTGGGATGGTTCAGACTGGACCCAAGGTTAAAGAAATTTCTCTCCCAGGGCAGGGCTGTAGTGAAACCTGGCATCCAGAAGGAGTCTGGAGCAGCCCAAGGCTTTGTGTGTGCAGGCAGAGGCAGGCAGGATGCAGAGCTGTCAGCAAAGGAAGGGGCCAGCCAGGTGGGGCAGCCGGGGGATGAGGACAGCCTGCAGGGACAGAGGGGCAGGGCATGGACACCGTAGGACAGCCTGGGCTGCAGAGGGCACAGGGATGGGCAGCAGCTGAAAGGCCCTGCCAGAGCCAAGTGCTGCAGCACTTTGGCCATGGCTGCTGGCCCTGGGCCCTTGGCCAGCAGGGGACAAGTGAGCCTTGCTGTGCTGGGGCCTCATTGCCTCCTTGTCCCTGCTCAGCAGCCTGGCAGGGGCCGCCCCATGGTGCTGCCCTTGGCATTGCACATCCCCAGAGCCCAGTGCCCCGGGAAGAGCCCTGAGCAAGGAGGGAGGGACAGGATCTGCCTTGCCAGGGGCTGGGGCTCAGCCCTTGGCCCTTGGCATTGCTGAGACATATCCAGGTTTGCTCAGCATCAGGGACACCTTTCCCTTGTTTGTCCCCTCCTGTCATCACTGCCTCCAGTGTTCTGCTCTAACTGGAACCTGGGACAATTACTCAGTTGTGTCCCTCAGTGGAACCCATTAAAACTTCAGGTAAGTTTAGAGTTCTCTTTTAGTTTTGAGTTCTTGAGAAGTTCTTTGAACACTCTCTGAGGGACTGAGTCTGATGTAAACAGCACCCAGTCCCCAAGAGGGTCATTAAAGTCCTTGTGCTGTGTCTGTGCAGCTGAGATGCGTTGAGCTCAGGGCACAGAGGTGGCTCCTAAGGTAAACTAAGAAAAGCTTCAAAAAGGGCATTTCTCCTGATTTGCAGCTCCTCTCCCAGCCCAGCAGGGCTGAGGGCACTGCCTGCAGGCACTGAGGGGACAGGAGCCAGGCACAGACAGGATAAAGGCAATCAGGACTGGGAGGACATTGAGCTGAGAATTCACTTGGGGGAACATCTTCACAGGCGTGGACATGGTGAGTCTCTGGGTGCAGGGCAATGTCCCCTGTGCTCCTGGAGGGATCTCCTGCAGCCAGCACAGCCCACAGCCTGGGGGATGTGTCAGGAGGACTCTGCCAGTGCTGCTGCCAGGGACGGCTGCAGGGGCTGAAGCTGGGGCTGCAGCCAGGGCTGCCCAGGGCTGTCCTGCAGAGCAGCTCCTGCAGCCCTCAGGGCTCTTGGCCAGCCCAGGGCATGTGCCACCTGCCAGGGACAGCTCTCAGCCTGCCTGGCAGCTCCCCATGGACTGTGGGCAGAAGTTGGAGGTGGAAGGAGCCACCCCCATCAGGGCAGATTCCTCCTGCTCTGGAGATGCTGCTGCATGGCCAGGGCTGCTCTCAGCTCTCTCCTCAAGGCAAGGCAAAGGGGCTGTCAGGTGTGTCTGTGTCCCTGAGACTCCTGCACTGTCCCCCTGGGCATCAGCAGATGTGCCTCAGATCTGCCTCACAAAGTGCCTCCTCCTCAGCCTGCTCTGCCTACAGACAGCAGCAGCAGCACCTTGGCTTGCAGCATCTCAGTTTGTCTGAGCTGCCCTTCAGGCCCTGCTGCCAGGGAGATGCCCCTGGGCAGTGCCCTGTGCTGGGAGGGGTCTGCAGGGCAGAGCTGAGCCCCCAGGGCTGGGCTGGGCTCTGGCAGCACTGGCAGGGACAAGCCTTGGATACTGAGAAACAGCTTCCAGTGGGCACAGCTCCAGGAAGCAAAGAGTCAGACCAGCTCTGGATATACTTCTCTGTCCATTGGAACAGAGAAAAAAAACCATAATTTTTTGGAAATTTATTTTAGACGTGGACCTTTCTGAAAGACTATTTTATTTTTCAAGCATCTTTTAAGTGCAAAAACAGTGAAATTGTTTGAGGTTTAATGAAAAAAGGCCACCTTTGTTGGACCAGCAGGTCTGAGTACCCTGGGGCAAAGGGAAGCCTGTTTTCCCTCTGGGCACACCACTGTTCAGGCTGAGTGCAATGCTGAATATGAGGCAGGAAATCAGCAAGAGCAGATAGCCAAACTCAAAGATTTTAGCAGAGATCTCCCACAGGAAAGCAAGTATTTTGAAGGGATTCTTACAAAAATGCTTCTTGAGTCAAGAAACTTGGTCGCAATCTGTCAATGTTTTCATTCAACAGCCCACAAGGCCCAGAGTGCAGAAATGTCCAACAGCAGCTCCATCAGGCACTTCCTCCTGCTGGCATTGGCAGACACGCGGCAGCTGCAGCTCCTGCACTTCTGCCTCTTCCTGGGCATCTCCCTGGCTGCCCTCCTGGCCAACGGCCTCATCATCAGCGCCGTAGCCTGCGGCCACCACCTGCACACCCCCATGTTCTTCTTCCTGCTCAACCTGGCCCTCACTGACCTGGGCTCCATCTGCACCACTGTCCCCAAAGCCATGCACAATTCCCTCTGGCACACCAACAACATCTCCTACTCTGCATGTGCTGCTCAGGTGTTTTTCTTTTTGTTCTTCATCTCAGCAGAGTTTTCCCTCCTGACCATCATGTGCTACGACCGCTACGTGTCCATCTGCAAACCCCTGCACTACGGGACCCTCCTGGGCAGCAGAGCTTGTGCCCACATGGCAGCAGCTGCCTGGGCCAGTGCCTTTCTCAATGCTCTGCTGCACACAGCCAATACATTTTCCCTGCCCCTGTGCCATGGCAATGCCCTGGGCCAGTTCTTCTGTGAAATCCCTCAGATCCTCAAACTCTCCTGCTCACACTCCTACCTCAGGGAACTTGGGCTTCTTGCTGTTAGTGTCTGTTTAGCTTTTGGTTGTTTTGTGTTCATTGTTTTCTCCTATGTGCAGATCTTCAGGGCTGTGCTGAGGATCCCCTCTGAGCAGGGACGGCACAAAGCCTTTTCCACCCTTTTCCTCCCTCACCTGGCCGTGGTCTCTCTGTTCATCTGCACAGCAGTGTTTGCCTACCTGAAGCCCCCCTCCATCTCCTCCCCATCCCTGGATCTGGCCCTGTCAGTTCTGTACTCAGTGGTGCCTCCAGCCCTGAACCCCCTCATCTACAGCCTGAGGAACCAGGAGATCAAGGCTGCAGTGTGGACACTGATGACTGGACAATTTAGGAAGCATTTAAGTGGTTGCCAAAATCTGTATATTTCTTGTACTAATAGTCATCTTTGATAGTTCTCTTAGTTTGTTTTTTTTTTCTTCTGTGTTTTCAGTTTTTGGTATTGTCCATAAACCAAGACCATTGTTTCTGCCTTCTCTCCTTTATTCCTCTCCCCATTTACTGTGACCCACAGATTGTGTCAATGCAGAGCTGTGCTCTTGGTGGTTTGAAATTAAATAAAGGATATCCCAAAAGCCTTTTCATGACAGATGCCCCTTGTGTTCCCTTCCCTGGAGCTGCAGCAGCAATGTCTGTGTGCAGAGCTGGGGACAGATCAGTGATGGCACAGCTGGCCACACCATTCCTGATCCAGGCCAGGTGCCATTGCCCACCTGGGCACACTGCTGGCTCATGTCCACCCTGCTGTCCATCACTGCCCTCAGGTCCCTTTCTGCCTGGCCCCTCTCCAGCCACTCTGTCCCCAGCCTGGAGCACTGCAGGGGTTGTTGTGGTCAAGGTGCAGGACCCAGCTCTTGGTCTTGTTAAACCTCACCCTGTTGGATTTGGGCCCTGGATCCAGCCTGTCCAGGTCCCTCTGCAGAGCCCTCCTACCCTCCAGCATATCCACACTCACACCCAGCTTGGTGCCATCTGCACATTTGATGATGGTAGACTGGGTTCCCTTCTCAAAATCATCAGGAAAGATGTTAAACAGGGCTGGGCTCAGACTGATCCTGGGGGGACACTACCGCAACCATGCTGGATGTGGAACCATTCCCCACCACTCTCTGAGCCCAGATGTCCAGATAGATCTTATCCCAGGCGAGGGGAATGAGGGGAGCTCAGAGAGGACTTACTGCGTTCCCTTCCACACTCAGCTCCCTGATGATCCCGGGATAATGCTTCTCTCAATTTTGGAATGGGCCAGAGCAGATGTTTATGGGACAGGAACCCTCTGGGGCTGTAGGGGACCTGATGCTTATGAGGTTCACAACCACATCTCATTAGTTGGGGCATTTGAGTACTTTAAGAAACATCCAAGTTTTCCCACCAGAAGAGAAAAAAAATTTCCTAGAACTTCACTGATGACAGGCAAAGAAATCCTGCTCTTCCCCTCTACTGGTGTAACCACTCTACTCTCCTTAATTTTATGTCCCTTGTCATTTGGGAATTTCCAGCTCTCCTGTTTAAATGGCCTCGTCTAAGGACATCTCTTCAGTAGACCGGATGATTCCATGGCCTTCCCATTGCTCCCAGATTTCCTCCTCCAGATTTTCTCTGGTCATTCCACATCAGTCAGCATCTTAGTAATACTTTCATTTGTCACAGAACCACCCTTTCTAATCTTTGTCTGAAACTGTTCCTGCATGGAAATCCCTTGTGCATGGTGGACACATCAGATACTATTTGACAGAGCACAGGACTGAGGAAGGAATTTTGATGTTTAATAAATTATATCATTAAAACATTTCTTCTGTGGGCCATGAAGAGAAACCTACCTGTGCCTCTGAGTCTCAGCAGTTCCTGACCCCCAAAGGACACAAACCTGATGAGCTGTGGTGCCCACTGCACTGGTGGCTCTTGCACCTCCCTCCACAGCCACAGCAGAGCTCCCTTGTCCCACAAAGTCCCTGGCAATGCAGGGATGAAGGAAACAGGACAGGCTGTGGGGATCAGGGGCAGGGCACGGCCAGGGATTTGGGGTGGTTGTGAGCCCAGGGCAGGAGCCGGCCCTTGGCCTTGCTGAAGCTCATCCAATTGTCCTGGGCCCATGGCTCCAGCCTGGCCAGATCCCTGTGCAGAGCTTGCTGCCCTGCAGCACAGCCACACTCCCAGCCAGCTTGGGCTCCCCTGGACACTGACTCAGGGTGCCCTCCATGGCCTGGTCCACATCAGCAAGGAACACACTGAACTGCCCTGGCCCCAGTCCTGAGCCCTGGGGACACCCCTGCATGTGGCTCCATTGCCCAGCACTCCTTGGGCTGCACTTGTGTTTGCCATGGAGCTGGGCCTGCCTTGGCTTCTGTTTGCTGACCCCAAATGAACATCCCTCTGTGTCTGGGGCAGCTCCTTCTCCAAGGAAAGCAGCTGGGACTTGGTGCCAAGGAGCTGAAAGCTGCAGGCACAGCCTGGACTGGAGGAAGCTCAGATTTGCACTGGGCTGCTCTGAGTGCCAGGGCTTGGAAGAGGGAAATGGTGGGGTGGGGGTAGGGACAGAGTGTGACTGATTGTCAGCCATAAACGGTCTTGATGTTCATATTTGTTCAGAGTGCGTGAGGTGATGCTGGGGATCAATATAAACTGGAGACTGGTCAGATCAATCTATAAACAGGAAAAGAATAAATGGGAAAAAATTTCTTGTTCATTGTTTTTAAATGAAATATGTTAAAACTTTAGTGAAAACTTAGACAACTCCTGCCTTATGCTCAGGTTTCTGGCAGTAGCTCTGTTTCAGGATACCTGAACCCCAAACTCCCTTTGCTCACAAGTTCTTTAGAATGGCAAATTATGTCTAATATAAAATGAAATATTTATTTTGAATCGACTCAAGATTAACAGACAAGAGACTTTAAGTAACATACGTAGTGCGCAGGATAAACAGAACTACAAAGACACTGCACAATAAAGTTACCTCTATTACAGCCAGTGAAGAAATAGCAGAGATCAGGAGTCAATGTAACTTACCACTGAACTGATGAGGGAGTGCACATGGAGCCCTTTCACTCAGCTTCCAGAAAAGGAACCATGAAGATTCATCCAGATATGGGAGTGAAGCCCTACCTGTTTCCAGGGACTATGCAGAAGAGTTTTGTTTGGTGAAAGTTTTGTGTATATTTTATAGTTTGTACAGTGAAGTGTGTGTCACTCAGAAATTCAAGGCTTATCTCCCTCCCTTCAGTCTGCTCTCAAGGCAGGATGTTCATGGTCAGCTGGGAATTCCACCTCCCTGGCACCAGAGAGAACTCAGCACAGGACAGATGTCCAGCCTGGGTTATCTCAGCAATTGCTGAGAGGGGGAAGATGCCCTGAGTGATGGCCCAGCTGATGGAGAGAACAGATGAGCTCTGCTGTGCCACAGGGGAAGTCCTGCTGCAGGAACCTCATGGAACCAGGGGGCCGTTGTGACATTGTGATGGCTCCTGGAACCAAGGAGAGAGACCATGGTGACACCAATGAACCTCCTGGAACCAGGGGGGTGTTGTGACATTGTGATGGCTCCTGGAGCCAAGGAGAGAGACCATGGTGACACCAATGAACCTCCTGGAACCAGGGAGAGAGACCATGGTGACACCAGTGAACCTCATGGAACCAAGGGACCTTTGTGACACTGCAAGGCCTCAGGGAACCAAGGATTTCAAAGGTCTCAAACATTCTTTCCAGGGTTCTGCTTTAGGGAAGGGGAACCTCCTTGGTGGCACCTTGGGCTGGCACACACCTGAGGAGTGACTCTGTTTTTAATGGAGAAAGTTAGGAATTCTAGATTCTTCTAAAAAAAGTAAAGGAAAATCCTGTCTCTGTCTCAGTGCAGCCAGTTCTCCAAGCAAAGCAGGTCCCAGATGAGGGAGGACAGACAGGATGGAGTTGGGGAATATGGAGCAAGGTTGTCCACACTGGGTCAGACCTCAAGTCACAGCTCCTCAGAGCAGGTCAGAGCTCCTGAGGAGAGACCCAGGATCAATATCAGTCACAGAGTGCTGCAGTCAACTCTGCTCTAAACAGAGCAGTATTAAAAACCATTCATTCAAAATAGGAATGGATATTTCTTAGAAACTCTTTGAAATATTTCTCCCTAAGTGGATTTGAAAACCTTCCTGATGAACTGCACCAGACCAGAGGGAAATCAAGGCAGAGCCGTGGTTTGTCAGGACTTACTTGATCCCAGTGAGCCCCGTGGTGCTTTTGGTGCTGCGCCCTTGAACCTCAGGGCCTGACAGGAGATTGCAGTTATCTTTCAAAGAGTGAGAGTCAGAAGAAAAACCCAAAGTGTCTCAAAGCATTAATGGGTGCCACTGGGGTCCATCCCCAATACAGGATCCTCATGGACTCCTTGGAGGAGAGAACTGGAGGCCATGATTGCACAAAAACCTCCCAGACGTAAAGAAGAAAGGACAAAGGAAAGGACCTCAAAAATTGAAGTACCTTAAAGATCCCATGAGCCCCACTGACTGTTGTTACTGAGAAAGGCTCTCAAGAGACTAATTAAAGCAGAGAATGGGAGGCCATGATTGCACAAAGCTCTCAGAGACTCCAAGGCAAAAGCAAAACCCAAAGTCCATGGAAAAACCTGCAGTCCCTGGCAGCATGAAGGAGCCCCCGGGGCCATTCCTGACCAAGGCTCCCCAGGGACTGGTCCCAGCAGATCCCTGAGGCCACTGGCATGTGGGGGGATGCTGAGGGCAGGACAAGGGCTGACAGTGCCCAGCCTTGCTGGGGCTGTGCCAGGAGGCCCCAGTGGCTCAGGACAAGGTGTCTGCTCACAGCCCTTGGTGGCACAGTCCCTGCTGTGCCCCAGGCCACCAAGACTTGGCTTCTCTTTGTCCCGTCCTGTCATCACTGCCTCTAATTTCCTGCTCTGACTGCAACCTGGGCACACTTTCTCAGTTGTGTCCCTCAGTGGGACCCATTAAAAATGAAAGAAACTTTGGACTTCGATTCTGACTTGGAGTTCTTGAGAGGTTTCCTAACAAACCACAGCTCTGCCTTGATTTCCCTCTGGTCTGCTGCAGTTCACGTGGAAAGCTTCAACTCCAGTTATGGAGAAATATTTCACAGAGCTTCTAAGAAATGCACATTCCTGTTTTAAGTTCTATCTTTTTTTACTGTCCTCTAGAGAGCAGAGGTGATTGCAGCATTCAGTGACCGATACTGATCCAGGGTCACTCCTCAGGAGGTCTGGCAAAGGGGTTTTCCTTTTTTCTTGAAGCAATCTTCTAATTTCCCCCACTGCAAACAGACACACTTCTCAGGTGTGTGCCAGCCCAGGGTGCCACCAAAACCACTGCAGAGCTGCCCTGGGCCAGCTGTGAGAGTGGATCATCATCCCAACCTGCACTGGGCACTGCCAGGGGCTGTGGCCATGGACACTGCACTGACCCCACTGCTGGGTTTGGGTGCCATGGCAACCTTGAGAAGTTCAATTTTCCTTGGAAATACTGGGGAAGACTGGGACATACTGGGGAACACTGGGAATGCTGAGGGGAAATATGGGTGGACTCGGATGGACTGTGGGCATACACAGAGACCCACTGGGACATACTAGGACTGATACTGGGCAATACTGGAGCAAAGTTTGAATACTTTGAGTGATACTGGGGTATAGTGGGACAAGCTGGGGACACTCTGAACAGCGTGGGGATGATGGGGGACACTGGGGCGTACTATGGATGACACTGGATAGAACCGGAAGAGAATGCACATGAACTCAGGTGTACTGAGAGGGCCTGGAGGGGCGCTGGGGTTGTATTGAACTGTACTGGGGATGAACTGGGCTGTACTGGGAGGGACTGGAGGGGTTCAATGGGCTGCTCCCGCCCCCGCCCATCACTGCCCTCAGCCAATTAGCGCCGGGGTTTGGGGACTGGGGGCGGTGCCTGGTGACGGCGCCATCTTTCCTTATGGCCTATAATTCCCATCATGCACCGCGGCCCGATAGAGCCCCATTGGAGCTGGGACTACAACGTCCATCATGCCCCGCGCTCCACAGAACTCCGCTATCTGCTCCCCCCCTCCCCCCATGTCCCATAAACGTCCCCCACACTCTCCAGGATCCCGAAGTGCCCCCTCACCATCCTCTCAGAAGCCCCCAAAAGCGGCTCCGGATTCCCTGAATGCTCCCAGCCCCATAGATTGCCGTTACAATCACTTCTGGAAATTCATCTCCTGTCATCTTGTAATAAAAACAACATAAAAATTGTTCATTAAAATAGAAGGACTACCAAGAGTTCAATAAAATAACAAAGAATAGAACCAGATCTGAGAGGGCACAAGTCATGCACCCGTAGTCCACAAGAATGTCTTGATTAGTTTGAGCTGAGTTAATTAACCATACTTAAGTATCCATTGTTCAACGTGTAAAAAGGATCTACTGATAAGGCAGAGGTTCTGCCGGGAAGAGGAGTCTTCTTCATTCCAACGACCACCGGAGGGCAAAGTACGACCCCTATCAACAGGCAGCGCCAGCGCAGACACGATTGCAAAAGGGACACGTATACCAGAAACAAGGGGTATAAAACCCAAAGGACTGAGAGAAGAAAGTGCGCGCCGTTGGTGGAGTGCTAACTCCCGGCCGCCCAGCGCTGCTTTTGCTTGTTACCGCTTGCTTAATAAATTCCACTTGTTGATGTTCAATTGGCTCTGAGTCAGTGTGTGTGACAAACACTTATAACAAATTGGTGCCGTGACTCGGATAAGGGCAACCCGGTGGGAGACCTCCACCAGGGAGGCGCCCCGCTTTTAGCGGCCTTGGTGCTGCGTCCACCCTCCTGGACCCTTACCGACGAACCCTAAATTGGTAACAAGCAAAGGAAAACCGGTAACCCCATAATCTTTGTGCACGAAGCCCCGGGCGAAGACGCAGGAAGCGTAAGTATATTTGGGAATCCGCTCGGTTGGGGTTGGGTATCCCAGGACACAGCAAATGAGACGCCCAATGTGGGCGAAGTGAGTGCGGACCTCTGAGTAGTGCGGTTCCCAAATCCTGCGAGGGACTGGGCCACAAAAAGAGGGAAACGTGTGTGTGAGTGTTTGTTGGTGTTCTGGAAGATGGGACAGGGGAAAAGCAAGCCCTCTGATCCCATGGGTAAGGGGACCCCAGTAAAGTTCCCCCAGATACCCCCTGACAGTCCGTTAGGGATGATGATGATTAAATATTGGAATGATTATCCTTCTAGGAAAGGGAAGGATAAGGTCAAAATGATACATTATTGTATGGAGGTGTGGGGAGGGAAACAGATCCGTGGAGATAATCTGTTTTGGCCAGTATTCGGAAGTTCCGAAGATTGGATTTGCCAGGCATTAAATATTTATGTAAACTCTAAAGAACCTTTTTGCCTGGAAGAAAGTGAATATGCTGCCCTTTGGATAGTGGGAGAAACCAGGACTAGATTGTTTGCCCTAAGCACCTGGGGAGGAAAAAAATAAATCTAAATGATCCGAGGAGGTCCCGACTGCTCCCCCCCCCCGCCATACATATCTCCTCCTCTCCCAGTTCCCCCACCTCCCCAGGCACAAGTCCTAGAGTCAGTTCATGAAGAAGAATCCGGGGAACGAGAATTGGGGAACCACGAGTTAAGATCCGAAGATAACCGAAGGATCACTCGCAGCCAGTCTAGGAGGGATAGAGAAGGTCCAACCCTGTATCCATTAAGAGAAGTGGGCCTGGGGATGATCCCTAATCCAAATGCTGGACAACAGGGGCAGCCTGCCCAAATACCAGGCATAGGCTATGTAGAAGTGCCCCTTAATTCTGGAGATGTTAGAGAATTCAAGGAGATGGGACATTTGCTAGAAGATCCCCTTGGGGTGGCGGAAAGAGTTGATCAATTTTTGGGTCCCAATATATATATGTGGGATGAAATGCAGTCTATCATAGGAATTTTGTTCTCTTCTGAGGAAAGGAGAATGATCAGAACAGCGGGAATGAGGGTGTGGGACAGGGATCACCAGGCAGGTCCCCAAGCTGATGTGAAGTGGCCATTGCAATGCCCCAACTGGGATAAGCAAAATCCACAGCACCGAGCCCATATGGCAGACTTAAGAACTATCCTAATCCAAGGAATCCGGGAATCTGTCCCTCGGGGACAAAGTGTAAATAAAGCCTTCTGTGAAAGCCTAAAGAAAGATGAGGACCCTACTGAATGGATAGAGAGGCTCCGAAGGTCATTTCAACTATATTCCGGGGTGAACCCTGATACTCCAGAAGGTCAAGTGTTATTAAAAACTCAATTTGTAGCAAAATCTTGGCCTGACATCAGGAAAAAGTTAGAGAAAATTGAAGATTGGCATGATCGTAGTTTAGACGAATTGTTGCGGGAAGCGCAGAAGGTGTATGTCCGGAGGGAGGAAGAAGGACACAGGAAGCAGGCTAAAGTAATGATGGCAGTAGTACGTGAGGGGCAACGGGTAACAGCTAGTCGATTCCCCTCGAAGGCGGGCCCTCCTAGAACCAGAAAAGTGTCTAGAGAAAAGGAGGGTACCCAGGGGACTTGTTATTATTGTGGAAAGAGAGGGCATTTTCGGAGAGATTGTCAGAAAAGGATTGCAGATGAGAAAGAATTTAAGGAAGATTAGGGGGGTCAGGGGCTCTATTTGCTGGGGACCCGAGAAAGATCAGAGCCCCTGGTAAAGCTGAAAGTAGGTCCCCAGCAACAGGAAATAGAGTTTTTAATTGACACTGGAGCAGAAAGGTCCACAGTACAAAGCCTCCCTTTAGGATGTAAAATATCAAAAGAAAGAATCCAAGTTGTGGGAGCAAAAGGAGAACCTTTTAGTGTACCTGTGATTAAAGATGTAGCTTTTGAAAGCAGCTCAAAATTGGGTTTAGGAACCCTCCTGTTGGTACCTGAAGCGGATTACAATCTTTTGGGAAGAGATCTTATGGTAGAATTAGGAATTGAAATTAGTATAGAAAATAAACGATTAACAGTAAAATTATGTCCATTGCGAGTAGAGGATGAACAGGAAATAAACCCAGAAGTTTGGTATACCCCCGACACTGTGGGTCGATTGGAGATAGAACCGTTTGAAGTGACATTGAAAGACCCTGACATTCCAGTAAAGATTAAGCAATATCCAATTTCAGATGAAGGGAAAATGGGGATAAAACCCGAGGTTGAAAGACTTCTAAAACAAGGATTGTTGGAACCCTGCATGTCCCCTTTTAATACACCCATTCTCCCTGTTAAGAAACCTGATGGGAAATACCGGTTAGTACATGATTTACGGGAAATTAATAAAAGAACCGTGGAACGATTTCCCATAGTAGCAAACCCTTACACCCTGTTGAGCCAATTAGGACCTGATAATCAATGGTATAGTGTAATAGATTTAAAAGATGCTTTTTGGGCGTGCCCCTTGAAAGAGAATTGTAGGGATTATTTTGCATTTGAGTGGGAAGACCCAGATACTCATAGAAAACAGCAGCTTCGCTGGACGGTTCTTCCTCAAGGATTTACCGAGTCCCCCAATTTGTTCGGCCAAGCACTTGAACAATTACTAAGTGATTATAAGTTAGGAGAAGGGGCCGTGTTGATTCAATATGTGGATGACTTGTTGATTGCTGGCAAAGAGGAATGGGTGGTAAGGCAAGAGAGCATAAAGCTGTTGAACTTCCTTAGTTTAAAAGGACTGAAGGTATCAAAATCTAAACTCCAATTTGTAGAAGAAGTAAAATACCTGGGATACAGGCTGAAGCAAGGAATGAAAAAGATAGATCTGGATAGAATAAAAGGGATCTTATCTATGCCAAGGCTACAAACAAAACGAGAGGTGAGGCAATTACTGGGATTATTTGGATATTGTAGACAATGGATTGAGGGGTTTAGTGGGAAAGTAAAATTTTTATATGAAAAATTAACCAAGACTGGTTTACTTAAGTGGAATCAGTTAGATGAAGACAAATTACAAATTCTCAAGACAGAGTTGGTAAATGCACCTGTATTAAGCCTCCCAGATTTAAAAAGGCCTTTTTATCGCTTTGTAAACACAACGGAAGGAACAGCATATGGGGTGTTAGCCCAGGATTGGGCTGGTAGTAAAAAGCCTGTGGCCTACCTATCTAAATTACTAGATCCGGTATCAAGGGGTTGGCCAACATGTTTGCAGTCGATAGTGGCTGCTGCTCTGTTAGTAGAAGAAGCTGTAAAAATCACTTTCGGGGGAGAGTTGCATGTTTTGTCTCCTCACAACATAAGGGGGGTCCTCCAACAGAAAGCAGACAAATAGATAACTGATGCTCGGCTTTTAAAATATGAAAAGATCCTTATATCTTCTCCTAAATTGAGCTTAGAGACTACCTCTCTCCAAAATCCCGCCCAATTTTTATATGGGGAACCGAGTGAAAACTTAAGGCATGATTGTTCAAGGGTAATAGAAGAACAAATAAAAATCAGACCAGACCTAGAAGAGGAAGAATTAGAATATGGGGAAAAACTGTTTGTGGATGGGTCTTCCCGAGTAGTTGAAGAAAGGAGAAAATCTGGTTATGCAGTAATTAATGGAAAGACCCTAGAGGTAATAGAATCAGAACCACTAAATTCTGTGTGGTCAGCGCAGGCTTGTGAATTGTATGCTGTATGGCGAGCACTGAAATTATTGAGAGGAAAAGCAGGAACAATCTTTACAGACTCAAAATATGCTTATGGGGTGGTGCATACCTTTGGAAAAATTTGAGAAGAGAGAGGTTTAATTAATTCCCAGGGAAAAAGATTAATTCATGAAGATTTAGTAAGGAAAGTTTTACAGGCTCTAAGGTGGCCCACTGAAATAGCTGTGGTCCATGTAAAAGGGCACCAGACTGCAGTAAACAATCGAGTGAGGGGAAATAACCTAGCAGATCACGAAGCAAAGGCCGCAGCCCTCAGGGTATTAAAAGAAAAGGCTGCAGGAGTTAAGAGAAATTGCTCCTTTTGTGAAAAAGATTTAAACAAATTACCTTGTATGCTTTGCTGGGAAGATTCCAAAATAGATAAGATAGAATGTGTCTGTTTGAACCCCACTAAGACGCATTGTTATTATCACGGGCCAATTCAAATACTCACATTCACTGAGAGAGAACAACAGAAATTGAATGAAATGGGGGTAGTGAAGAAAGGAAATAAACGAGAATTGCCAGACGGTCGCGAAGTTCTTCCAAAACCGGTAGCCCGAAGAATTTTGTAAGCCATCCACTCCAAAACTCACTGGGGTACACAAGCCTTGATAGATCAATTTGCTATTAAATATGTCTGTATTGGGATGTATAACTTAGCCAAACAGGTCACACAACGATGTTTAACCTGTCAAAAGGTGAATAAGAAGCAGTGGAGACAACGGGAAGCTGGGGGAAGGGATTTAGCGTACAGACCTTTTTCACACATTCAAATTGACTTTACTGATTTGCCTAAGGTAGGGAGATACAAACATTTGTAAGTGATAATTGACCATTTAACCCATTTTGTAGAAGCTTTTCCTACCTCTAGAGCAACTACACAAGCAGTGGTGAAAATTTTGCTAGAAGATATCATCCCTCGATATGGGTTAATAGAAGTGATAGATTCAGACGGGGGGCACATTTTACATCTAAAATCGCTAAAGAAATTGTTTCAGCCCTGGGGACAAAATGGAAGTATCACACTCCTTGGCACCCACAGAGTTCGGGGAAAGTAGAAAGAATAAATGGAGAAATAAAGAAACAACTAACCAAGCTGATGTATGAAACACAATTATCTTGGGTAAAATGTTTACCTTTAGCTTTGCTAAATATACGCACTCAACCCCGGACTGATGTAGGGATTTCCCCCTTTGAAATGCTTTACGGAATGCCGTATAATATGGATGCCCCAGCGGATCATCCCGAGATAAGTAATCAACAAATTAATCATTACATAATACAGCTGACACAAGCTCGTGATAAACTCAGAAAAGCTGGATTATTGGTACAAAGACCTCCTCTTGACTTAGCGATTCACAATATAAAAGTAGGTGATAAGGTTTTGGTTAAAACATGGAAAGAAAATACGTTAACTCCAACTTGGGAAGGTCCCTATGTTGTGTTACTCACAGAAACTGCCATCAGAACCGCGGAAAAAGGCTGGACTCATGCAAGCAGGATAAAGGACCTATACACCCCTCCTCCGAGGAACCCTGGAAAGTAACCAGCGCTCCAGGAGATCTTAGAGTCACCCTAAAACGGACTTAAATGAACACTGTGAAGGTAGTTCGGGTACAATGAGACAGCGAAATTAAGTGTAACTACTTGATAACTGGATATTTCAAGATATATTGCTCGAACAAGGATTGTGGTTGTTATCCATTTGTATGTTTTGTTTGTAAAATTTGCCAAGAACGGTGGTGGGTCCATTGTTAGAGAGGAAGTCCACCTAGCAGTGTTTGTAAAAATTGCTATCAACTAGAACAGGAGCTTACTAAAATAATTTTACGTAAAGGGGAAGGATATTCACAAGGGGGGGCAAAGTCAGAAAATTATTGCTTCCATCCTAATGAACCAGTTCCTTTCATAGCTAAAATCATTAAGGGAAATTGTAGAAAAGCAGTACCTGGGGTCTGGTGTTCTTCACCGCAAGTGAAGGATAAGAACTGGGAATCTTATAAAAAGAGGCAACAAAAAAAAACGACATGGCCCTCCTGAAGAATATCCTTGCTGCCGAGAAGATGGTTCCCCTCGCGGCTCGAAGCAACCGAGTCGGCGAGCGAGGCAGAGGAATAAGAAAAGGTGGAGGAGAGAACCCACAGACTGGAACAATTCAGAAATGTTCCGAAAACTGCCTCAAGGATTTTAAATCCCAGAAATCACTCAAAGACCCAGAAGGGGGGTGCAAAAATAAAAATTTCACATTAAGACACAAAGGAATTGAAAATAAAAATCCACCAGGACCACACCCTTCTTGGCAGGTTATGGGAATTTTAGCTGTAATATATATACAAATCAGCCAAGTAGATGCTTATGCGAACAAGCATCAACCTTTCAAATGGTCTTTGATACAAATAGAAGACTCGATAGTTATAAACTCAACAATTACGACTGCAGCCCCAAGCTTCCAAGCACATTTGAGCTCAATTATTCGAGCAGGGACTGATAACACATACAAAAGACAAGTACAATCTAAGGCCTTTTATATGTGCCCAAGCTCAAATCCAGGACGGGGTTATTGCAATTGTCCTGGACATTACTATTGTGCATATTGGGGATGCGAAACTATTGCCTCTGATTGGGAACCGGGGGCAGGCCAAGACAGATACCTTAGAGTCGGGTGGGGACCGCCTGGATGTCAAAAACCCAAACATGGATATGATGACACAGTGCAAAGGAGAAATCGAAATACCTGTTGGATGATTTACCTTAACATAACCAATCCACAGGATCCAGGGTGGAATACTGGGAAAATCTGGTGAATTCGATTTTGGGAACCTGGCACAGACCGAGGAAGATTAATACTAATAAAGAAAGAAATAGCCCCAAAAGACCTAGTGGGTGTCAGTCCTAACCCAGTGGTAAAAGAGACCCCAAAATTATATACCATCCAGAGGAATATGTATATCAAGCCCAAAATACCCCAGAACATCATTTTCAAAAAAGACAGCCCTTTACAGCCCTTACTGTGGCCACACTTATGTTGGTGGGCACTGCGGGAGCTGGTACAGGAATAGCTTCCCTAGTGAGACAAACAACAGAATTTAATACATTAAGGATAGCAGTAGATGAAGATTTAGCTAGAATAGAAGAATCAATCACAGCCTTAGAAAAATCTGTTCGATCTTTATCTGAGGTAGTATTACAAAACCGAAGGGGGCTGGATTTAATCTTCCTTCAGCAAGGAGGACTGTGCGCAGCACTTAAAGAAGAATGTTGCATTTATGCAGATCACACCGGGATTGTTAGAGATACAATGGCTAAACTGAGAGAAAGGCTAGAGCAAAGAAAGCGAGAAAGAGAAGCTCAACAGTCCTGGTATGAAACTTGGTTTAACAGTTCTCCCTGGCTTACTACTCTGCTATCTACAATTGCAGGTCCTTTGTTATTTCTGGTGTTCGGATTAACTTTCGGACCTTGCATCTTTAATAAGATCATAGAAATTGTAAAAAGGCGATTAGAAGCTGCTCACCTGATGTTAATTAAAGCTAAATACGAGCACATCTTAAATGATGAGGAGGTGGAAAAAGAGCTTGCATTGAGCTATCAAGAATTAAAAAGATTTAATGAACAAATTATGAAAGAAAAAAAGGAGGGATTGTAATAAAAACAACATAAAAATTGTTCATTAAAATAGAAGGACTACCAAGAGTTCAATAAAATAACAAAGAATAAAACCAGATCTGAGAGGGCACAAGTCATGCACCCGTAGTCCATAAGAATGTCTTGATTAGTTTGAGCTGAGTTAATTAACCATACTTAAGTATCCATTGTTCAACGTGTAAAAAGGATCTACTGATAAGACAGAGGTTCTGCCGGGAAGAGGAGTCTTCTTCATTGCAACGACCACCGGAGGGCAAAGTACGACCCCTATCAACAGGCAGCGCCAGCGGAGACACGATTGCAAAAGGGACACGTACACCAGAAACAAGGGGTATAAAACCCAAAGGACTGAGAGAGGAAAGCGCGCGCCGTTGGTGGAGTGCTAACTCCCGGCCGCCCAGCGCTGCTTTTGCTTGTTACCGCTTGCTTAATAAATTCCCCTTGTTGATGTTCAATTGGCTCTGAGTCAGTGTGTGTGACAAACACTTATAACACAACCACTTCTGGGAATTAATCTCCTGTCACCTCTCGCGGCCCCATAGCCCCATACAACGCAGTTTCACGTTTAAAACACCCGCCGTGTTCCGCGCCCTACAGGGCCCCGTTAGACCTCCCTAAGCTCCCCCCAAATGCTCCCGAACAGTACACGTTCCCCCCTGAACACCTCAAGTCACAGCTTGGACTCAAAAGTGTCCCCCACGAGCCTTCCCGGACCCCAAATGCCCAGTCCGAGACACTTCCGGGACTACAGCTCCCGTCATGCACCGCGCCCGACAGAGAGACATTGCTGCTGCGCCTTCAACCCCCGTGATGCTCCGCGGCTCCATTGAACAGTATTCTACCCGCGCCTACAACTCCCATCATGGCCCGCGCCCCAGAGAGCCCCGTTCGAGCCCCCCAAGTGCCCGCCCGGACCCCGAAGGGCTCCACATTCCCCTCCCTGACCTCCAAGTTTTCCCCCCTGGATCCCCAAGAGCTGCCCCGGACGCCGAGGTGTCCGTCAGAATCCCTCAGTGCCCTGCCCAGTGCCCACCCGGCTCCCTGAAGTGTCCTCCAGACCCTCAAGTTCTCTCGAAATTCCCTCCACAGACCCAAATCATCCCCAAATGTGCCCCAAAAAAGTTTCCATAGATCCCAAATTGGCATAAAAAGGATTACAAAAGGACTGATAAAAAGACTAGCATAAAGAAGGAGAAATCAACAGCCAATAATTTAAAGGATTTGTGTTGCTTCGATCCAATGACTTGTAACTTCTCTGGTTTCTAAAAAATTGATAGATTTTAATATAAAAGCTAAAATTAGATAATTAAAAATAATGTTTCTTTTTAGAAGTACAAAAATAAATTTATTTACTAAATTTAATTATTTTTCATTTATTAAATGAAAAACTGCTAATATTTCCTTTTATAAGGAAAATATATTTATAATTTTATTGCTTACTTTAATTGTAATTATAAGAATAAATTTATAGGGATTTTTTTTATTTTTCAGGATGTCAGTCCCGGGTGGGCAATGTCAGACATGGTGAGGTTGGGGTGAGGAGCAGGTTGTCCAAACAGGGTCAGCCCTGAAAGGGATCATTCTTCTCTGTGCCCAGATCTCCTAAGGAGACATTCAGCATCAACATCACTTGGGGAATGCTTCTGTCACCTCTTCTCGGAACTGAAAACCAAAAATAATATGCCCTTGAGTAAAACCAAAAATCATGAGGTGCACTTTGAAATCTCCCTCCTTAACAGAACTCCAAAGTGACTGCAAGGAGCTGCACAAGCCCTGGAGACTTGAAGACAATGGAAGGAAGACAAAGAGCTCCCAAGGCCTTTGTGTATTTTAATGATGCCCAGATTTGGGGATTTGGGGCTGATGGCAGGAGCCTGAGGCACTGAGAGAAGGTTGAAGAAGCTGCTGCAGGAGTCAGCAGCAAAACTGCAAGTGCCTTGGAGCATCAGTGGCCGCCATGAGTGAGGGCAGGGAGTGCCCAAGGCTCCCCAGGGCCTGGGGAGAGCAGATCCTTGAGGGCAGGATTGCAGGAGCCAAAGGCTGTGAGCAGGGAACTGCAATGCTGAGCAAGGCCTGGGCTGGCTGGAGGAAGCAGAAAGGCCAAGGCTGAGCCCAGGCCTGGGACAGCAGGGCCTGTCCCTCACGGGTGGCTCGGGGCTGTTGCTGGGGCAGTGGGATGGCAGGGGCAGCAAGGACAAATGGCATCAGCCTGCAAGCCCTGCCAGCCTCCTCAGGGAGGGCCGAGGCAGAAGCAAAGTGCGGCCCCTGCCAGGAAAGTTCCTTCTGTGGGGCCTGCAGAGGCCCTGCCCGAGCCCAGGGGACAAAGGCCTGGGTGCCTCTGGCCCTGCCAGCCCTGCCCAGCCCTCGGCCATCTCTCCTGCAGCCTGTGCCCCCTCTGTGTGCTGCATAGCGAGGAGGTTGTGGAGCTGAAGCCTTGGGGCTCCCTGGCAGTGAACAGCACTGGGGTTCCTTTTTCTCCCCAGCTCTGCCTTGAGGCACCGATCCTGTAGCTCCAGAGAAGTCATGGAGGAAAGATGTCACGGCAAACATGGCAATACAGAGTACTTTATTTTGTGTAACCACATATATAATACAGCTCTGGGACTATATAGTCTGAAATTTGCACTACAAATGCAAATACTGAGATGAAAGTGTTAGAGACAAAGGTTTTCCTGTTAACAAACACACAAAAATACATTACATGTGCCAGAAGAAAAAAAATACACAGGACAGAGTGGGCATTAATGAGTAATATCGTAAGAGCTAGAAAGGAGAATGAGAGTTTCTTGCTTCTGAAAGCATGAACGATGATTTTTCTCAGACCATCCTTGAGCTCCTGTTTCCTCAGACTGTAGATTTGGGGGTTCAGGGCTGGAGGCACCACCGAGTACAGCTCTGACAGGAACAGATCCAGGGATGGGAATGAGATTGAAGGGGGCTTTAGGTGAGCAAATGTCCCAGTGCTGAGGAACAGGGAGAGCACAGCCAGGTGAGGAAGGCAGGTGGAAAAGGCTTTGTGCCTTCCCTGCTCAGAGGGGATCCTTAGCATGAAACCTGAAGATCTGCACATAGGAGAAAACACCAAAGAAAACACCCAGATGCTAAACAGACAATAACAGCAAGAAGAACAAGTTCCCTGAGGTAGGAGTGTGAGCAGGAGAGTTTGAGGATCTGAGGGATTTCACAGAAGAACTGGCCCAGGGCATTTCCCTGGCACAGGGGCAGGGAAAATGTATTGGCTGTGTGCAGCAGAGCATAGAGAAAGGCACTGGCCCAGGCAGCTGCTGCCATGTGGGCACAAGCTCTGCTGCCCAGGAGGGTCCCATAGTGCAGGGGTTTGCAGATGGACACGTAGCGGTCGTAGCACATGATGGTCAGGAGGGACAGCTCTGCTGACAAGAAGAACACAAAGAAAAACACCTGAGCAGCACATGCAGAGTAGGAGATGTTGTTGGTGTGCCAGAGGGAATTGTGCATGGCTTTGGGGACAGTGGTGCAGATGGAGCCCAGGTCAGTGAGGGCCAGGTTGAGCAGGAAGAAGAACATGGGGGTGTGCAGGTGGTGGCCGCAGGCTACGGCGCTGATGATGAGGCCGTTGGCCAGGAGGGCAGCCAGGGAGATGCCCAGGAAGAGGCAGAAGTGCAGGAGCTGCAGCTGCCGCGTGTCTGCCAATGCCAGCAGGAGGAAGTGCCTGATGGAGCTGCTGTTGGACATTTCTGCACTCTGGGCATTGTGGACTGTTCAAAGAAGTTATTGACAAGCTTGGAGCAATATCTCTCATTCAATCCTATGGAATAATTTCTGGAATCCAGTCAAAACTACTTATCTTCCTATGGGGAAACCTCACTACACATTTTTATTTTTAAGTTTAGGTTTTTGCTGCTGAGTTACTGCATCATCTTCAGCATCACTCTCAGTCTGAACACTAGGGAGCCCAGAGGGAAAACAGAGCTCCCTGTACCCAGTGCAGTCAGACCTCACTGTCCCACACAGGTGCCATTTCCTGATTATACCTTCCTCTATTTCAGCGTGAACATAATCATTCTTGAAAAATAAAGTGGACTTTTTGAAGACTCCAGTTCAATAATCATTTTCTCTGAATCATCCTCTCTTTCCTTGTGCATCTGGACATGGAGGGATATCTAGCTATAGTCTGGCTCTCTGCTGCCTGGAGTTGTTCCTCCTGGGAGCTGTTGGTCTCTATCCAAGCCTTGTCCCTGCCAGTGCTTCCAGAGCCCAGCCCAGCCCTGGGGGCTCAGCTCTGCCCTGCAGAACCCTCCCAGCACAGGGCACTGCCCAGGGGCATCTCCCTGGCAGCAGGGCCTGAAGGGCAGCTCAGACAAACTGAGATGCTGCAAGCCAAGGTGCTGCTGCTGCTGTCTGTAGGCAGAGCAGGCTGAGGAGGAGGCACTTTGTGAGGCAGATCTGAGGCACATCTGCTGATGCCCTGTGGGACAGTGCAGGAGTCCCAGGGACACAGAAACACCCGACAGCCCCTTTGCCTTGCCTTGAGGAGAGAGCTGAGAGCAGCCCTGGCCATGCAGCAGCATCTCCAGAGCAGGAGGAATCTGCCCTGATGGGGGTGGCTCCTTCCACCTCCAACTACTGCCCACAGTCCATGGGGAGCTGCCAGGCAGGCTGAGAGCTGTCCCTGGCAGGTGGCACATGCCCTGGGCTGGCCAAGAGCCCTGAGGGCTGCAGAACAGGCACTCCAGCTCTAGGTCATATTCCCCCAAGTGTGTTTCCAGGTGGAGGTTCAGATATGCAGCCCCAGGCCCTCTACAAACCCAAGCTGCCCGCTGCTTCTTCACCTGCCTGGAGTCCTGCCTGCGTTCATGGCAGCAAAACCAGGCAGTTCCTGGCCATAGATCAGAGTTGTGCTCGTGCAGGATGGTCTTGCTAGCACTTTACAGGATTCTGCTCTGCACGCAGCACTTTTCCTTCCCCCTCTCAACAGGCTTTGGCACACAGAGCACAACCTGGCTGGCTCTGCCATCAGCACACCCCAATCACAGGTGGAGGAAGAAGAAGCAGGGGCTGTTTTGCAGCCATGCCCAAGAGAGACTGGAAGGGTGCCCTCCCTCTGGTCTCACTTGCTTGGCTTTCTGACTGGGTCTGGGGCAGGGGCTGTGATTCCTCATTTGTGGGGACCAGAACCGCACTCAGGATCCCAGCACTGCCTGACAGCGCTCTGGACACTGGCACGGTCACGCGTCCGAGTCTCGGGCACTGTGCTGCTGCTTCATTTGTCCTTTGGCACACCCAACGCTCCCTGAGAAGCCCTGATGGTCTCTGGTTCTGCCCTCTTCCTGACCTGGGCAGGGATGGAGCATTGCTGTGCTTTCAGGAAGCTGTTGTTGAAACCTTGCAACATTCCAGTCTCTTTGCCCTCTGTGGATTCTTGCCATGGAATCCGTCCCAGTTGGGTTCAGAGCATACTCAGGTGGAGTGGCTCTTCTAAAACCCAGGGCCTCCAAGAGTGCTCAGCAAGACCTTTAACTCCACAGTGTTGTGGAACTGGACCTTTAGCACAGAGATATTTCCAGCCTGATCTGCCCTTGTTCCTCTGTATCTCTGCACAAAACACAGCGTGGAAGAGAACGGCAGGAAGAGCCCATGTGTCCCAGGGCTCCGGATTTGCGGCGCTTGAGCTCCACAGAGATGCAGGCAAAGAGAAGAAGCCAAACTCTTTATTGATGGAGGGGGAAGCAAAGGGAGGAGATGGAGGGGACAAAAAGGATGGGTACAGTGTGAGGGCTGGAGGGAGGGAGCAGTGAAACGGGAGGAATGAGGCATAAGAGAAAAAAGGGATGGGCACAGTGTGAGGGCTGGAGGGAGGGGGCAGTGAAAAGGGAGGAATGAGGCATAAGAGAAAAAAGGGATGGGCACAGTGTGAGGGCTGGAGGGAGGGAGCAGTGAAAAGGGAGGAATAGTGGAGGGAAGATGAGAGGATGGGCAGTGTCTGAAGGCTGGAGGGAGAGAGCTATGTACAAGCAGGGAGAGGGCTGAAGCCACATGAACTTCAACAGGCTCAGCTGTGCCTGGAGCTCCAGGTGGTCTCTTCTGGTCTCAAGGTTGCCTCATCTTCCATGGCATCTGGAGAGCTTAAAGGGATGCTGGTTCTTCTGAGCCAGCAGATGAGCATGGTTCTGCAGCTCTTCAATTGAGTGTATCTTGAATTCCTACGTTTGTCTGGGAAGGGATGTCATCTGTCATCAGGGCTTGAAAGACTGGAACACAGAGGAAAGGAGCCATGGTCAGAGCCCAGATCTGTGGGAATCCAAGGAGACCTTCCTGCTAGGGCCATCCCACATAGCTTATTCCATGGCCAATACAGAGGAGGGGCCAAGGGGATCAGCTGCAAGGTGTTGGCCACGAATACCCCCACCCATGTCCCTGAAATCTCTGTGTGCTCCATCCACGCCACCATTCATCCACACAGGGAGTGAAACCCTCCACAGCAAGGCCAGGGATTGCAGCTCCCTGCCCAGGGATTGCAGCTCCCCCCACCAGCCCCGCTGACAGCCCGCTGCCCTCACTCACCCTCCCTGAGCACCTGGGGCTCTTCCTTCTGCCCCCTCAAGCACTGCCCGGCGAGCCCTGGAAACACAGAGCCTGTCACTGCCCCAGCGGCACAGCTCCCTGCCAGCGGCGCTGCCAGCCCTGTGGCCACTGGACCTCCTGGCCCGGCAGGGCTCAGCCCGGGCCCTCGCCACCGCCTGACACCCAAGGAAGGGCACGGCTGGGAGAGGGCGGCAGCAGCCCCGAGGGCAGCCGGGGCTCCACGGCGCCGGGCCCGGATGGCGCTGCCGGGGCAGCAGCCGGGGCCGGGGCCGAGCCGTGGTGGGTGGGGAGGGACCCCGGGCTCACCGATGAACCTGATGGCCGCCTCTCGCAGGGGCTCCTGGGGGCTCTGCAGGTACGGCAGGGCCTGGCGCAGGTGCTGGGCCGCTCGGCTCCTGTCCTCCGCCAGCTGGGGAGAGCGGCGGCAGGCAGGGAAGGGTCGGGGCGGGCTCTGCCCCTTTGGCAGGCGCTGCCCTGAGGCGCCCGGCCCCGGCCTCCCCTGCCCGCCCAGCCCTGAGGCGCGGCCGGCAGCCGCTGGCGCCGGGCTCTGCAGGGGCAGAGGGCCGGGTGCTGCCCGGGGAGCCGCGGTGCCCACCCGCCCCGCGGCCCCGCTGGGCTGGGGCTCCGTCGGCACCCGGCTCGGGGCCACGGGAGCCTGGAGCAGAGCCCGTGCGGCCCCTGGGTGCAGCACTGGGCACGGCCACAGCTGCCAGCCCCACACAGCGAGCACCGCGCTCAGGGGGCTTCTCCAGCCTGAGCCTGGGGCTTCCAGGCCGTCCTTACCAGGCACTCGGCCAACTTCCACAGCTGCTCCTTCTTCAGCAGCTGCTCCAGATTCCTCTTCTTCAGGAATTTGGTCGCACAATGCAGCGTTGCCCGAGAGGCCTGGAGAGCAGCAGAGATGTGGAGATGGCAGCGCAGTTCAGGGCACAGGACCCGTGTCCCTGTGCCAAGGCCTGGAGGAGGCTGCAGCCCGGGAGGTGCCAGGGCAGGAGGCAGCCGAGCCCCCTCCCAGGGATGCACCAGCAGCCCACGAGTCCTCACCTCTGCCACACGTCGATTTTCATCATGACAGTGGAATAAAAGTGGGAGTAGGCTCTGGCACACAGTTGACTTAAGGGGCTTTTTTCCCTCGTCTACTACCAATTCCATCACCTTGCAGAAGAGGTCTAGGGAGAGCAGCTGCACGTGGCTGTTGTCCTGGAGGAAAGGAAAAAACCTCAGCACCAACTACTGCAGCCCCTGAACAACAGCCCAAATAATCCACAGGGCACCAAGTTTCTGGGCAGCAGCCAGTGCCCGTGGCTGAGGACACTGAGCCTTACGTTGTCAAACAGGGCCAGGAGTGCCTGGGCCAGCTTCAGGGCGGTGGTGCTGGATATCAGGATCTCTTTGTCCTGGAGCACATTGGTGAACACGTGGAGGCTCATGCCAACCACCTCTCCATCTGCATCACCCAGCAGCTCCAAAAGGCTTTGAGACAGGCTACACATTTTTAGGGCCTGTGTGGAACACAAGGTTGTGCTGTGAAGCCAAAAACGACAGCACCACCAACACTGCCCTGGCACTGCAACCCCAACTGCAGGGCCCAGAGGCCAAAGGCCTGTCCCAAAGAACTCAGGGAGGTGAGGCAGGAGAGCTGGGAGCATCTGCCTCAGCTCCTGAAGCCCAGCCAGCCCAAGGGGCTGCTTTCCCCAGCGCAGCTTCAGCCGATGTCCCCTTCTCACCATCGAGGGATCCTTGCTGAGCACCACAAGGCCTCGGAGCGCCAGGCGACGCCTCTCCCTGCACTTGCTCTGCACATGCCTTGACATGATCTCAAGGATGCTGTCAGCACAGTGAGTCAAATCCAAGCAGTCCAGGACCTGGAAGGCACAGGGCAGTGACAGGGGACCCAGCCAGCAGGAGCCCAGATCCGCACAGGGCTGGGCCCAGACAGCAGCACAGGGCACGGGCACCGTCCCAGGCAGCTGTGGCGATGACCACAGAGAGCTGGGAGGCAGCTCAGAGAGGCAGCGCTGGCCATCGGGCTCACCTCCACAAGGAATGCCAGGAAAGACAGATCCCAGCGTGGCTCTTCCCTGCTGAGCCAGCCAAGCAGGCGGCGTGCAATCCCAGAACACACGGAGAGGGAGGCACGGCGCATCTGCCTGATGGGGGAAAAGGCACCAAGACACTGAGGTGGGCAGGCAAACCTCTCTCAGGACTGAGTCACAGAGATCCAGTCTTTGCCCAGCATCCCTGGAGCGGATGTGGGCATTTTGGGAGGCTGCTCCTTCTGGGCACCTCCTCTCCCAGCCTTTTCCCGTCTGCTTGGCTGTCCCTTGGTGACAAATCCCTCTGGCCCATGAGCACAGGGACTGTGTGGGGCACCCCGGGCACAGAGCACAAATGTCGGGGACAGAGGGGAGATGGGGGTCTCACCTGGCCAGCAGACCCACAGCATAGTGCTGGGTGTCAGCACAGAGCAGCGTGTCCCAGCCACGCTTGCGCTCCATGGCCATCACCTCAGGGTCATAGTGCAGACAGAAGAGCAGAGCCTTCATGGCCTGCACCGCAAACCTGTGTGCAGAGCAAAGTCCAGGTCACACTGGGAGCACTGGTGCTGGCCACAAGGGCATGGGAAGGACAGGGGGACTGGGACCTGTTGGGCTGGCTGGGAAGGCGATGTTCCTCCCGGCACGCTGTCCAGAAGTTATCAACTTCCTCTGGCATCTGCTGTGTGGTGATGACAACGTGGAAGAGCAGAGCCACAAACAGGCGGGAGGAATAAAGGATCATTGCCTTCTGGCACTGAGGCACAATTAGCCAGATCACCAGAGTAGCCTGCAAAAGAAGCAGCCCGAGACAGCGCTCAGGGCTGAGCTGTCCATGGGGCAGGGCCCGAGGGGAGACGCAGGGGGAGCAGCGGGCCCAGTGCCCCCTGAGCCTGTCCCTAGCCCAGGTTTCAGCCCAGTGCCTGAGGCACGGAGAGGATGGAGAGCTGCTGGAGAGGCGACTGGAGAGCGAGCAGAGGCCAGTTCCAGAAACTCACAGCCAGGGCAAACACGTCTTTGTTGTCTCCATCAGAGGTGCTCATGCTGTGCAGAGGCCAATCCTCCATCACACAGAGCAGTGTGGGCAGCACCTTCTCCACTGTAGGTCCTGACGAGCCTATGGCTCTCCACATCCTTGCAGCAGCTCTGTGGGATCACAGCTCTGTGTCAGGGGGTCTCAGTCACAGGACCATGCCCTGTACAGCTGTGGGGCCCAGGTGACAGAGCCCCAATGCCCTGAGGGGGAGGGAGGGAGCATGGCAGCAGGCTGAGGAAACAGAGGGGCCTGAGGGTCCTGGAACTCTGTGCCTGTCTGGCAGACCCCACTGGACAGGCTGTACAGGGCCATGGGCCCTAAAGGCTGTTGAGCCCTGAGCTCTCAAGGCACGTGGACCCCGTACCTGTCACACGTTGGGGCACAGCGCAGGAGGGTCAGCACCACGTCAGCAGGGTGTTCTCCAGCCAGCCTCCAAATGTCAGTGCGCAGCCTGACACCCACAGTGGCATGGGACACGAGACTCTGGTGGATGCTTTTCACCATGGCTGGCACCTGGAGGAGGTGGGGAAGACTTGGAGCACTGTCCATGGGAGACACTCCCCAGCTTCCCCTAAGAAGTGCTTCCCTCCCCGCCACACTGTGCTGGCCTCAAAGACTGAGGGGGCCCAGTGACCATGGCGTGAGTGGGCATGCACTCCTGTGAGGCCTCAAGCCCTGGCCTCAGGCTGCTTACGTTTGGCTGGGAAGAAACACAGGGCTCCTTGAAATAGTCCCCAATGAGTTCCTGACTCAGAGTGGCAGTGGTGTCAGTATTTGTGATGCCCTCTGTCTCCGAAGTGTTGGCCATGTCCTCAGTCTCTGCCATGTCAGCCTTTGCCCTGCCATCATTCATTGCAGTGTCAGAGCCCTCTGAGCACTCAGGTGAATTTGGGCTGACATCTGGCTCTGCCTGGAGCTCGGTCAGCCTGGAGTCAGGCTCAGCTGTGCCCTCTGTAGCTGTGGTTCTGGTCTTCCTACGTCGAATGCATAGGAACTTCTGGAACCTCTGCAGGAGAACAAAGGACAGGGAAGAGAGGCAAGTTCAATGCAATGCTCCAAGCGCTGTGCTGGGCTGAGCAGTGACAGCAGGCCCAGCCCAGGTGGGGATGGCTGCAGGTACCTTCAGTGTTGTGCGGAAGCGGCCGCGGGTGGGTTCCTGCTCTTGTGTCCGGTCCGTGGCTGCACCTGGGTAAGAGCGAGTGCAGCCAGAGCTGAGGGGCTGTGGGAGAGGCCAGAGAACACAGCCCAGCCCTGCGCTCCCCAGGCAGGGACAGCCCCGGGATGCCCCAGGAGATGGAGCACGGCTGCTGCAGGGTGTCTGCCCAGCCCCTCTTCAGTCCTGTCCCTGGCCATGTCCACAGTGGGTGGGATGGGATGGGATGGGATGGGATGGGATGGGATGGGATGGGATGGGATGGGATGGGATGGGATGGGATGGGATGGGATGGGATGGGATGGGATGAGATGGGATGGGATGGGGCCCAGCTGGCAGCAGCCATTAGCCCTGTGGCCCAGCTGTGCCACTCACCATCCTGCATTGGCTGGAACTGCTCCAGCTCCTCAGGTGGTTGTGCTGGGGATACTCCAGGGCCTTTCTCTTTTTTCCCTCTGCAAACATTGAACAGGCTGAGAAATCTGCCCGCCATGTCAGAGTCTGGCTCAAGGGCACCTTCTAGAGAGATGCCTTGGGAAAGCTGTGAGGCAACAAGTCGTGCAGTTGTGCCTTGAAGACACCCACGACAGAGTTGCCTCAGGAAGGCTGCAGGACAGCAAGTCCTGCACTCTGCTCTTGAGGGCTCCTGCCACAAGGACAGGAGACTCCTCGTAAGCAATTCTGGTCACCAAGTCCCGCGGTCCGGCCGCGAGTGCACCTGCAAAAGAGAAGCCTCGGGAAGGCCACGGGCCACCAAGTCCCACGGCCTTGCCACGAGGTCACCTGCAGGAATAACGCCTCAGAAAAGCTCCGGGTCAGACACGAACGAGTGCGCTGTGTGGGGGCTCCTCACAGCACCGCTCCGGTGCGTCCTGTCCCGTCGCCTGCTCCGAGCGCTGTGGTGTGGCTGTGTCACTGCCAGCTCCTATGTCAGCACAGGTCACAAAGGGTCCTTTGACACCGTGTCCCATTCCATGCCATGGTGACCGTGCTGCTCTGTGTCACAAAGGACCTTGCACACACCGCCACCTGCCCTGGGGACACCCTCAACCCACCCAAAGTGGCCCAGGTTGGAAGAAATCCCTCGCCCCAAGTGTTTAAGGCAGCCTGACAGGATGTTTATGAGCAGCTCTAACCACCAGCAAACACTGCCCTGCTCTGCGGGCTCAGGGCAGCAGAAGGAGCCCCCAAGGCTGCTGACACAGCCGTAGCTGGAAGGGCACGGGGCCTTCCAGAGAAGCTGGCACAGCCTCCTTGGGGCACATCCCAACTGCTGGCCATCCTAAACCTGGGGGTCCAAAAGGTCCCTCTTGTTCAGCTCTTGTGGCCTAAAGCTTCAGCTGCTTTAGCTCCTGGGGCTAAGCTGCTCATGCTGAATGTGACAACTCAGAGAGAAGAATACAGTTCATCCAAATCCTTCTGGGACACTGAGAGGGGAGGCTGTGCAAACAGGAGCATGGTTTGCTGTCACCTCTCTGCCCTTCATGCCCTTCAGCACTTTGAAAGCTCAGCCAAGAGCTTTGTCCAAGGGTGCAATGAAGCAGCTGTTCCTGCTCCCAGCTCTGGCTCTTTCCTGTCTCTGACCTTGACTGGTTTTGTCCCTCTTGCTGTGCCCTCTGTTCCCCCTGTGCTCAGTGGCTGCTCCCCAGGACTGTGGAACTGGCACAGATCAAGGGCTCCAGCCCCTCCTTTCTCTGCCCTTGCAGCTGCCTGGTCACAGCAGCCTTTTCCATCTGGAAGCTCCCCATGGAGAGGCAGTCCCCACCTCTGTTCCCTGCACAACCTCCAGGAGCCCAGGGCTGCCATCTCCAGTCCCTGCTGGCACTGAGGGCTCCCAGGTGCCCCAGGCTGCTGTGACACCACTGCACACGGGAGGGAACAGTGCCAGGGTCTGTGCTCAAAGTCAGGTCCATGTGCTGCTGCTGCTGCTGCTGCTGTGGGTGTCGTTTGTCCAGCCGTGCCCCAGAGTCAGGGATCAGATGCAGGCACTGCTGCTGCTCCCTCGGGATCAGCCACAGTTTGGGTGTTGCTGTCAGTGCCAGCAGAAGCGGTGGCTGGAGCAGAGGGTGCTGACAGTGCCCCAAGCCCCGGGGCCAGAGGGGTCCCTGGGCTGGGGCTGGGAGCTGGGAGGGAGCTGCCCCTTGTTCTCCCTCTGCCCCACACAGAGCTGGGCCGGGCACAAGGGGGGCAGCCCAGCAAACAGGGAGCCTGCGAGTCCCTTCCAGCCCTGTCTGCTCAGAGCTTGGGCCTTGGAGCTGCAGGTGGACAAAGGCAGCTGCTCCTGGTCCCTCGCTGTGTCCCCGTGCTCAGCAGTGCTGCTCCATCAGTCTGTGCCCAGCAAGGGGGAAAAGCCTCAGCCCTGCAGGGCCAGGAGCTGCCGGGCTCTGCCTGAGCAGCTCAGCCAGCGGGAAGGAGCTGCTCCACACGGGAACCAGGAGCAAAGGACTGTAGCACCTCGTTCTTGGGCAGAGCCCCGATTCTCTGGGGGAATAGCAGAGCTGTTCTCATGCACTGCTGTGTCAGAGCTGCAGGTGCTGTGCCTGCAAACACAGGGCTTGAGATCTGCACAAGAATTCTGCAACTCGTGACTGGATCAGGATGTCACCAGTGCTAAACTGTAGTTTAGTCCAAAGCAACCACTTTACACCTCTGCTGCTCTCTGCTACATTTTTTCTTCAGAGTATCCAGACAAAAGTAAACAGAGGAGGAGCCTACATTTTCATTGTTTATCCGAAATGCATCTCATTTTGCTGTACATTCCTTTCTTAGGATGTGTTCTCTGTTTAAAAAAAGAATAAAGGGAAAAAATGAACAAACAAATAGTGAAGAAGAGGAGAAAAAACCACAATGTGTAGTAAAAAAATCTTCTGTAACTTTGGATTAATTGGTAACTGATCATTTTAAAAGACAACTAAATTATTTGCTTTGTGAAAGTTCTGATGACATGGATCCATCTTACTGACCTCACATAATTTTTTAAATGATTTTGGGATTTGATTGTAATATTAAGACATCATAAATTGTGGTTGAAGAAAGAGGAAATTGAAAAATGGATTGTGTATGATTGTGTCTTGAGGGTAAAAAAACCTTGCAGTTTGAAACTTCACCCTAAAGTATTGAAAATTAAAGTTATAACTCCAAATGGATTGGGTGACAGCAGCTTTTCCTATAGGATGTGCAGCATCAGAAAGACTTCATCAGTGAGGTTGTGGGTGCTTTTATCTTTGTCCTGTGCCACTCTGGGATGTCATGAAATGGGGCTTCACCTGCCACCAGCCACACTCTCCCTCTGACACTGCAGATCCTTGGACCTTGTGTCCCCAAAGCAGAGCTGGGAAAAAAATCCCCTGGCCACTGATTTACAAGGTGAGCTGTGCCAAAGTAAGAGCTCTGTGGGAAATCTCTGCCCATCCCTATCCTTTAAATATATCCATACAAGGGGGTGTGCATGGATGTGTCTGGTATAGAAAGGAAGGGGTGTGCAAGCAACGTGACTGACTTTTTCCCTCTCCGTGTTTACTCCATACCCATGGGTAAAAAGACATTATGGAAACCCTGCAACAGTCAGACCCTTCTGTCCATGGGTACAGAGACATCCCAGAGCCCCTGGCACAGACAGACCCTTCTGTCCATGGATACAGAGACATCCCAGAGCCCCTGGCACAGTCAGACCCTTCTGTCCATGGATACAGAGACATCCCAGAGCCCCTGGCACAGACAGACCCTTCTGTCCCTGGGAGCACATTGGGGGTGGGTGGGCAGTGAGTCCTGGACAGGAGCCAGACCTGTGTCCAGCCCTGCCAGGCCCTGCCAAGGCTCAGTGCTGGCTCCTCTGGAATGGGAAAGCCCTTCAGCCTTGTCCCTGCCCAGAGGGGCAGTGCTGGCCTGGCAGCACAGGCTGTTTTCCCCACAGGCTGCATGAGATGAGAACACAACACTTGCAAACACTGAGTGCAAGCCACAGCTCTGGGTGCTCCCCATGCACCTCAGCCCTGGGTCCACTGTCTGCCCCAAGCTTCAGGGGATGCAGTGGGAGCCCGGCTGGGCTCTGCCCAGGGGCCATCCTGCAGTGACAGCTCCAAACAGGGAGCATTCAGGTGCCACAGACAGCCAAGGCAGGGGTGGAGGGGAGCTGGTCCAGCCCAGACTGCACTGCTGTGTGCTGTGCTCTGGGGCTGGGGCTCCCTGCACAGGGGACTGCACTGCTGTGCCAGAGGACACAAGCTTCAGCTTCAGCCTAACTGAGCTGGGTGGGTGGGCTGGGAAGAGTGGGGAGGCTCAAGGGGATGCACAGAGTTCATCCTGCGGGAAGGACGAGGAGAAGGGAGTGGCAACTCAGCAGTGAGGAGAGCTGAGAGCAGGAGAGCAGCTCTGAAGGACACTAAAATCTCACTGGACCTCTGAGACATTGCTGCTCTTCAGCCAGTGAAAGAATGAGTCCCTAATCCTGGAACTCAGTCTTCCTCGTGCTGAGGGGCGTCAAGGAAGGCAACAATGTGATGGAGACTGTGATGGGCTGGGAATTCACTGGGGGAAAGGAGGGAGCACTTGTGAAGTAAAAGGCAGGTGGGGGAGAGAACTGTTCAGAGAAGGACTGACCTACAGCTTGAGCAGGCTGAAAAATATCATTTGGGGTCATCCCAGATTGATTTCATTTCAGAAGGTATTGAACAAATTTACTTTTTGGGGGGTGTCATGTTTTCCCTTGGAGGTGTACACTCTGCAAACTTGAGCTGCGTTGCCGAAATGCTCAAGCAAGTCTCTGCTGCAGGTCATTCCATTTCTCCTTTGGCTGATTCCAGCCTGGTGCTGAGCTGCAGCAGAGCCCTGGCAGAGCCCAGAGCAGCCTCAGCATCCACAGGGCCCGGCTGCAAGGAGAGAAACCAGAAATTGCCCGTCAGCTGAAGGCTCCTGTGCCCCTTGTCCCAGCTGCCACGGTGCCCAGGCCATGCTGGCCGTGCCCAGAGCAGTGCCCATCACTGCTGCCTTGGGCAGCAGAGCAGGAGGGCAGGACATGTGCCCAGCCTGCAGCCAGCCATGGCACATCCACCTCCTCAGCAGCTGCCACAGCAGGATGCTCCTGTGCTCGCTGCCATCTCCCAAAAGCTCTCATCCCACCGTGACAAGAAGTTGGGGACCCACCTCATGCCATCGCTGCTGGAAGAAAAGCTGGTCCCAAGGGATGTCCTCAGCCTTCTCCAAGGGCACGGCCCATCCATGCCGCAGCTGGTCCCGAGCACTTCCTGATCCACACTGGAGCCCACCTGGAACATTTCCTTTAGAGAAAGAATCAACAAATTAATGAAAATAGATTGCAGTCCAGAAGGGGAGAAAAGAAAAATGGTAAAAAATCTCATCTCTGTCAGGCACTTGAGGAAGGCCCAACCCTAGATGCCAGGGAAAAAGCCACCCACGGGTGAGAGAAGCCCATGCTTTCTCCCTTTTCCCCTGCACTGGCCCCAAAAGTCATGGTGATCCCAAAGCAAGCAAGGGCAGTGGAGCAGCCCAAGCCCTTCCTTGCCTGCCAAGGAAAGCAGCCATGCCCAGTTCTGGAGTCCCACCTCACTCCCACCATGGGGCTTTGTTTGTGTCGTGCTGGCTGCCCCAGCCCGGGGCACGGTGGGTGCTGGGGGCTGTTGGCAGGGCCAGGAGCTGACTCCCATTTCGTACCCACCCCAGCCCATCCCCCTGGCCCTGCCAAAAAGCAGCTTGGCAGATGACAGAAGAATCAGTTTTATCCTCCCCAGCAAAGGGGGAACCTTTGCTTCCTGGCCAGGCTGTGCAATGCCCAAATCTGGGAGCATCCCCCTGGGTCTGGACTCATCTGTAAATTCACTGTGGAGCCAGGCTTTGAAGAAGGTGCCAGAATCCAAGTCCATCTTCAGCTTGCCAGTGGCCAGGTGGAAGAAGAGGCTGCCATCCTTGATGTCATCCTCACTGTCTCCAGCAGCAGCAGCCCCACCTGCTACAGCTTCTCCAGGGGCTCCTTCTCCTTCCCTGGGGTGAGACCAGGCTCTCAGTGTTCTGCCCAGGGCCCAGCTGTCAGTGAACCAGGACAAGCCAAAGCAGCTCAGATGGTGGCCAGCAGTGCTGGGCAGAGCAGCTCAAGGGCTGTGTGTTCCCACCTGATGACCCCTGTGCAGTGACACAGGCAGGACAAAAAAAAGTCTGGGCTTCTTTGCTTCTGATTGCCAAGGCCTGTGTGCAACTGGAACTTACCAGAGCCCTGCATCCAAGTGTGCCTGTGGCTCTCTCCCTTCTTCTATGGCAGGTGAATTTGCTGCATCCAAGGGTCACAAAACAGGTCTTCTGACGAGGGCCTTTCCATGTGGAGCATGGATAAGCACCATCTGATCAGATCTTGGCACTCTGGACAGAGAAACCAGAAACCACCGGTCAGTTGGAGGAGGCTCCAGTCTGCTTTGCCCCACTGTTCTCATGCTCAGGCTGTGCTGCATGTGCTCAGAGCTGGGCCTAAACCTTCCCATCAGTTCTTTGTTTTGGAGGAGAGCAGGAGAGCAGGACATGTGCCACCTCCTCAGCAGCAGCCAGAGCGGGATGCTCACGAGCCCACTGCTGTCTCCCAGCACTGGTATTCCCCCCGTGCCCAGAGATGAGGATTCACCTTGAGAGACCTGTTGTGGCAGCGAGAGCTGATGGTTCCAGCTGATGTTCTGGCCTCTCCTGAAAGGGTGCTCCCCACAGACCATCTGGTGCAGCAGGATGCCCAGGGACCAGAGGGTAGCTGGCTTGCCATAGTACCAGCCAAAGTGGGTCCATTCTGGGGGGCTGTAGGATGGTGTTCCTATGGAATACAGATGGAGTTCATCAGGGGGATGCTGCTGCTCCCAGAGCCTGGCCCCAGAATCCTTGGGCATGCTAGGGCTGCACCAGTGGCACATGGTGTGACCCCTTGCCTCTGGCCAGCACCTGGGACTTGTGTACAAACTTGGGGTTGGAAAAGGAGCCACTGGTGCTGGAAGAGTGCAGCAGAAGCCCTGGCAAGGCCTGACCATGACAAGGAAAAACCCACTCCGTGGTGGGGAAAATCCATGTCTTCATCCTCCTTGCCTGCATTGCCCCAAAAGACATTATGAGGACAAGGCAAGCAATGTGAGCACAGTAGTGCAAGCCCTTTCTCACCTGCCCACCAAAACAGCTGCTGCACAGGTTTGGACCCCCCCACAACCCACTACCCCCACCCACGGGTGTTTTTGTCTGGCTGGCTGCCCCAGCCCCAGTCCTGGACACAGTGGCTGGCAAAAGCTGCCAGCAGGGCTGGAAGCTGGCCCCCCACCCACCCCAGTCAAAAGCAACTCAGATGAAGACTCAGTGCCATGACTGGCAGCAAAAAGGAGAGTCCCTGCTACCACAGCCAGGCTGGGCCCTGAGATGTTGGGCCAGGAGATGCCGGGACCAGGAACACAGCCCTGTGTGGGCTCACCTGCAAAGTGAGTGTAGGCTGTGTCCTGCAGGTAGGTGCCAGAGCCAAAGTCAATCAATTTTGCCTGCCCGGTGGCCAGGTCAAGCAGGATGTTCTCCAGTTTGATGTCCCTGTGCAGGACCCCACAGCTGGTGCAGTACTGCACGGCCTCCAGCACCTGGCTGAACAGCTCCTGTGCCACCTCCTCTGACAGGAACCCCTGTGACCAAATGAAATGACGGAGGTCCTGACACCACTCCGGGTGCTCCAGCACCATCAGGATGTCATTGGGGAGCTCAAGACACTCCAGCAGCTGGAGAACTCCAGGGAAGCCTGTGGACACCTTGTCCAGCAGCACGATCTCCAGTGGTGCGCTGGTGCCATCGGGCTGCAGGAGGACCACGATGCCGTCAGCGGGGCTGATGCTGTGCCAGGACTTGGGAAGCTCTCCCCCAGCAGGGGATGCTCTGCTGGCCCCACACCCGCTCTCCCTCCAGGCTCCTGGTGGCTTCCACCCTTCCGGGTCTCGACTCATCCCATCCTGGCACGCCCCAGCTTCTCCCGCTGGTCCCCGCTCACTCACCAGCTTGCCCCAGTGCTGGACGTGGTTCCATGGCACCCTTTTGATGGCCACCTGCAAGCCAAGGGCAGCAGCAGGCTGAGCTCCTCCTCCTCCTCCTGCCTCCTCCTCCTCTGCCTGCCACTGATCCCACCACTCACCGGGGCGCCGTCCGAGAGCCGAGTCACCGCCCAGGCGCTGCCAAAGCCGCCACACCCCAGCAGCAAACCGAGCTGGTACCGCTCCTTCGTGCCGTGCTGCGCCTCCCCTGCCAGCGAGACGCGGCTGTCAGCGCTCGGCCCGGGGCCAGACATGAGCCCTGAGCACCCCTCAGCCGCCCCGGGCCGGGCAGCCCCAGGTGTTCGCTCTTTGGAACGGGACAGCAGAGGCTCAGGGCCAGCGACCGCGCTGCCGAGCGGTGGAGCTCGGGCCTGGGAAACCGCAACACAGGCAGCAGGAGGAGCCATGCCGTGTGTGTGCTCAACGGGCCGGGGAGGAGCCAGGACCAAGACCAGGACCGTGGCCAGGGCACACCTTGGGGCCAGGGCCAGGGGCCGGGGTTGGGGTCGGGGCCCATGTTGGGGCCGGGGCCGGGTCCGGGGCCGGTGTCGGGACAGGCGGAGCCAAAGGGAGGCGATGCCGCTCCACGCACTGATGTCCATCCAGCAGCACCACCGCCAGTACAGCCAGAGCCAGGTGGAGGTGAGACCATGGCGGGATGGATGGGGATGGGGAAAGGGATGGGAAAGCCCCCCCTGGGGCCAGGGCAGCCCGAGTGTATGGCCGAGCTAGGAACTGGGAGATGGAGACTGGGAGAGGAGGGGGACCCAGGGAAAGAGAGACCGAGAGAGGCTGTGGGACTGCGGGAGAGGGAGAGGAGAGCCAGAGGGTCGACAAAGTCGCTTCTGTCACTGCTGCTGCTGCTGCTGCTGCAACTGAAGCCCTGGGGCCGTTTGTCCCCGTGTCTGTTTTTCTGTTGCCTTTTCGGCCCGTGCCAAGACCTGCGTATGCCGGCGGCAGTCCCTGAACATTTTCTTCCGATGGAAAAAACATCTTTCAAGCACAGGCATTCATGGCCAACACTGGGATTCTCCCTCCAAAATTCTGTATATATGCAAGGGTAGCTCCCAGACAAAAGCTGCCAGGACTATGTAGGTTACTTTGGCTTCCTGAGGGCCAGCTCTTATCTGCCTTTGAAACACTGGGGCTCCCTACTTTCCTTCCTCCAGAAAAGAATTTCTCGTCCTGATGCCCATGGACAAAATTGGCATTTGGCCTCCCAGATTTGGTCTATCCAAGGATATCTCCCAGACAAATGCTGCCAAGACAAACAGGTCTGGCTTGCCTTGGCCTCTGGTGACTGTCTCTCATCTTCCTTCAAAACCTTGGGTTCTGAGGTTGCTCTCCTATAGAAAGGAACTGTCCTTCTTGTCCAGGGGCCCATGGCCTCAAGCATGTGACCATTTGATAGTGGTCAAAGGAGTGGACAAAGGAGTTCAGTGCTCAGTGGGCTGGAGACTGAGGACAGCAGAGGAGAGCCCTGGGAGGGATTGACGGGCAGTTTCAGAGGTGATGGATTTTTTGACAGAGACTATCCAGAGAAAGAAACAATTAATGCCAAGGGCAGTTGTGGAGGCCCAGACTGGAAACAAGGAGAAAGGAATTTCTCTCCTAGAGCAGGGCTGAGGTGCAACACATCCCACAGGAGGAGTCTGGGCCAGCCCAAGGCACAGGCATGTGCAGCAGCTGAAAGGTTCTTCTGACTTGGACTCCTGGAAGGGTTTGTGCAATCTCCTCCTAGGCCCTGAGGTTCAAGGGCTCAGCACCAAATGCACCACGGGGCTCATTGGGACCAAGGAACTCCTGACAAACCACGGCTCTGCCTTGATTTCCCTCTGGTCTGGTGCAGTTCATCAGGAAGGTTTTCTGCTGCACTTCAGGAGAAATATCCATTCCAATTTTAAAGGGTGTATTTTATTACTGCTCCTTTTAGAGCAGAGGTGATTGCAGCACTCAGTGACTGATGTTGATCCAGGGTCTCTCCTCAGCAGGTCTGGCCTGCTCAGAGAAGCTGTGCCTTGAGGTCTGACCCAGTGTGGACAACCTTGCTCCACATTCCCCAACTCCATCCCGTCTGTCCTTGCTCACCTGGGACCTGCTTTGCTTGGAGAACTGGCTGCACTCAGGCAAAGAGATGCTTTTCCTTTTTTTTTTAAGTACTCTGAAACTCCTAACTTTCCCCACTGCAAACAGACACACTCCTGGAAGAGACAGTCTGAAGTTTCCCTCATTTGCCTCACGACCGTCACAAGAAGACCCCAGGGAACCCCACTCGCTCCACACAGGAGTTTTCTGGCCTGGTTGGCTTTGAACAGGACTTCTGGCCCGGCCGAGGTAGATGTTTACCAAATAACTGTTTGCAGGTGTGCTGTGCATGCTGTGCTGATCCATCATGGTATAGCGCTCTCCAGCAGACAATAGCCCAGACATGTCGGCACCTGCTTCTCTGAGCACACAATGGTCCATAAATCTGCCTCCCTCTTGGCCAGACATCACTCACTTTGAGAAAAGACTATAAAAAGGTGACTCTTTGGAGAAGCCTCTTGAGATCTCCCCACGGAAGGAAGACCCATCTATTGGCTGAAAACCACGAGGACTCCGTCCCATCGTTGGTAGCTATTTCCCTTCTTCTCATTTCCCCTCTTTTCTCTATCTCTTTGTTTCCTTAAACTCTCCCCTCTATCAGATAACTGAATTGTTAGCATCAAATAAAATGCTATATTGGAACATACTATTGTCCCCCCGCTGTGTCTTTTATACCTCGAGATCAAAACGAGCCATCACGATCCCCCACCGGTACTGGCAGATCACGATATTAAATTGGCATCACGGACAGGATTCTGACAGACAGAAGGGGGGCAGGTTGTGTGCAGTCTGTAATAGGGGAAGGACGTCTTGCTCCAGCCACACCTAGCTGGCCACCTCCAAAGGGGTGAGCTTGTCTAGAAAGCAAGGGGGGCAAGTTCAGATTTCCCACAAACTGCACACACCTAGGTGAAAAACACCCCCACACTCGTTTGAGGGCTCTGTCTGCAGAATTTCACTGAAGATCTCTTGGTGGAAAGACGGGACTGTTCTGTTGTTTTTATTGTGTTTTTGACTGCTTGGTGTAGCGAAGAGACAACCAGAGTTTTGTACTGAAGGTAGTGCCTCCCAAGCAGCTTTGGTCTCTTCACCCACACAGAGAAGTGAAGGGGAACACAGAGAAAAGCTGTGTGTGTGTGTGTGAGTGTGTAACATAAGTGATATACCTCCCTGTAATGGTTTTTACTTGCCCCTTGAAAAAAATGACTGAAAATTCCAGTGCAACAAATAAAGCTGCATTTTTTTCTTTATTAGCTCTTTAAAGTGCCAGACCCCCTCAAGGAGAGGAAGAATGGGCACAAAATAATTGGTATAATTTAGAAAATGTGATTGATTGAATATGTTCTCCCATCAATCTGATACTTAATATGTATTCTGAGCGTCACTCACTGGGGGAGATCAGATTAAATAATCAGAACAAGAAGCTGGTGGCTACTGGGGACGTGGGGTTTTCTTTACAACAGGAGACAGACGTAACCCATGGTCCCTAACCCAGCATGCATCCTGTTGGGCAGGGGGATTTAACCCCTTGGAAAGGGGAGACCCTGTAGCTTTAACTGGAACTCCCAACCAACTTCTAGCAAACATTCACAAAGCTGCCTGCTTGCAAATGATACATGAAAGAAAATTAACTGTTGTCTATGAATCACCTATGCAATTACCTGTAATGCCTGAAATTATGACCCCCTTAATTTGTGGTCTTCCAGAATCAATTAATCTACAGCAATTCTCCTTCAAAACACCATTGCAGCTATAACCCCTGTAGACACACTAGACAGAGTTCTTGAGAACCCAAGCGACCAACACAGTTCCACTGACTCTGGGCCCATTCCCTTTCCTCCCTATACAACCCCTTCTCAGCAGACACCAGGTTCACAGTCACATTTTCCTGCCAGCAGCCATAAAATTTGGACATTCTTAGTGTTCTGGAGAAAATCCATTCCTGATTTTTCAAAAACTGCCAGGCGTCTTTATGACTTGCTGAGGGAAGGGGTGAAATGGGATTGGGCTCTTTCTCAGGAGGAAGCACTGCAATTGCTGATATCTGAAGTAACAGCTCATCAAGCCTTGGGCCCTATTCACTCTACAGATTCTTTTCAGGTGGAATGGGGGTTCTCCATCTCAGGGCTGTCAGTACACATATGGCAATGAGGCCCTGGTGGTCCTACAAGGCCTGTTAGTTTGTATTTCCTTGGCTTTAAAGATGCTGAAAAAAAGATACATGTTGGGGGTTGGTTCTCTCCCTTTTCCCTCTGTGGAATTTTCCCCATTGTCATGCTAAGATACCTGTTGACTGGGCCCTGGTGACAAGGGGGAGGGGGGAGGGGAGGGAAGAGGGGAAGCCCATGAGATTCAAACAACCAGAAGAGCAGATGGAAGGCTCTGCCTCGGCCCATTTCCCCCGTGGAGTTCGGACGAGAAGGACGATCGCCGCCTGAGACCCATCCCTGCCATCCCATTGCTGGGAGCCATCCTCACTGGTGTCGGACCCTGCCCTGCTGCCTTCTCACTGTGAACTACCACCATCCAGCACTCTGCTGAGCACTGGGACCCACACCATGAGCGGAGGGCTCTCTCCATCTCTCTCTCCCCCTGGGACAGCGCTGCCATCACCCCC